>NC_086262.1:17604933-17937908 GCF_021018805.1 Prinia subflava
GACCCCTCCTGCCAGCACTGCACACCATGACTTTGTGTCAGTCCTGCCAGCGCCTCTTGAGCCGCAGCCTCGTACTTAGAGAGGTTTTGTACCCTGGCCTGAGGAAGTTCCCTTGGGCACTGCTTAAGCCAGCCCCACGTGCAGCCCACGGGTGGCTTCACTCTCCCTGGCAGAGCCACAATCACCAGGATGCAAAACCTCTCCTCTCTAGCTGGGACAAGAGCAGTTTCCAGGTATTCTTGATTTCATTAATTTGTGAGCATTCAGGAGAACAAACCCTCTATTCTCTCAAGTCAATGCACTTGTATTGCGTGAGGATTAAATCATTCCCTTCCCTGAGTGCAGACTCTGCAGACAGAAACCTTCTATGCCTTCCCTTGTGTAGACAAAGAATATTTAAATAAGGATGCTGATAAAAATGCTTTCACTGGTAAAGACTTGATTAAAGAATCTGCTGCTGTAGAGTCCTGTAGGTGAAGGCAGAAGTCAAGAGGTGCCATTTCGTGCAGAGGGATTGAAAAGATCATTTAATTTTGGTCTGTGGGAAGAGTTTTCACAACTCAGTGACATCTCCAGTGCTGGGGAAAGCCCAGGTCCCAGATCTAGTGGAGGTCACTGGTGGGGAGGATCAAACCCTGCTCTATCTTACTTCCATTTCTAAATCGTCAAAATCCTTGACTGGTTCCTAGGAATCATCAGTGTTCACTTTACACAAGTTTTCAGGGTTTAAGAGGACTAAATAATCTCTGCTGTGCTGAAACTCAAGGGCCTGGAGCTGATCCATTCGAAGCTGTCAATGATTGCATCCCCTCCCTGCAGCAGCCCACGTGTCCCCGCAGGCTGGAGCGAGGCAGGTGGCACGTTGGCAGCCAGGCCCTGCTCGTGTGGGAGGATGACAGATTTGCCCACCTCTCCCTGAGCATCTCCACAGCCTCTTTGGTTCAGCAGATAAACCAGGGGATTCAGGGCTGCCTGAGACTGCTCTGTTCCTGTCATGGGACTGTTCCTGTCCCTGGGAATGCCTGTGCCATGCTGTGCCAGGTCCAGACAAATGCACGGCAGGAGCACAAGGCCTGGAGTCTGTGGATCCAGCAACAGACTTGGGATCAAACCAAGCCTGGCTGTGAGCAGGCAGGAGCCCTGGCTCCCACAGCATCCCCGGCTGGCAGCAGAGCAGCCTGGGCTTCCTCCTGCTTTTGCTCATGGCTTTGGTACAATCACCATCAGAACTCCAGCCTGGAGGAGAAAAGCTCCAGGGCCACCCAGCTGTGCCCTTCCAGCACCTGCCCATGGCAGGGGAGGCACTGGGTGGGCTTTAAGGTCCCTTCCAGCCCAAACCATCCGTGGTTCTGTGACTCATGATACTGAAGTGTCTAAAAACACTGAGAGATTTTCTTTGCAAGAGGACAATCAACCCACAGCCAGTGAGGGAAGAGCAAGCCCTCCCCCAAACCCTTTGGAAGCCGCCTGTGCTGATGGAAATGCAGCGGAAATGCAGCATTCTCCCGAGGAAAGCTAAAAGCTACATGGCAGATAGTAAATAAATAATTGCAGGGAAACATTGCACATAGATTTCTTGGAGAACAGAACTTAATTAAATTTTGTGAACATGCCTACATAGTTCCATTGATCAGGAAAAAATGGATATGGGTTATGTCTGTAAGATTTACTTGCTTGGCTGTGTTTTGCCTTTCTTCCCTCCCTCAGCTTCACTCACTTCATATTCTGCTGTGGTGAGGGAGCACATTTCTGGTTTTCCTCCATGAAGAAATTGATTCTGAGCAGCTCAGGACATGATGTATGGTTTGTAACTCTACAATATTGCTAAGCAAAAAAAAAATTACTGAAGAAGGCCATGCAGATATTATATTAATTTCCGTTTAAAAATTGATTTCTTCCCACTAGGACCAATCAAAAATATGCAAAGACTTTCAACAGCCTCTCTAGTAATGATTAATTAAAAGATGGGATAAATCTTGCTAGGCTAATTTAGCAAAGTAAGTTTTTTTAGACACTTCACAGGACAATTTTTGCCATTGGATCCAAACTTATACCTGATTTCACAATACCAGCCACTCTATCTGTGGCTGGGATCTCAATATCTCTTTGTCATCCCCAGCAGAGTTTGGGAGGTGAATGTGGCTGGTGCCTGGCAGAGGAGCAGAGGATCAGGCAGTCACAGCCACCTCTGTGGCCAGCACAGGGCACAGGGTGGTGCCAGGGGACTGGACCCTCCCCTGGTGATGACCCCATTGCAAGGGCTGAGCTCTTCCTGAAGGGCTGAGCTCCCTTTGGAAGGGCTGATCCTCCTTTGGAAGGGCTGATCCCCCTTTGGAAGGGCTGATCCCCCTCTGGAAGGGTTGATCTCTCTCCTGGGAGGGCTGCTCTTTCCTCTGGAAGGGCTAATCCCTCCTCTGGAAGGGCTGATCCCTCCTCTGGAAGGGCTGATCCCTCCTCTGGAAGGGCTGATCCCTCTTCTGGAAGGGCTACACATGCTGCTGACTCTGCAGGATGGCAAATGGATGCTGCTGTGGAGAACAAAATATATTCCATGATAACACAGAGGATTTTTTTCTGTTCATATTTTACTGTTCAGACATCCTGCCCAAATTTCCATCGGGGCTGTGAGGGCTTCTGGGGTTCTTCTGGTGGCCTGGGGCTGCTTCCCCCACCCGGGGAGGAGAAGCCCCAGGTTTGTTCTGCCCTGAGCTGGCTCCAGGTCGTTCCCTCCCAGTAAAACCAGCCCCAGTAGGAGGCTTGGTAAGTGAGGGGGCTGCTGTCCTTGCTGCAGGATTGGGAACTGGCATATTGGTGAGGCATTAAAATTCCAATGAAACAGATGGTGTCAGGATTTGAACTTATGCTTATGAGATGCAGATGGTCCAAGGAGTGAACTTGCTCACCAGTTATTTTTATTTTGAACAGGTTAAGAACAAATTACTCTCTGACTGTTGTTGTTACTGCTCTGCTTGTCATTTCTTCTTTCCCTGAGTGTGTTTGTGTCTGTGTACATGTACAAGCCTCAGAATCTCTTTCCCATGGAACGACAGACTGAAATAGCCCAATTTCTGCCTAAAACTCCTCTCTCTGTATTTTATTTACTGTTCCCATGTGCTCAGGCCAACGTCCTCTGGAAAGCCTGTCCCTGTGCCCCAGCCTGATGGGGAGGCAGCACTGGCTCCCAGCCCTTCCCTGGCTGGGCAGCCCGAGGCAGGGCTGGCACGCCTGGGGGCTGAGGATGGCAGGGCAGGTTCCTGCTCCTGGTTGCTCTGGAATAAACCTGGGTTGACCCCATGTTTATGCCAGTAAGGATGTGATTATCTAACCCTGTCATGAAACATGGGGTTTTCTTTTTGTCATAATTTATAAGCTTGTTTCATTTTTTATAGAAAGAAAATACATGTACTGCTACAAATTATTAATGTCCACCTGAATATTTTACACCCAGCACATAGCGCTGATCTTCATGTGCAGGCCCCAGTGTTTGGCACAAGGCACCTGTGTACATTTCCCAGCCTGGCCCCCTGTCCCGTATCCATGCTCAGGGGGGACCCAGGAGCTCCATTCAGCCACGTCCCCCCTGTGCCAGCCTGGGTTGTGCTTTGGCTCTGTCCCTGCTGGGGCCGCAGTCAGTGGCACCTCCTGGGAGGGCGAGGTGTGACAGGGCACACGGAGCTGCCTCTTGCAGGAGGTTTGCTGTGTGCAGCTGCTCATGGGGGCCTGCTGCCAGCTGGTGTTGGTGTTTAATTTAGAGCCCAATCCAGAGAGCAGGAGAGTCCCAGAGCTTCTTGCAGTAGAAACAAGCTGGAGGTGTTTGAGATCTGTAGATTGGGGAAAACATTTCCCAAGGGTTAAAGCACTGGGGAAGTGTCTGCCCAGCTTACTCCTAACAAGGAACATGTCGCTGAGGTCTGACTGTGATCAAGTGCCTGGGCCAGCAAAAATAAATCTTCATCTGTTCCCTGTCCTTGGTGCATTTCCCGTGTCCGTCCTGGAGCACGGCTGCAGGGAAGGGTCCCACGAAACCCCACAAACACAGGGACAAGGGCAAAGGCAGCAGTGCAGGTGTGGGGTAATCAGGCTCAGTTATTCCTCCCTCGTGCCTGCTGCCATTACTCATCCTCTCTCCCGCATGCAAATGTGCAATCACAGATCTCCCTGCTGAAGCCCACGGTGCTTTGGTGGCTCTGTTCCCACCCTTCAAACGCAGCGCTGGGAATGCAGCGCTGAGGGGAGCCGGGAACCCCGATCCCACCCCTGCTCAGGGCCCTTGCTTGCTCTGCTGCCTGGCAAACTGGTAGAGACATGAAGGGTTTGGGGTGTGCAGGGGCTGCCTGAGAGCTGCAGGGAGGCTCAGGGCTGCTGGACTGCATCTCCAAAGGCTGTGAGACACCTTGTCCCTGCAGGGCTGGCACATCCCCTCTTGCTGGGGCAGCCACACTGATGGGCTGGGCTTTTGGGATCCCCTGGAGCACAACAAATCACCCTCTCATCTATTTCTGATAATTAGCATTTTCCATAATTATCCCGGATAAGATGACATTGACCAAGAAGGCCGTGCCATAGCCAGAGGTGTTTGAGCTACTTTGGCTTCGCTCGGAGTGGCCGGGCAGGGGCTGAGGGAGCTCTGCTGTGCTCGGGGCTGCAGTCCCGATGGGGCCGTGGGGAGTGAGGAGTGTCTCACAGCAAACATTGAGAGGCTGCGAATGAGCACCGCTGCCCGCCGTGCCACCCTGCAGCTGGCACCGGGGCCTCCCCCGTGTGCCCGCAGGACCCACCACCCTCCCTCCCTCCCTCCTCTCCAGCAAAATACACAAGGTTCCTGTTGCTGCTTCCGAACCAGGGGACTGGAGAGCTCTGCAATATTAACTTCTTGCGTTTACACCGTGTTTGAAGCCTTGTCGTCAAACCCTGAGCCCCTCTGGGTTGTGGGATGGAAGGGGTCACCCTCTGCCCCAGCGCTGATCCCGTCTCTCCATCCCCGGGAGAGCCCCAGGCTGGTGGGGCCTCGGTGTGCCCGCTGCCCTGGGGTGCTGCAGGGAGCAGCCCTGCATTGCTCCTTTTCCCTCCTGGGAGCCCTGGGGTGCTGCAGGGAGCAGGGTGCAGCCCTGCACTGCCCCTTGTCCCTGCTGGGAGCCCTGGGGTGCTGCAGGGAGCAGGGTGCAGCCCTGCACTGCTCCTTTTCCCTGCTGGGAGCCCTGGGGTGCTGCAGGGAGCAGGGTGCAGCCCTGCACTGCTCCTTTTCCCTGCTGGGAGCCCCGGGGTGCTGCAGGGAGCAGGGTGCAGCCCTGCACTGCTCCTTTTCCCTCCTGGGAGCCCCGGGGTGCTGCAGGGAGCAGGGTGCAGCCCTGCACTGCTCCTTTTCCCTGCTGGGAGCCCTGGGGTGCTGCAGGGAGCAGGGTGCAGCCCTGCACTGCTCCTTTTCCCTCCTGGGAGCCCCGGGGATCCTCCCTGGACACAGCCCGTGGGCCTGGGCTGCTCCATCCTCCCGACCATTCCCACATTCCCTCTGCACACACTCCGCCCTCCTGCCCATGGGATTCTTGTCCAGCTCAGCTCTTCCCACACATCACTGCATCTTCATCTCCATGGCTTGGAATTGGGCCAGGCCTGAAATCAGTGTCCATCCATGTGCCAAAGGAAACAGAACTGAATTCCAGGTGTCCTCTGGAATTTTGTGCTGTTTGGTGACGTGGCCCAGCACCTCAGGGCCAGGGAGAACTTCCTGTACCCAAATTTCCTGCCCCTGACCCTGCCAGGTTTCTCCACTGCAAGGAATAAACATCAGTATGTTTTGGTGAGTCAAGTAAATGGAATAATAAGTGGAATATCAGAGACACTGAAAGTGTTTGCTCAGCTGGAGTGACAGCCTCAGTCCCACACTATTTTTTGTTTGCCGATGCGGCTTTTACCGACCATGGCTATAGGACAGATTAAATATTGTTTGAAAAAGTGATCAGAGATTTTGTTTGCAACCGTGCTGTAGCTCTTCTCCAAATATTGGAAGGATTTAAAATTGGTTTGTATTGATAATGGCACTGTAATGCCTTTCCTTGCTTGTACAGATCATCGGTGGTTTAATGTGCTTATTCCCAAGGGATGCAGTGACTGAAAAGAAGAGATTAAGATAAACCTTAAAGAATGTTTCCTGGGGGAAAATTGTATTTCCTTTGAACAGGCTTTGTGTAAGGCCTTGGCTTGTGTTTGTTAGTGCTGCTGTGAGCAGTGGGCACAGCCAGTGCCTGGCGATCCCTGTCTGCCAAACTCTGAGCCCCAGTGCAGAAAGGAGATCCAAGTCAGGGATATTCCCAGAGCCTCTCAGAAAAGGAGGCTCCCCGTGTCCTGTCCCTGGGGCTGGGCTGGTGAGGTGCGCCCCACGTTCCTGTGCCCGTCCCTGTGCTCCAGCAGGGCCACGAGGGAGCCGGGCTGGGGCGGCCCTGGGGCTGCAGCTCCAGCCCAAAGCATCTCCTCCCGGCTGGGAATGCAAACGGGGAGGACTGGGCTGTGTGTGCTGCACTGCTGGGTGTGCTGCACTGCTGTGTGTGCTGCACTGCTGTGCTGCACGGCTGTGTGTGCTGCACTGCTGTGCTGCACTGCTGGGTGTGCTGCATTGCTGTGCTGCACTGCTGTGCTGCAGGGCTGTGTGTGCTGCACTGCTGTGCTGCACTGCTGGGTGTGCTGCATTGCTGTGCTGCAGGGCTGTGTGTGCTGCATTGCTGTGCTGCACTGCTGTGCTGCACTGCTGGGTGTGCTGCACTGCTGGGTGTGCTGCACTGCTGTGCTGCAGGGCTGGGTGTGCTGCATTGCTGTGCTGCACTGCTGTGCAAGCTGCACTGCTCTCGGTGGCTGGGCTGGCACAGCTGGCTCTGTCCTGCTCCTTGCCAGCCGGCACTGGGACACTGCCACTCCAGACTCATCCGCATGATAAATCCACAAGGACACCGTTTGCCAAAAGCTGTTTGGATGTACAGGAGTCACATCTCTGCTGAGCTGTTCTGAACACGTCCACCTGGGTACAAGCTCCCACGGAACAGGCGCCTTCTGCAGGACAGGGACACGGCCCGTATGTCCCCAGAGAGCTGAATCCGCGTGACGGGCGCTCACTCACAGCCCTTGGAGCTGATGTGCTCCAACCACCAGGTCCTGAGGAAGAATGGATGAACCTGTCCGTGGCAGCAGGACCAGGGCTGCTGAGCCCATCCGCCAGTGGGGCTAAAATCGTTCCAGTGAGACCTTTACTGGGTGTTTATTTATTCAGAGCTGCAGTTTGGGTTGGTGTGTGCTGCACACTGACAACAACGTGCTAAACACCTGTGTCACTGTGACATCCCAACGCCACCACAAACAGTTCTGCTTTCTACAGCAAGGGAAGGTCTTGGTTTGGAACTTGGTTAAATACAGGGTGACACAAACCTGTCTTTTCACTGTATTTTCTCCTCCATGTCCTCAGCTCTGGGCAGCTGGATGGGGACAAAACTCAGCTCAAGCCAGGCTCAGGAACAGCCCAGGAGCTGGCACTGCCATGTGGATGTGACACTGGCTTTGTTTATTGCAGGAAAAATACAACAAAAACCCCACATAACCAATATTGCAGCTGATCAGAATTGGTTTATTTGTTGTTTTTTATTGATGCTCTGATCTCTGGTGAGAAAATAATTGGCTTAAACGACAGAAGCCTATTCCATCTAAACCCCGTGACAGCTTTGTTCAGTGACAGCAGTAGGTGACCCTGCTCTGAGTAAACAAACAAACACTCTCACTTATGTACCAATTATGTGTTATGGAATGGAAACTCTGAAGTACCCGCTTTGCTTTCTCTAATTATTGTGCTGCCTCCCTGCATATGTCCCTGCTTGATAATTGCAGTTTTTAAACTTTGGATTGCACTGTGGGATATGGGCTGGTCAGAGCTCTGAAGGAGGGCAGCCGTGCCTGGCAGCAGCTGGACATGTGGGTATTTATTTCAGTATATTTATATGTATTTTATACAGCTACATCTAGCCCTGGCATTGGCTCAGCTGGGCAGAGCACGGTGCTAATGATGCCAAGGCTGTGGGCTCATTCCCTGGGTGGGCCATCCCTTAAGGGTTGGATGGGATGATCCTTGTGGGTCACTTCCAACTTGGAATATTCTGTCATTCTGTGATTTATCAAAGGCTGGCCTTGATGATCTTTCCAACGTTACTCTGATTTAACTTACAGCCACCCCGGGGAGCACAGGGCAGGACTGAGCCCTGTTTTACCCAGGCTGGGGCAGGGAGGTTGCAGAGGCCAGCCCTGAGCCCTGCAGTCCCTCCCCAGCTCCTCGGCAGTGCCAGGGCAGGGTGGCAGCGGTGCCTCCCCAGTGCCAGCCCCAGCGGGGACACGGAGTCACAGCCCGAGTCACTGGGTACACTGAAGTTATGTGAACTGAACAGGGAAGGATTCATCTTCTAAAAATAAATGCCTTTGTTCCCCCAAGTCATTTATTTTTGATAGATGGCTCAGCCGTGGTTTGTTTGGCAGCAGGACAGAGCTCCTGCAGCCCCCGGGGCTGTCAGAGCTGAGTTCAGCCCTCCGGGAGCCTCCAGGTACCTCCCGGTGCTCCCTGAGCTGGGCAGGGAGTGCTCAGCATCCCGAGCTGCTCCTCGGCCACCCCAGCCCCTCCCGGCTCTCCCTCTACACCACATCTGCAGTCAGAACATTTTTTTTCCTCGCAAAGTCCAACAAGGCTGGGCTGTCTCACAGAAGCAGTTTTGTTAGACTTGTACTTGCATCTCTCATTCTCCCTCCAGTGTGAACGTTCCTCAGATAACACAGCTCACATGAAAAGACTTCTTCAAATTCTTTAAGTGCACATTAAAATGCAAATCGGCCTTCTTATTAAAGACTTCTGGAAGTTCTCTGACAACACATTTAAATGCAAATCAGTGAAACGTAGACTCAATATTAAAATCCAAACAATTACTTGATCCACATGCTGAAATTAAAGTAGGACCACATTGTGTGTCTCCAAAAGCAGCCGCCTTTTCAGCAGCACACGGGAGGCAGCTCTGGCTGTCCGAGGGCAGGGGGTCCCGGGGTCGCTGAGCTCTCCTGTCCCACCACGGGGATGTCACAGGGCCAGAGCTGTCCTTGTGACAGAGCTCCCGACTGCTGCAGTGCCACCACCCGGCTGGCATTTCTAATAAAGCCTCCCAGAGGGAACCTGGTCCTCTCTTTGTCCCTTTGGATGTCACCAAGGTGCCAATCCCCTGGGAGGAGCCAAGGCAGAGCTCTGGAGCTCTGCCCCTGCAGGTGTGGGCTCATCAATATCCAGGAGATAAAGAGGGAGTGTGTGAGGCAGCGGCACAGACCATTAAAATCCCCTTAATAAGTAAGAAGCCATATCTGGCTTTTGAATTTTTCCTCAAATTATGCAGTCTGAGGTTAAAGCTCTACCCCCAGCCAAAGTGCTGGTAATTATTTGATGGAGATTCAGCGGGCATGGGCTGAGGCCAGTTCTAAAAGCTCGGGGTGTCAGGGGAGGCAGCTGAGCACATCAGATCTGCTTTATTTTAAAGTATGATAATCCATTAGGAACAACAGGCTTTAACTGCCTTTAAATCTGAATGAGGCCCTTTCTGCTTTTGCTCTGCAGTGCTTGTGACGCTTTTCTGTCACTCTTTGTTCCCCTCTCTGAATTTATTGGCTGTTTCCCCTCAGGCTGGGCTTTCAGAGGTCCGTGGGTGAGCACTCAGCGTGTGACAGTGGCAGTCAGTGCTGGCACTGCAGTGGCACTGCAGAGCACTGCCCTGCTGGGGATCACTGCTGTGCTGGGTTTCTCCCGTTTCTCTCAGACCTCCCTTTTGGAATATGACTGTCTCAAAATGTCGTGTCTCATTCTCAGGCAGTGTGGTTTGGAGGACAGTGGGTGTGCTGAGGTACAGCAGGAGCATGGGACTGATGTGTCTGGGGAAAGCACAGCCTGCAGGGTGGGCTTAGAGGAGCAGCCCCTGCTGCCTCTCAGGCTGCTTATTCGCAGGAGTTGGAATTATTTCTGTTATCATCTTGAGCAGACTGAGGGGACAGAGGACACTGCAGGGTCACTCCTCGCACTCGGCCATGTCAGGTTTTATTGCTGGCTGGTGTGTAGTCACATCTGACTCTTCTCCAAGAGAAAAGAGGATTCTTTTCTCTCATGAATTGGAGATCCTACAAACAAGCTTTGCCAACACCAACATTTTATTTATTTGGGGTATTTGAGGGATCTGAAGCTCTGCTTTTGTTGGGATCTTTTATGTCATTTCATGTGCTAATCAGGGCTTTTAAACTTGACTCTGTCACTCAAAAGCTTCTTGATGATGATGAGCAAAATTAAGCTGTTTCACTGCTGAGTATGTATCATCAGTGAATTTTAATTTTAAAGGAAAAAGTGAGAATTTTTCCATCTTAAAAAGTATGACTATTTTTAAAAGGACTCATAGTGGTTTTAATCTTCTAAGTAAAATGGAATCCAAAGTACAAAATGGATCTGGTTGTTCCCTCTCCTCCACATACCATTTATTGCATGAAAATAAATGTCATACCCAAGTAGATGTGAGTGATGCACAGGGACAAGATGTGCTGTAGCTGGGGTCCATCAGTACTTGAAAAATGGAAAGAATGGGAAGTGTTTCAGCCAGTGATGTTCATGGGTTCCTTGTTTCTGGTCCTGGTGGGAGGTTTGGGAATGATGGGGACGGTCCATCCTGTCCTGCCCTGATGGCCCAAGGAGCCCGAGAGCACCGAGCTGCTCCCGTCTCCCTCATCCCCGCAGAGATCCCTATTGCAGGACTGGTACTGTGCAGGGCTTGGCTTTCACAGCCTCAGCAGCGAGGAGGAATCGCCTCTGCCACTGCCTGCGGGCGCTGAAATCCCTGACATGTGCTCTTCATTATGGGCTTAAGAAGCCCGGAAAATCAGTGCCTCGGCAATCCCGCAGCACAATGCACGTTCCTGCAGCCTACGGTGCAAATTAGACTGGAAAACCGCGTTATTCCTGAGCTGTTTGTCCATGGGCTTTGTTGCTAAGTTGGTGCTTTCTCATTCAGGAGACAGAAATGCAAAGTACTCATTTTCCGTGGGAGCTCGGATCCGTGTGGAGAACATCTGCTTCCCACCACGAGCTTGGCTTAGCTGCGTTCTACTCCCTGCTCAGCGCCCCAGTTCCGCACCAACACCGGGAATGGGTTCGGATCCTGGAACGTGCAGCAGTGCTAGGAAGAGCCCAGTTTGGGGGCGCTGGCACTGGCAGGGCCCGGCCATCCCCCCAGCGCCGGGAGCCGCGGGCTGTGCCCCGGGCACGGCTCAGATCCCGGTTCCCCCTCCCGGAGCACTTGTCTCCCGCGCTTCTTTGGGAGCTCCTCACGCTCCTCTCCCGGAGCTGTGCGGGCGCTCAGCCGCGCTCTGCCCGCAGCGATGCCCTGAGCACCTCCCGGTGTTGGCCCGGGGCACTCCCGTCCCGTGCGGGGCCCTAGAGCCCGGCAGCGCTCCTGGCCTCACTGCCTGACTCATTTCCCTTCCTCCCTCTCCCTGTGACCTCTGTCCCAAAGTCACCTCTCCCTGTGCCCGTTCCCCCTCCCCGCTGCCCTGCTCTCGCCTTCCCCTGTGGTGCAGTGACAGATATTTCCATTCTCCTATTGAATTTCCACTCTGTGCTTGACCCAGCTTAGGAAACAGCTGCCCTTGGGCTCTGTTGGAGGTTTCTGCGGGAGGGAAAGCCCAGCGCCGGCCGCTCAGTGCCCGCTCGGTGTGCCCCGGCTCCCCCTGCAGGGAAAGGCGTTTGTCCCGACAGAAACTGCCCAGCCCCCTCGGTGTGCCCTGGAAAACACAACCCAAACACATTTTCCTTAATGATCCCGGAGCAGCAGTCAATATTTAACAGTAGCTCTTTCAAGCTGCTTTCTGGGCTCCGAGGAGAATTCCTAAAGAAACAGTTTGTAGGAAATGTATCGGAAAATTAACTTTGTGTTCATCAACACATCGTTAACGGCTTTCTCACTCTAACAATCAAATGTCCCTGATTGTTCCCATCTTGCAGAAAGGTGAAGGCTGGCACCAGGCAATCTGTTCTGCCATCATTTGCTCGTGGCAGTGCTGGTCCCGAGGGGCTGCAGGTTCCTGATGGGGAGGCAGTGCAGGAAAAGGCATCTGCTGTGTTCCTCAGCCTGTTTACAGCACCGAGTCCAAAATCCCTATGGGTTGGAAGAGATGATTTTTTAAAAAATTGTTTCTACAAGAAACAGGCATCATTCATGATTCCCTTTTGCCGTTCTCAGTTTTCCTTGCTTCTCCTTCCCAGTCTCCTCAGCCAGCCAGTGCAGCTTTTCATCTCCTCCTGTGTTTTCTGGCATCTCTTCATTCCATGTCAGCCTCCTCTGCAGCATCAAGAACATAATTTTTTATTCTATTTGGTTTTGGATGCTGGTCTCCAACTGTATGATTTGCTAAAGGAGCCAAAGTTTAGTTTTTCTTCTACTTGCATGGCATCAATGTGAATTCGAACCACCCCCACCACCCCCACATTTTTTGAGTCATGAGTGAGTTGCCTTGGAGCCTGTGACTTCTCTCCGTTCTCCCTAGAGTGGTGACAGCCAGAACTGTGGGATAACTTGGCTGGTGGTCCCCAGAGCCACACTCCTGAGGGCTGGCAGGGCTGAGGGCCTGGCCCTCCTTCCCCACTGCTTTGGGAGTCAGCATGAGGCTCTTCCCCAGCTGTCCAGGGGAGGCCACGCTTCCCACAAGGGTCTCCAGGGAATCAACCATGGATGCTCCAGCCCTGGAAGTGCCCAAGGCCAGGTTGGAGCAGCCTGGGACAGTGGAAAATGTCCCTGCCCATGGCAGGGCTGGAGTGGGATGAGTGTTAATGTCCCTTCCAGCCCAAATCAGCCTGGGATTCTGTGATAACCCCATTGCAGGAGGGAGGAAGGAGGTGAAGCAGTTATGGTTGTGAGGAGGAGGAGGCAGAGAAAAGGTTTGCAGGGAGACACTGAGGTGACACCTGGGGCTGTGACCTGTCCCAGGCAGTGTGTGAATGGCAGGAAGGGAGAACAGCCAAAGAGAAGAATTCAGTAGTTATGGAGATGGGATGTTGTTTACCAGGAAATAGCAGAGAGGGCATCTTCAACCCTCGGGCCAAAGAACTGGCACAGTGTGGGTGCAGCCAGGCCACCCCAGCTGAGGATGATGGCAGACCATGGGACTGAGTTATTTGTGTGGTCAGGATGTTGACCCAGTGATGGAGACAAATGTGTGGGGGAGCTGGAAAAGAGAGGGGCAGAGTCCCTGGCCCTGCAGGACAGGCCTCTCCAGGGTGCCTGAATTTGGGACTTGAACTGAAGGAGAGGTGTCTGGAGCTGAAAGATGTGAGTCATCAGCACAGAACTGTTAATTAAAGATGTGTTGAGGGATGAAATTACGCAGAAACGAATGAGAAGCAAAGACAAACAAGACAGTTTGAGAACTGCACAGAAAGCTAAGGAAGCTGTGGGAGAGGATTCTCCAAATGATGGATTTCAGGAGAGATTTCGTGTTAGGATGTGGAGTTTGGAGGAGAGGTGTCTGAATCCCTGTGCTGGGGGGTTGCCAGAGATGCCTCCTCTCCCGTGGGCACAGCAGGGCCAGGAGAGGCTCCAGCAGCGTGTGGAGGCCAGGACTGGGACTGAGAGCCTGGGGTGGGAGGGCAAGAAAGGACATCTCACAACTGAGACAGCCTCTGCAGCTTGGAGAAAACGGGCAGAAGCAGAGGAGGTGTGGGGGTGACAGGGACATTGTTCCCTTGCCGGGGGCTTGCTGGTGGCAATGGAGGATTGCAGCTGTGCTGGGAAAAGAGGTGGCAGAGGAATTCAGGTGGAGGGGTTCAGACTGGCCGTGGAGTTGGAATGGGATACCTGTCCCTGGCAGGAGCAGGTGCTGCCAGCCTGGTGCTCATTTCCATTTTAACTGCATTTCCCCTCGAGGGAGAACACACCAGGTAATCTCCTGTTTTGCTTATTCTGACATTAAAAAGAGAATAACAATAGGGAAACAAAACAAAAAAAGATTAATTTTCAAACAGTAATTGCCTTTCTGTTGATAGCACTGACAACTGCCAGGCACCTTCCAATTACAGCATTCGTGTCTTCCCTGTGCCTCAGCTCCCGTGGCTGTGTGCCTGGAACAGGATCTGCAGCATCAGTCACCAGCTCTAACTTCCCACTGCTCCCCTGCTCTGGTGGGACAGGGAGTGTCCAGCTGGGGGATGTGTGGGCTGGAGGGACCTCCAGGTCGTAGCAGGGTTGCCTCTGGCTGGAACAGTGACCACCCCAAGGGGCGATGCTGAGCTGGGGCAGGAGTGCTCTGTCTGGGCTTTAGGGAGCTGTTGGACAGGTTGGACATCAGGAAGAATTTCTTCCTGGAAAGGGTGGCTGGGCATTGGAAGGGGCTGCCCAGGGAGGCTGGGAGTCCCCACCCATGGAGGTGTCCAAGGAAAGCTGGAGGTGTCCAAGGAAAGCTGGAGGTGGCCTTTTCTCTGGAAAGAAATTGAGGGAGTCCATCTGCACATGCATGAGCACCCAGCTCCTGGAGCTGAGCAGCTGAGGAGCTGAGGAGCTGGCAGTGGGGGCTGTGTGGGACTCCTGTCCCTGTTCCTGTCCCTGTCCCTGTCCCTGTCCCTGTCCCTGTCCCTGTCCCTGTCCCTGTCCCTGTCCCTGTCCCTGTCCCTGTCCCTGGCTGAGCTCCCGTGGGCCCCTGGGCTGCTCTGGGAGTGGGCATGCATCCTGCAGAATCCATCCTGCAGGGATCCATCCTGTGGGGGTTCATCCTATAGGGATCCATCCTGCAGGGATCCATCCTGCAGGGATCCATCCTGCAGGGATCCATCCTGCTGGATCCATGCCCCGGCGTTCAGAGTGATTTATGTCCTGTTGCCGAAGTTCCCCGTGTGAGGAGGCTGCAGTGAAGCTCATCCTGAGGCAGCAGCCATCCTTCCAGCCCGGCGCTGCCGCTGCCGGCGGCTCCGCTCCGCTGCTCCCTAATGAGGCGAACAGAACAGAGCGGCTGAGGCACCGGCGGCGCGGGGAGCCCTGCGGGAGGGATGGGAGCGGGGAGCCGTGCGGGACCGGGGGAGCCGTGCGGGACCGGGGGAGCCGTGCGGGAGGGATGGGACACGGGGTTCTGCGGGGGCGATGGGACCGAGGGGAGCCGTGCGGGACCGGGGGGCTGCGGGAGCGATGGGATCCGAGGGACTGCGGGAGCGGTGGGACCGGGGGGCTGCGGGAGCGGTCCCGGTGTCTCCCCCGCTGGAGGCGGCTCTCTGCGGCACCGAGCTCCGCTCTGCCTCTCCCGCCCCGCACGCGGTGCTTTCCGTGCCAATTACACTGGAAATAATTATTTGATTACACAATTCTTTGCTAACTGCTTTGTTCTCCATCTTGTCTTTGATTGCTCAGGAGCGTTTCGGGGTGAAATAATTGCATGTTCAGGGAATTTGCTTCGAAGCTGGTAATTATTAATTTCCTCATCAATTCGTGTTCCACATGCGTTTGGTGCGTGATGGGCTGGGAGAGCAGCGGGGCCTGCCGGGGAGGGGAACACGGGGATGGGGCTGCTCCTTCCCGACGGGGCCATGGCTGTGTTTGCCTGCAGTGCCATCATCCCGGGCAGCCTCCCCGCTCCCTGGCTTTCACCGCTGCCCCCGCATTCTGTGTGCCTCTGCTGCTGGGTTTTCTGTAATCCAGCTGCCTCCATTCATGGGTAAAGATGTGCCAAGGATTCTGTTCTGTGTCTCTTGATAACTGCTTCGGATTATGAGAGTTTAAACCCATTATGGTTGGAAAAGACCCCCAAGATCATCAAGCCCAGCCTTTGACCAATCCTCACCTTGTCAACCAGACCAGAGGCCAGTCTTGGAGAAAGTTCAAGAAATGACTTTAAGTAGTTTAGAGTAGTTTGAAGTTCATGAATAATATGTAGCTCATCTCAGGAGCCATCATTAACCTGTGCTGAAGCCCACTGAAGAATTCAAACTCGGTTTAAAATCTCCTGTTTCCTGAGCAGAGGTGATGTCTAGGTGTGAGGAGTGTGACAAATCCTCATCTCCGCCCCACTCTAGACTCTCCAGCAAGTGTCAAATTATTCTTCCCCACAATCAGGCCCATTCTGAATTTCCTAACTATGAAATTAAAAAATCCACTTTCTTATGTCTCTTAAAATTAGGGTGATGAACCTTTTGTGGATGCAGGAGAGATGTGGCAGGGGAGGCCCGAGGCTCCCTCCTGGCCCTGACACTTTATCCTAAAAGCAGAACTGGAGAAGCCGCTGGTCTATGTGCTTTATATTGAATTTCTGCCTGGGTCTTCTAGTTAGCAACCACTGTGAGTTTCCATAACTACTGGTGTAACATCAAATTTTAGAGAAAATGCCATTGGGATGGAAGCACTTTGGAGGAAGAGAACCAGTTTGGTTACTGATGGGGAAAGTGCAGGGGAAGTTTCTGGGGCAGAAGCTCCGATGGCACCTTGCAGGTGCTTTGGAGGCAGAGGCAAATCTTGTCTCTTCCACAGGTAACTCTGGAGTGGGCTATGGACAGGGAATGGTGACTGTGAGAGACTCTTGCAGGTGCTGAAACACAGAATTTTATCAGCTTCGTTTATACCCCTGAATCCCTTGCTTATCAAGGCTCCCAAACGCAGGGATGGTGAAATGTCCTTGCTGCCACTCCTGGCCCCAGCCATGTCCAGCCCTGCCAGCCCGTGGGAAGGGAGGTTCCCTGGAAAACTGCCTCAGTCTCCCACTGAACTCTAATTTTGTACTTCCGTGCCTTTTCCTTTTGACTTTTGCTCTTTTTCCATCACGCTGAGATCAGTGTCTCAGCTTCTGAGAGAGACATGAGGGTGATACTTCAACTCTCTCCTGTGCTTTGCAGGAGCTTGGGAAGCCTCAGCGCTGACAGGAGGCAAGGCTGTGTAACTGCAGTGGTGGGGGACAGGCTTTGTGATGCTTTCTGTGACAAACAGGAAACAAATAATGATTTGGAAAAGATTTAATTAACCTGAATGAATTTAGTTAAGCAGCATTTAAAGTTTTGCCCAGAGTATTTGCTGTCTTATTTTTTCATTTCTATGTAAAAAGGTCCCTTGCTGGGTTTGTGCACGTTACCTTGAGGTTTTGATTAACTTCAGTGTTTTCATTAGCCACCTGTAATTAAATATTTATGGTACAGTACATCCACGTTCCTGCACACCCCTGACAGCAGAGAGGAAACGGGGCTAGAGCTGAGAGGGGCTGGGCTGGTGCAGCGCTGGCTTTGTGCTGTGCTGGCGTTTGTCACCTCTGGTTCTGCTCTGTCCTCTGCTCAGCCTGGGAGCAGCTGGGGGGAAGGAGCAGCAGGAGTTTCTCTCCACTGCTGCCTCCTCTCAGGCCGTGCACAGCCCATCGGGCCAGGGAGGATTCACCACGTCCTCCTAAATCCCCTGGGCTGTGTTTGGAATTTGGGCTCATAAAACTGGCAGGAGTTTTTTGTGGGAGACCTCAGGAGCCATAAAAGTTGGGAGCTTTAGTTAGATTTCATTAGTAACAAAAAGTAGTTTTGTCAGACTCTTTCCTCGCAGAACCCTGGCTGGAAACCCCCACCATGGGCCTTGGGAAGAGGCTCCAGGAGCTCAGCTCCTGACTCAGACTCCACAGCTTGTTTAAAAAAGGAGCATCTTGACAAAGGAAGGGGAAATGTCCTCGGGTTGCCCCAGGGAGGTTTTGAGTGGATCTGGAGAGAATTCCTTCATGCAGGGGTTGTAAAGCCCTGCAGTTTGCTCAGGGCAGTGGTGGAGCCCCCAGAAGAGTGGGTCAGTGGTGAGGGAGGAGATCGATGACCACAGAGGTCTTTTCCAACCACGACCACTCTGTGAGTGCAGCTGATCTCAGATAAGGCAGAGCATTCACACCCCAGGTTTGGCTCAAAGCAGAAAAGGTGGGATCTCTTTCAGGCCAGAAGCTCAGGAGCTATCTCAGCACGGCTTTATCCCTTTAAACAAGGAATGTGTTTCTGCCGCAAGCCAGGGAAGCACAGAGCATTTTTTATTGTTCAGCAGTCAAGGTGGTGTTAGCAGCTGTGGAAATTGCTTTAACTTCATTGACTTCCCCAGAAATGAACCAATTCTTCTCCACTGTGAATCTGCTTCCATGGGACTGAACTGATTTCCAGGCTGACATTTTTACTGGGAATAACATTTAAAGTTCACATAATACTCATCAAGTATTTGCTTACTGGTGCCTCCACCATCCAGCCTAGGTAAATAAGGTTACTGTATGTATAGAAATCTGATAAATAGATAAAAATCTGGATATTATGTTTATAATTAACCAACAGTAAGGTGAGGAAGGTGAGGCTGCCTGAGGAGAGCTGTGATGGACTGAGCTGCAGCACAGCCACAGCCAGGGAGTTCTGTCATTGTCACCTGAAGGAAAAGTGGATCCAGTTCCCAGGGTTGTGGGATGCCTCTCAAGGCCCCAAAAAGTCAGGTCGATTTGGTGAACTCAAGCACCAAAGAGTCTTCAACCTTCAGCAATGCAGAACACCTGCACATCCTGTGCATACCAGTTTCTATGATTTATTAAATATGCATAAAGTGCCTTTTGCATCAGGTGGTGGCTGCCAGGGCTGCTGTCCTCATCTGCAGCCACACCTCAGTCTGTGGCTCTGAACACGGCACGAGGAGGGAGGAAAAGCCCCAGGGAGGGACCAGTGTCAGATCAGTGCTCACTGACAGTGTTCAGACAGTGGCAGATGTAAAATCCTGGCTCTGGCACCAGAAAATTGTTCTTTGAATAATTGTGTTATGTACTTCAATGCCTCTTTGATAAGGAGCAATTTCTGTGAGGAGTTGGCAAGTCGTAATCCCTGGTTTTCCGAAGGGATTTTACAGGGAGCAGGGCTGTGGGTGAGGCTGTTGGTGAAGTCTGGGGGGAGAAACGGGCTCTTTTTAAGGGGGGAAATGTTATAGCTGAAGTAAGGTGAGCCTTGCACTTAAAACCTGATCCACTCAAGTGGTTGGAAATGTCAGGGATGTGGGAGGCTTTGAATTCCGGGCTCTGATAAGATTTTTAACTTCTCCATTTGCCTTGAGCTGAGCCACAGGAGCCTGTGCTGGGCGACCCCCTGCTACAAAGTGCTGCCCGAGATGACTGTAGAGCCAAACACTGGGACCTCATGGAAATGCTTGTTACAGTTCCTCCCTGTTCATTATGGCCACAACAGGCAGCCTGAGGTGCCTCTGGGGCTGCTGTTTGCTGTCAGTGTAGGATCTTTGAGGTGTCATATGCAGAAATAACACACCCAGGCAAACACAGGTGATGTCAGGTATTGTTTTCCCTTTTATTCCTGCTGTATTAAATGCTGCTCCTCTAGAAACAAATGTGTTGTGCACTAATTTGGTTGAGCGCCAGGAACAGCATCTGCATTTGCATTCTGTGAATTAGAAAGCAATCTGTTGCTAGAGGGGAGCTGGTGTAGTCATTTCTAGCTCAGAGTGCTCCTGAGATATTTCACCAAAAATACTCAGTGTCTGCTGCTGCTGCCTCCTGTCTCGGATAAAAATGGCCACACAGGTGCTCTCGGAAAAGAATCATTCATAGCTATTTGTGTCACTTACCTCATGGTGCTCCAGAGAAACAAGCACCATGCTTCCAAGGAAGACAGATCTATTTTTTTTCTATGAAGCTTTTTTTAGTGAAATGAAATGCTTGGGCTGTTTTACCTTTCTGCTCAGGAAATGGCAAAATTCCACCTGCAGAACTGGGGGTGATGCTGATACACAGCTCCTGTGTGATTACCTGGAAATGCCGTGAGCCTTCCCATTCACCCCTGGAACATGCTCTAGATTTCATGTTGTACAACAATGTAAAATTGATGAGGTTCTTCTGAGTGGGAGGGTTTGCAGTGAAAGCAAGGAAAGCTTTACATACAGTCTTTTCAGGGCTGGGTTTGCCGGGGCTTGGAGCAGCCTGGGACAGTGGGAGGTGTCCCTGCCATGGCAGGGCTGGCACTGGATGGGCTTTAAAGTCTGTCCAACCCAAACCAGTCTGGGATTCTCTGGTTCTGTGGCCTGCAGGGGTCTGCGGGGACATCCTGCTGTGCCATCTCCCTGTGCCGCCAGGGACCAGAGCCCCGTGTCCCTACAGCTGGGCAGGTCCCAGGGGTGAACTCCCCTTTCCCTTCCCATGTGGGAGATGCCCTGGTGATGATGATGCCCTGAAACGTGCCCAGCCTTTGCTGCCAAGAGCTCAGAAACCGCTGGGTGTTTGCGTGTGCTCAGTGAAATGGGAATTGATGCTGGAGCTGGGGAGGAGCCGGGCCCGGCGCTGCCGCGGCGGGGACGGAGCTGCTCCTGCCGGGGGGACCGTCCGTGCCCAGAGGCGCAGGGGCTGGGGCGCTCCGAGCGCGGCCTGGTGCTGTTCTGTCCGGCAATAAAACCCGTGCGGATGGCTTTTCCTGCTGGCCGAGGCTGCCACTCGCAGCCTCGCTGGCCGGGCTGTCTCAGACGGCAATTTTGAGCAGCCGTGATCGAAAGAAGCAGTGGAGAGCCCGGGAGCTGCTCCGGCTGATGTGCGGTGCTGCCGGCGTGTTCCGGGAGCAGCTTTCCTCCCCCTCTTTCAAATGCAATGAGCAATCCATTGTGACGGAGCAAAGGGAGAGGGAACAAAGGCAGCGGTGCCCGGTGAAAGCCAGCCCGGGGCAATGGGCACCTTTCAGACGGTTCGCTGCTCCCCTGTCCTCCCCGCTGTATCAAGCGATGAAAGCTCTCCATCCCCGCTCAGGCTGCCTGATTAAAGCGCTCCGCTGGGCTGCGCAGCCCGGCCCAGCCCCACCTCTGCCTTCAGCCCCGGCTGCTGCTCTCGCAGATAAAGGGGCTCCAGAACGCCTTCAAAGCGCTGCATTAGCGGCCTCTGCTTCCCTGGGAGCCGGGGATTAGAGCCAGCCGGGCCTCCCTGCGCCTGAAACCTCTCCCTCGGAGCCCGCCCGAACTTCAGACAAAGGCAGGGTTAGAGCAAAGACTAAAATCCCCCGAGCGGGGAGACCGCGGGGTGGAGGCAGCGGAGCCGCGGGAGCAGCGCCGGCTTTGGTCTGGGTGTGCAGAGAGCGAAGGGAACAGCCCTCCTGAAAAAGATCAAATTAATTGTTATGCAAAAGTGCCCCGTGTTTTCCAGCTCTCCGAGATCAGTGCTCATCACTTCATAAAAAGTGCAGCTGGCCGGCATTCCTCACGCTTCCCGGAGCGAATGGAAAATGCAGGATTTCCGTGCTCTCAGGGGAGCTCTGACAGAGCCACTCCGGGCACACCTGGGGCACTCGGCTGCTCCCGGCGCCCCGGCAGCCGCCCCGGCATCCAGGGCCCCCTCCCGGGCCGTGGAGAGGGAGCGGGAACACCGTGGGACCATCAGGGCCCCGTGCTCCCCTCCCATGCCGTGGAGAGGGTGGGCTCGGGTCTCAGGGCGAACGTGGCCCTGGCAGGTTCTGCAGAGGGGCTGTGCTCCATCCCTGGACCTTCGGGGCCATCCAGAACCTGCAGAGCTGATGGAAGGAGTTCAGCAAACTTTGAATCCTGCTCCAAGTGGTGGGTTCCTTTCCCCATGGAGGAGCAGATCCTGATTTTAAGGCCTGTTTTTGTCAGCATCCCTGGAGGTTTTGTTTCCTTGAGCTGCTCTCGCTGTACAGGGCCCTCATTTGTTTGGCTGAATCCTTGTCGAGGCGCTTGAGCTAAAAATGAAATGCAAATGTACAGGAGCTATTCCTGTTTTTTTCAGCTGTAGAAAGCAGGAATTGGAAAGATAAATTACCATAGTTCCCTTTAAGCACATATTGCTGGGAAGCAAACACTAAAACATCAAAATAAAGCCTTTTTTTCTTCTTCCCTCTTTTTAAAGCAAGAATATAATTATGCTCCATGGCTCTCACCAGAGCACAGATCAAAGCCATTAAGTAACTGCTCTTGGCTGTTTTACTGTGCTTCTGGGTGGCACATCCAGTGTTTGTACGGGTGCCACCAGCTGGAGCTGGCACGGCAGGGAGCAGCCCTGGCACCCAGGGAGGGCTCTGGGGGCAATGGGCACCTCTGTCCCGGCCACCCCGGCGTGCTGAGGGCACGAGGAGCAGCAGCAGCCCCAGAGAGGTGTGGGGGTCCTGCCTCAGCCCCTGAGCGTGTTTGCCAAGGCAAAAACTGGGGCTGGGGGTAGGGAGATGCCTGCAGGCTGGTGGTAAAGTGGATGCTCATATCAAGTCACTTGGAGCTTCAGTGTCTGCTTGGCTTATTCTCATTTAGGATAAAATTCTCTCTCTGAAGCTCAGGAATGCCCAAAATGCAACTCCCCTGACTCCCACTTTGCAGCAGGACAAATTGGATCCGCAGCACTGACAGCCCTCAGTCTGGAGCCTGGCAATGGGCACCGGGTCATTTTCCTATCAGCCAGGAGATTGTGCACAGATAAGACTATCCATCATTTTTAACACGGGCAGGCTTGGAAAAAAAATTTCAAGACTGAAAACAATTTATATTTCCCCACAGAAATGTTTTCCTATTTTAAAAATACAACAGTTCCCTTCTTGCCTTCCTTCCTCCTGCATGCCCCTTCTCCAGGGCATGTTCCAGCACTGGTTTGTTTCTGATTGCAGGGAAAATCCCCAGCTCCTGCTTCCCCAAGGAAAGCAGCAGCCCCAAGAGAAAAGTCAGCTCTGGAGAGGAGATGTGAGGGGAAAGGATGAGGGGAAAAGGGAATGATCCGAGTGGGGAAAGGCTGGTGTTTTTGGAGAGTGTTTTTGGTGACTTTGGAGATTTGTCATGGTGACCTCCCCAAAAACTGCACATGGGCATTTGTGACACTGCAGAAAAGGAGCTTTTGCATGAGGGTATGGGAAATAGATCCCAACTTGGCTTGGGTTAAATCCAGAGGTTTTGTTTGGAACAGAAGTTTTCAGAAGAAAAGAACAGTTTTCCTGAGCAATGTTCTTTCTCATTTGCCCTTTCCCCAGGCTGCCAGAGGAAAACTCTCCATCTATGCCATGGCTGCTATTGAGTTCCCAAAAAAGTAGACTTAGAGCAAGAGTTCCCCTGAAATGAACCAGGATATTAATTAAAATCTGTAATTGCAGAGCTCCTGAGCCAGTAATGATAGGATGTGTGAGTGTTTCTCTGTGATTCCTGTTAATCAAGAGGAGAGCCAAAGAAACAATACATTAATCACAAAAGTGAAGATTTCTGAGCACATAATGATTGCTGAGGACCCAACTGTCCTTGATTGTCCCCGGGAGCCTCACACACGGCGGCCTTTTGTGCCTTTCAGAGCCTGCCTGAAACGGAAACCCCCCAGATCCTCCCGGCGAGGGCACGGAGGGAGGGCTGGGGATTTGTCTGTGTAATTGCAGGGAGTTTGGGTACCGGGAGGGGCTGAGCTTCCATCTGGGCACCTGCAAATCTTGAATCCGTGCCACTGCTGCTGGTCTGCTGAAACAAAGCCTGCCTGCCGGAGAGCCTGGCTGGGAGCAGCCTCACGCAGCTAAGGCAGGTGATGCTGGGTCTGGCTCCATCACAGCCCTCCCCAGTGGCGCTGGATGGGGAAATTTGGGAATGGCCCTTTGGCCATCGCTCACTGGAGTCCCCGTGCTGAAAGCGCGCTCCCTGCGCTCCTGCAGGACTCGGGGTGCAGGGCTGCCTGTGGCACGGGGGGATGGCACCTTAGCAGCCTTGGTGACGGCTGAGTGCCCCTGGAGCTGCAGCCGAGGCTGCCCAGGGCTGGGCACTGCCCTGGCTGTGCCCCTGGGACGAGGTCACATCAGCTGTCCCGGTGTGGCACCAGCAGGGCACCAGCACCAGGTGCCAGCCCCATCCCCGGGCTGAGCAGGCATTGGGCAAAGGGAGAGAACTGAGGAACTGCTCTGTAAAACTTCTCAGGAAAGCCATCGCCAGCAGAGCAGCTGGAGATGGATCTGATAGAACAAACCTCGGGTGAAACCCTGCAGTGGGGCTGGGGCAGCTCAGTGGGCACTGCCCAGCCGGGCAGGGCTGGGGACCTGGGGCTTTCCTCAGGGCAGTTCTTCCCTCCCAGGGCAGAGCAGCAGAACAAATCCTCTGACCGGACCCTGTAGGAGCTCCTGATGCCCGTGCAGGGAGGTGGGTCCTCTCCTGGGTTATCTGAGGCCCTCCTGATCCCTCTCTTAATTCTCTCATCCCTTTTGTGCTGCTGGTTTGAGATGCATTTGTTGAGCAAGCAGCAAATCCGTCACTCCAGCAAGCGCCTAATTGAGCTACTCAGTCCCAGGAAGTCTTTGTTTCCTTTCAGAAGATAAATAAACACCATCCACCACAGTATTTCTTCTTCCTTCCCTCCTCCATCCATCCCCTTTTCAAAGGAAACCTTCCCTGGCCATGCTGTGCTGCCCCGTTCCCCACTGGGTGCTGGGTGGGAGCGCAGGGGTGGCTGCAGCAGATCCCTCCCTGCTCCCTGTGCACACCACGGGGCTAAACTGGAGCAGCCCCAGGCACAGTCTGGGGATACTGGGAAGGAGCACGGAGTGGCTGTAAACCCTTGGGTCTCCTCTGGTTCCCTTCATCTCGGTCCCAGCCTGACCTGTGGCCAGGCTGTTCACAGGGGCAGTTTCTGCAGGAGGAACCTGTGGCTCCTTCAGCTCCCCCGGCCTGTCCTGCCTGGGCACATCCCGTGTGCTGTGCCCAGCCCCGGGCAGAGCTCTGCCCACAGCACCTCCTGCATGGATGGGGGGCTCTGCCCACGCACCAGTGCAGAGCTCTGGGAGCTCCAGCTGGCCCCTGGGATCTGCCAACAGCCCCTTGCACACAACCCCCCAAATCCCAGCACAACAAAGCAGCAGAATGTTCTGCTGCTGCTCCCGAGCTCAGGCAGGGTGGCAGAGGCAGCAGGGCAGGGGCAGCTGGACTCTGGCAGTGCTGGCTGGGGCTGGCAGCTCCTGGGCACCGCGGTTCTGTCCCTGCCCGCCGTGCCCAGGGCAGAGCTGCAGGTGATGCCCCACGCCTGCATTCCGCTCCTTGCTCTCGGGAGAAGGCTGTGCAGAGGTGGGAGCTGCCTGCTCTGGAGCAGGAGGGGCTGTTTCTCCTGGGCCCTGCACTGGAGGCTGTGTGTGTGACCTGAGCGTGGCTGTCCCCGTGCCCCCGCTGTCCCCGTGCCCGCCCGTGATCCCTCATGGCCTCAGTGGGACCCACGCCTCCGGCTGTTACAGTAATTCTCAGTGTCAGACATTTCACTGTTGAGCTCACAGGACTGGCTCCAATGCTGACTTGGGCCTTGAAATAAATTGCAATTTCATCACTTCCAGGGTAAATCACTTAATGGAATTTCCCAGATGCTTTAAAATTAAGTTTGTATTCTCCTAAAGAATGTCAGGCTCATTGCTGTGATGGAGGAGCTCTCACAGTTTACTAGAAAGTTAAACTTTCTTCCTAGCTGGAAGTCCAGCTCCTGCTGCCTGGGCCCCTTGGAGCAGGGTGTCCCTTGAGCTGCGTGTGGCACCCGTGGCAGCACCAGGAGGTGTCTGACAGCACAAATCCCCGCGGATTTCAATTCCAAAGCAGCACAAGCTGCGGGTAGCGGGTGGAGGTGTTAGGATGCACTTTAAGGGTATTTTTTGCTCTGCTGAGGGACCTATCTGACCCCTCTGGTTTGAGGGTGGCTGGAATCTCCTGTTCCTGCAGAACGAGGTCACTGCCCAGCACTCAGGTTCTGGTGGGAAGGGCCCTGGGGGGTCTAGAGACACCTCTGGTGGCTGTAATGTGACCCTGAGAAGGGAGAATCTTGCCCCAAGGGAAAATCCCAATGTTGCCAGCCAACTCATAATGAAGAAATGAAAATCAGTTAAATAAAGGTTACTGTGGGGTTTGGGTGCTGTGGGAGCCAGGGAAGCTCCGGGCTGGCTTTTGTTTGGTTTGGATCTGGATGAAGGGCTCATGCTGGGCAGCCCACGGCTCCAAAGGGGGACAGGGGGTGCCCAGGTTTGGGGGCAGCGGCAGCACGGAGGGGAGGGGGGATCAGACACCAAAGAACCAGGAACATCCTGCTGTGGGGACAGCAAGACAGCTGAGCCAGCAGGGCTGGGGTTCAACAACCACAGGCTCTGGTCCGTGTGAGCTCTGCCCTTGGCTCTGCATCCCGAGCTGCTCAGAGGCACTCAGGGTGTGCCAGCAGCCACAGGGGCTTTGGGCTCACCCCGTGGCTGGGAGCAGGGCTGCAGCTCAGATGTGCTGAGGTTTTCAGTGGCTGCTGGATCCAGCCTGGGTTCGGGCTGGACTGGTCTGTGCTGGTCTGAGCTGACCTGCTGAGCACGGCTGCCTCTGGGCTCCTCTGTGAGGCATCTCAGGAGTGCTGCAGGATCCTGTGGGCTGCTTCCCAGCACAGGCTCTGAGCTGACTCTGCTTTTCCCAGGATGTTAACGACTTCTGGAATCTCACCGCTTTTCCTTCATCAGGACGTTTTAAGCAGAGGTTCCCAAAGGAGGACTGGGAAGGGAGGAGTGCTCTGTGGGTGTGAGCACTGCTCCCCTGAACGCCCAGGTGCCACCAGGCCGTGTGGTGGGAACACGCTGCTGGATCTCTGCTGGCACTGGCCCCATCCAGGCTGGAGCCCCAGCCAAGGGGCCAGGGCAGGCTGTGCCTCGTGCTGCTGGGACCCGTCCTAGTGCTCAGCTGGAGGGTGCTGGGACACAAACGCCTTCTGCTGCCCCTGGGTGTGCCTGTTCTGACTGCCACGGCACCATTCCCCTCACCCTGGGGTGCAGCTGAAGGGTGCCAGGGCTCCTTTGGGGTTTGGGGCTCCTTTGGGGCACAGGGCTCACTCGGGGCTGGGCAGTGTGTGCCGGTCCCAGCTGGCCCTGCCGGGATTCCTGCGTGCTCCTCTCCACGTGTTGGGGCTTTTCCGTCATTCCCAGAGCTCTCCCAGTGCTTTCATAACCGTTCCAGCCATGCCATCAATATTTAAAGAGGCTGCAAGTGCTCATTTCCAGAGCTCCCTGATGCAGGCTGTGGCTCCAGCCCACAGCAGCCCTGCATAGCAAACTTCTGCTGGGCTCTCCGCCCTCCCTTTTCCTAGGGATGGATTTGACTTTTATTATGGATATCCTGAAAGGAGAATACCAGAAAACATACATTAGACCAATAACCATATCATAAATATGTATTTGCACTGGAGTGGGCAAATTTATCTGCGGAATGATTTAAAACAAAATAAATTCACAGGATAAATTATTCAATGATTAATATTTGACCAGGCACGGTGTATGCAGAGTTACCTTAATCTGTTTGGAGGCCTGGGTAATGCACAGCGTTGTGCAGGATTTTTACAGCTGTTAAATATTAAGGGCCTCTTGGTCATGTGCATGGGGGCCCCATAAATCATTTTGTCTCTGTAAAGGGGCCTTGAAACACAAGTAAATCACTTTGCTGCTTGGTTTATGGCCCTTGTATGCAGCAAGAGAGATATAAAGAGGCTTAACGTGTAAATGAGGATCTGACTCGGCTGGTTTGGGGTTTGTGATACTTTCCCAACGCCAAACTCCCTGCGGGAAGCGGGAGCGTGGCCAGAGGCAGCACACGCCGAGCTGGAGCCGCTCCCTGGCCTGTCCCATGGGCTGGCAGGGTCCTGGGGGCCCCTGCCCTGCCCCAGCCCCTGGCACTCCCTGCCCTGCCCTGCCCTGCCCTGCCCTGCCCTGCCCTGCCCTGCCCTGCCCCCTGGCACCCCCTGCCCCAGCCCCTGGCACCCCCTGCCCTGCCCCAGCCCCTGGCACCCCCTGCTCCAGCCCCTGGCACCCCCTGCCCTGCCCTGCCCTGCCCCAGCCCCTGGCACCCCCTGCCCCAGCCCCTGGCACCCCTGCCCCAACCACAGGGTGAGCCCAGTGCCAGTTGCTGTGCTGGAAGCTCTGCCACTGAGAGGGCGTCAGCTCAGCTCAGCTCATCTACTGCTCACCAAACTGTGATTGAACCCCAACCAAACAGGAGCCTCTGCCCCAAATACTGCTAATGCTGCTTTTAATTTTATTGTTGCTTAATATGTAAGAGAAATCTCTTAAACTCGGTGAAATCCATCAGCTGGCAGGATGGAAACTGCCGGAGCCAAGCTGTCACTGTGATATCATAACTAGAGCAAATGGCTTTTGATTTGGTGATGGCAACGAGACAGACCTTTAGCTGTAAATTATTCATGTACAGGACTAATACAGCAAACATTACAGACCATGCCAAAATACTCCTTGGATATTTGTTATGCTTGACTGCGATGCAGACGAACGATTCCTTTGTCGTCGGCAGTCGTTGGTGAATCCCTGATCTTCAGCTACTGCTTATCACAGCACAAATGCAAGTAGCCATGAAATGAAATTTCACTGTATTAATTAAATATTTCGTGTTACAGATTAATCTCCCACACTGAGTAAGAGTTTGTTCTATTTTTTGAAGGCAATAGGTTGAATTTGAGAGTGAACTACAATATCAAGCCCCAGCGAGCGGATAAATCCTGCTAAGCACAGCACCCTCCACGAGCATCCCACACCCAGGAGCACGAGGCTTCCCGGGTGGGAAAGCTGCTTTCAGCTGGCACCAAGCTGCTGAGCTGCTCCCTCCTTGCTGTAAGGGCACAGCTGCCCCCAGTGCCCCCCACGGGCAGTCCTGGCCCCCTCCCCAGGACCCCTCTGTGCCCCCCGGGCCGGGCCCTGGTGTGGCAGCGTGGGCAGGGTCCCACGGCAGGTCAGGTGTCACAGCTGCCGGCAGCAGTCACCCTGCTGGAGCTGCAGCTTCTGCTGCTGCAGGGCAGAGCTCTGGCCGCATTCAGGCTGCCTGGGAGCAGCTGGACCAGGGTGCAAAGCCACCAGGGCCAGGTCCCCGTGGGGACACAGGCCTGAGCAGCTCTCAGGAAGCTGAGCCTGGCGTGAGCAGGAGCTTTTCTCACTCACTCAGGTGTTGAGCTGAAGCTGAAACATTTACACTCCTCAAATGATAGTTTGGGCCTTTTTGCTCTATTTATCCACCCCGTCTCTGTGTTCACACATGGATTCACTGCTGCCTGGACTGGGGCTGTGGCCGAGCAGGGATGCTGGCGTGGGGCTGCTGCAGCCCTTGGGGGGCAGGCCCTGCACCCCCAGGGCTTCCCCATGGCCCAGCATGTCCCCCCCAAAGCTGCAGCCTGGTTCTGAGAGCTCCAAGCACCTTGTCCAGACCTCACAGCTGGTCAATAAATAATGACCATAAAGCACTACAATGAGCCTCTTGACCAGCAGGTCACGCATGCATTTACAGTGTAATTTATCTTTCTCAGCAAAGGAGCCGGGCTGCAGCCTTTGGTTTTCACCAGATAAAGCTGAAATAAAGCAATAGGTGAGATGTGAGCAGCTGCTCCTTGTGTCAGCATCCAGAAATTACTCCCAAAAATGAGCTTGAGACCATTTTCTCATGGCTGGGGGCTGACTTGAGGAGAGCTGAGGGAGGGCTTTTGAACCATGGGCTGCTGGGGTTTCCTTCCCTTCCCCAGCACAGAAAGCCCCTTTGCCCTGCTGGGGTCAGTCTGTCTGTCAGGACACCGGGTGGAGGGACCTGCTTGGGTTCTGGGTTCTCTTGTGCCACAGAGCTGCCTCATTCCATAACAAGCTCCTTCCCTAACCAAATTACTTTGTTTCTGTAGCTGATTTGATAGCAAAGGGGCCCAGGAGGGTGCAGGAGAGAAGAGGGAAAGGAAATGTCTCAAGCAATTAGTGTGATTAGAGAGCTGAATGCTCTGCTTCCCTAAAACTGCACAGTTCCCACAGAGCCATTCCTGGCTGAGGGCAGCTCCAGCCCTTCCTTGGGCATCTCCAGCGATGGGCTCTCCAAACCTCCCAGGGCAGCCCCTTCCCGTGCCTGACCACCCTTTCCATGGAGAAATTCCTCCTGAAATTCCTCCTGAATGACTTTGCAGGTGGCACCTCGTGTGCGCAGTGCTGGGGGCGAGGGCTCTGTCTGCCCTGCTGTGGGCAGTGCCCGGAGCTCTGCACTCGGTCACTCCAGAAATGTGCTCCCTGCCCCTCTGAGCAAACGGGAAAGGGAACAGGAATCGGGAACACTGCAAACTGGATTCTCACTTACCCTCGGCTCCACCACTCAAGCAGTTGAGGGTAAACCCGGCTGCTCCTCCAGGGCTGCTCTGGAGGATCCATCCCATGGCCTCAGTGCCGGGGGGAGAAGCAGCTGTCCCTGTGGGTGTATCCCTGGCAGTGTCCTGTGTTCCTGCCCATGCCCTGCCCTGCACCCTGCTGCTGCCCCTGCCCGCCTCAGCGCCCTCCTCATCCCCTCAAACCCTCCACAGAAGGGAAAACTCCTGATCCCAGAGCACTTAGGACTGCCCAGGCATGAGAAACTTAATTGGTCTTGAAACCGGTGCTGAAAATGTTTGGAATAAAATAGTGTCTGGAGGGTCTCCCACTGCCTGCATTTATTTGATGCAAAAGTGCTTTGCTCAAGATGCTAAATCAGATAAACCAAACCATTCATTTCTGAAAGTTCAATTCACCACTTAGAGGATAGAAAATAAACCAAGCTAAGCCACAGCACCACTGAACAGCGAGATACAGGGTTTAAGGCAAAGCCCACTGTGCCTGGGAATGTTTCTCACATAAATCAAATTTATCTCTCTAGAGCAGAAGCCCAGTTTATGAGGTTTAGACAGGGAAAAAAATAAGAAAACTTCCAGAGAGGTTGTCTTAAATACCTCATAAAACCAGAGCATCTGCCCCTATGGAAAGGGATATCTGATAGTCCCAGGAAAGCGCCAGCCCCGAGCAGAGCTCGGCTCCATCAGCGCTCCTGCAGAGGGCTCGCAGCATCCCTCCCTTCCTGTGGCAGCAGCGCTCTGCTGGTGACGCTGCTCAGAGTCCCTGAGCGCAGGGCTCCTCCGTGCCTCAGCCCCTCCCGGCTCTCGGGCAGCCGCAGGAGCCGGGCGGGGGCGGTGGGGCCGGGGCGGTGGGCACGGGCAGCCCGGGGGGATGAGCCGCTGTCCCCGCGTCCCTCCTGCTCCGGGCTGGCACCGCTGCCCCGCACCGGCACCCTCTGCTGCCCTGCCAGACACACACGGCTCGTCCGCAGGAGCTGCTCAGGAACGTGCAGGGGCTGTGGGAAACGCAGCCAAGCCCGAGCTGTTTGCCAGCGCCTCTGGCCGGGGGAAATGCCACTGCCATCCCAGGGGATAAATAAACAGCAATGCCCCGTGGCACTGCTGGGCAGCTCCTGCGGCCAATGGTGCCTGTAGAACCACAGGATGCCAGCATGGCTTGTGTCGGAAGGGTCTTTAAATATTAACTTGTTCCCCCTCCAGCCGTGGGCAGGGACACTTCCACTGTCCCAGCCCTGTCCAGCCTGGCCTGGGACACTTGCAGGGATGGGGACTCCACCACTTCCCTGGACACCCTGTTCCAGTGCTTAACCAGTCTTTCAGTAAAGAAATGAGTAAAGAAATTCTCCCTAGCAGTGCAATCTGAACCTCCCCTGGGGCACTTTGAGGCCGTTTTCCCTTGTCCCATCCCTCATTGCCTGGGGAAGAGGCTGATGCTCCCTTCCCAACAACCTCTAATTAGGAGATCAGTAATGGCTTTAAGCAGGAAAGAGGGAAGTAATTTCCAAAGTAATTGTTTTCATAAGCATCTTTTCCAGCTGGATGTCTCAGCAGAGCCATTTCTGGCAGCTCTGCTGCCCTCGCCCCTGTCCCTGTGCCCGGCCCAGGTGCAGCAGCCATGGTCCGTGTCCCTCTGTAATAGGGACATACATCATGTCACTGTGCCCAGCCAGGAGCAGCTGTTCCTGCTGGCTCTGCCGCTGCCAGCCAGGCCCGGGGCAGAGCCAGCACCGGGGCTGAACGAGGCAGGGAAGGAATAATAAACTCACTGTGGGCTGATGACTCCAGGCTGCTCCTGTCACCTGTGCAGGTGTGCTCCATGGTGCTGCACTCCAGTCCAAATGGGAGGGACTCCCTTCCAGGCCCTGCGGTACCACTGGCAGAGCTGGAAGGGCTGGTGTGCTCCATCTGCCACCCTTCACATGGCATCCAGCACGGGCACTGAGCTTTGCCAGCTGGGTGGGTGTGCCAGGAACAGCGGAGCCTGGAGACCCCTCCGTGGGGGTTGCTGGAGACAGCAGGGCCTGGCAGTGCATCCCCTCCTCCCTGGGAGGCTGCCCAGGGTGGGCAGCGGGGCTGCATTCACTCACCTTTAGCAATATTTTCTTTAAATTCAAAGAATCTCCTCCCACCACGACCCTTTTTCAACAGTCACTTGAGTTGTGTGTTGTAACAGCTCACTGCCTGCTATAAAGCTTAATTATTGATTGATAGCCCTGTTACACAGCTTAATTATTGATTGATAGCATGGTACCCTCCTGCTGTGCGTGTGGGAAGCAAAGGGAAGGGACTGGTGGAGCAGACAGGACACTGGTAACCCTGGGGAGAAGAGAACGGGGCTGCAGAGCCCAGGAGGGCTGGCCAAGGAGCCCCTGCGAGCAGCTCCAGGGAAGGGTGACTTTTGGGAACAGCACTGGAGCAGAGACAAAGGGACAAGGGGAGGATACTCCAAGAATAGCAAATCACTTGATACTGAGAGTAAAAGATGAGAGAGAAGAAACTGGAGCGACTGCAGGAACAGAACAAATGAGAGGTGAAAGGGGTCAATGTCTCCATGTGATGATGGCACACAGAGGCCACCGCCAGGATCCAAGGAGACACAATTTTATCCAGAGTGCAGATGAGGCCCAGGTGGGAAATGAAAGGGAAGAAAGTATGGGATTAAATCATCGGGAGAAAAAAGTGAACTTGGGTCTTTTAAAAGGAGAGCTGGGTTTGTTCCAGCTGTATCCAAAATAAAATGTCATTAAAAGACAGCAGAACCGTAGCTGAACTGAAAACTACCTTACTTGTTGGCTGTTAGCAGCAGCTCCTCATTTAAGAACTGGTTATCTCTCAGCCTGGGGATTTCCCTCCGTGCCGTGATGGAATAGCCTGTCAAACTGGTGCCCGTCACAGTGAGTCAGTGAGTGAGAGTGGCTGTCCCTCAGCTCCCCTGCCCCCAGAGCCCTGTCCCTGCAGGGCTGCCTGCCCCAGCAATGCAACACCCAGCCTGCTCTGAACAGCTCCTGAGGTTATTTGATCTTCATGTCAAAATAGCTCTGTCGGGGTTTGGGCCCTGGCTGTGCAGCCAAACCAAACTGCTGCCCCCACTGAACCTGTTCCAGTGGGGCCCCCCATCCCCAGGGCTGCCACGGGGTCAGGGAGCTTGGCTGGGAAGAGATCTCACAGAAAACTTGAGTCCAGCTCATTGGAATGGAGGAGATCAGGGCTGCCATCCTGGCACGTGTTGGAGGTGGAGCCCCAAGAATTGCCTGCAATCCCTTGTGTCAGCCCTCGTCTCTTCCCTTTCTGCATCTACAGCTCCTGAGTTATTGCACCTGCCAGGGGGACAGGAGGAAATCAGGAACCGGGTTCCTGTTCCTTTTTCTCTGTTTCCTGAGATTTCTTTGCATGGATGTCATTTGTGGTGGGGGTAAAGGGGAACATGCAATTTATTCTCCATTATGTTCAGAGTAATGACAAGTCTTAAAATAGCTCTCAATTAACGATTGATTGCAATTAATTGGAACAACATAGGCTGACATGATAGCTTCGGATCTCCAGAGCATTTTTGAGTTCATGAGCTCTAATTTCCAAAAATTCAAGAATTCTGGCTCCCACATTACCACAACCATCTGTCAGCAGTTTCTCACACAGGTCTTTGAGAAGCACGAGCAATAAACACTCTGGCTTTGCTAATTAAAGCAGGTGTCCAAAACTGGGCTCATTTAATGTAAACTGGAGGGGTCCATGTAGATATGGAAATATCCAGACACTGCCCAGAGAGGCTGTGGGCTCCCATCCCTGGGAGTGTCCCTGGCCAGGCTCTGCTGACACTGCCCTCACCCTGCACTGCTCCAAGCTCCTGTGGGCAGTTCCAGAGCTGGGCAGCCTGAGGGGACCTGTTTTCTGATTACTCAGAACAATGAATCTGTGTTTAGTTAATGCATGATTGGAATATCTTTCTTAATAGGAGGTTCAACCCACGATCTTGTGTCGCTCCCCTGGGTTGTGGCTGTTGCTGTGCTGGCTGAGCAGAGGCTTCGTGTCTGTCCCTGCAGCTCAGCCTGGCCAGGGGTGACTCCAGGGATCATCCAGAGAGACAAGGAACACCCTTGCTCCTTAGCCCAGACTGCTTTCCTTCCATCAAACTTCACTGCCAAGCTCCTGAGCATAAATTGAAAGTAACGGAGAGCAAAAGGAAAGGCTGTGTTAAGGTACTGGGTTAATATGGAATTGATAAATCAAAAAGTATTTTAAAAAGTCTTAAATCTGAGGAGGAAAGGGTGAACTGGAAGAAGGAAGATGCAAATAGTGGCAGCTGTGAGTTCTCTGTGCTTAAAACTTACCCGAGCTGGAGTTGTTTGGCAGAACAGAAAGAGCAAATGCTGTGGGCAGAAGAAAACTTAAATGTAAGGTTTTCATATCAAAATCATTTCCCCAGAGGAAAATACACTGAAATGCCTCAGTCCTGATGGCCAAATATTGTTTCCATTCACAGTCCTGGGAAAAGAGAGCACCAAGCAAGGGAACCTGCAGCACTGAATTATTCCTACAGGTACTCCTGTTGTATTGGAATGCTGAATGCTGAGACCTCAGCTCTTCCCCCAGCAAGCCCATCTGGTCCTGTTCTCCTGCAGGCAGAGTCCCTGCTGGACCAACAGGGAAAATACCAGGGAGAACTGTGAGGGTTCAGCTCTGCTCCTGCTCCAGCCTGGCCAAGGGTTCACTCGGGGTGGGCACTGAAGGGCAGGGGGCAGCTGGGGCTGGGGGTGCAGCCTGGGACCCCCAGGGCTCACAGCTGGGGCTGGGGGTGCAGCCTGGGACCCCCAGGGCTCACAGCTGGGGCTGGGGGTGCAGCCTGGGACCCCCAGGGCTCACAGCTGGGGCTGGGGGGCAGCCTGGGACCCCAGGGCTCACAGCTGGGGCTGGGGGTGCAGCCTGGGACCCCAGGGCTCACAGCTGGGGCTGGGGGTGCAGCCTGGGGACCCCCAGGGCTCACAGCTGGGGCTGGGGGTGCAGCCTGGGACCCCAGGGCTCCCAGGGAAGGCTTGGCTGTGCAGTTATGGCCAGCACGGGGGCACCAGCAGAGCCCAAAATGTTCCTTGCACAGCTGGGCCATGCCCAGGAGGATGAAGTGACCACGGGAGGAGTTTTCTTCTCTAAGTGCAAGGAGCTGTCTGTGAGGGCTGGGGTCCCACAGCTCTCAGACAGCCCGGCAATGCCATGGCCACGGGGAGCAGCTTCTTCCCACTCTCCCTGTGTCTCACCATCCTGCTGCTCACACTTCAGGCTGCTCCCTCCTCTCCAAATTTTAACTTCATCACATGTTACTTTGAGAAGATCCCTATATAAATATTTTGGCTCATTTAATATGCCTTCTGGTATTTTAGGTCTCTTTTTCTCCACCATTTGGGGAACTTATTTTTTATTTTCAAACAAATTTGATACTCTTACAGAAGTTCACTTGCAGAACCAAGTATTTTAGGGAAGATTGCAGGAGTGCTGGTAAAACGACAATGTGCTGGGAGACTCCTGATGGAAGTGTGTGTGCTGCTGGGGACTGGCTGAAAATCACTGTGCACAAACAAGACAGACCAGGGAACAGTTCTGGGGGTTATATTGGGTTGGCAAGTTCAGAATATTTAAATGAAAAACACTTTGAACTAGAAATTTTAAATTTTAATTTAAATTTTAATTGAATTCAACTCAGATGGCAGCACCTAGGTGTCCCCAGCTGCTCCCAGAAGGGTAAAAAATTGTGTGAGCTTCCTAAGGGGGCTGGAAGAGCCCCAGGGTCTGCCTGTTCCCTCCCTTCCTTGGTTCCTTTCTCCCCCTGATCCCTTTCTCCCCAGTTCGCTTCCTCCTCCGGGTCCCCTCCTCTCCCCAGATCCCTCTCCCCCACTCTCTGCTGCTTTTGAACATATGGGAGGGTTCAAACCAATGGTGTTACTGCCAAGTCCTTCCCAGCTTTGTCTCTCACTGAAATTTTACTGCAGATAATTGATCCTAAAAGCAAATAAATCCTGGGGTGTCCGTCCTGCTGCCAGAACAGGTCCTGGAATTTGTCATCGTTCCTCAGCTTGACCTGGGCAATTTTATTTAGACAGGGGCATTTTCTGCTGATAAATCTGGCCCCATTACCAAGTCAGAATGTATTTATTAAAACACCAATTAGAGCTTGGTCTCTCATCAATCACAACCCCCTCAATTCCCACACGGATGCAGACCCGTGTGAGGCGCTGGGCACAGCCCAGAGCCTGGTCTCAATCAAACTGTCACATCAAACTGCACCAGCGTCACCCTGACATCAGCCCTGGGAAATCCAGCTTGGAGTGACCACAGGAGCGACGGGGACATGCTGGAGAGCTCCAGCCCTTCCTTCTTGGGTGCTGAGGGGGGAACAGAGGGTGCACAGGCTGGAAGCACAGCGGTGACAGGGCTCCAGGGGGCTGGAGGTGATGGGGAGCAGAGCAGGGGACACCCCTGTCCCCCCTGCCAGCCCTGCGCCCCCGGGCACGCTGCTCCATCAGTGCTCACACAGAGAGCAGGAGGCAGCCAAACCCACAGCAGAGGAGAGGTGAAAGTCATGGGACAGGAAGGAGAAAAGGAGCGTGAAACAGAAATAAATCAAACCAACAACAAAGCCCTAAAGCAGAAGGAGCAGGGAAAGGAATAAAAGGTGAGAAGACAACATAAATGGAGCAGAGTGGATTGAGAACAGGAGGAAAATGGTTCAAGTGATGATCACAGGCTGGGAGGTTGGTACAGCCACACACGTGGAGGTAAATGAGCGTCTGGATATAGAAAATATCCTTGTCTGCCTCAAAAACAGGCACCAGATGTGTCTGAGCTGTTGCCTGGGGACATTGTCCCTTCCCAGCCGTGACACCATCCCCAGCCTGCCCACAAACATCAGGAAAAAGGGCTGTGCCAACTGCAGAAACGGAATAAAAGGAACATTATTCTGAGAAGGAGCCTGGGAGGGCAGAGCTGTGGGAGAGCTCAGTCCCCATCCCAGTGAATGTCCTCCCCTAGCTGGGACTTCTAGCCCAAATTCAAGAGGAGTAAACATGAAAATTTTGGGATTGCTCGGAGAATGGAAATTTGTAGCATTTGTTCTGAAATATGACAACATTGTATTTCTGGGCACTGGGCCCTGGGGCACTCTTAGACCCCTCAGAGTGTTTGTGCAGTCCCCCTGCCACTGGGGTGGCACTGCCAGCTGGGGGGCAGGGGATGGGGATGGGATGGGGATGGGGATGGGGATGGGGATGGGGATGGGATGGGGATGGGGATGGGATGGGATGGGATGGGATGGGATGGGATGGGATGGGATGGGATGGGATGGGATGGGATGGGGATGGGGATGGGGATGGGGATGGGGATGGGGATGGGGATGGGGATGGGGATGGGGATGGGGATGGGGATGGGGATGGGGATGGGGATGGGGATGGGGATGGGGATGGGGATGGGGATGGGGATGGGGATGGGGATGGGGATGGGGATGGGGATGGGATGGGGATGGGATGGGGATGGGATGGGCACAGGGCCCTGCCCTGTGCCCCAGGACTGTCTGTGCTGGGCTGCTCATCCCAGGCCCGGCATTTCCCCGTTCAAGCACTGATCAGTGGTGTCTGAGCTGGGAGAGTGTCCCTGTGCCATCTCTCACCATGAAAACTCCTCACTGGCTTTTGTCATTCTTGATTTCTATCCCAGCTCCTCGCTCCTCCCCAGTTTTCTCACAGCATCTGTCCTCCTGCACGGGGATTTCCCATTCCCTCCTTGCAGCCTGGTTGTTGGGAAAGAGGGACAGGAGAAGAGGAAAACTGGGTGGCTGCTGGTTTGTATGTCAATTATACATCAGAGGCTTTGCTGCTGCTTCAGAAGCTTCTAATAATAATTATTATAATTAGGGCACTGGGAGAGAAATGTGCTGAGATCAGGGAGGAAAACAGGAAAGCCAGGCCAGAATTAATTAGCCACTTTTATCTAAGAATCTCAAAGCATTTAGACATTAATTAATGAGCGCTGTGGTTAAGTCGGTGCGATGCTCCTTTGCTGCCGTTGTGGCGCCGGGCTCGGGCTCAGCCCCTCCCTGCCCAGCCTGGGGCTGCTGCTGCTGCAGGGGCTCCCCCAGCACTGCAGGGCACAGAAATGGTTCTGTGATCCCTTCGCTCCTGTCGGTCACCCTGACAGCTCTGGCACACATCTGGGCAGATGTGTGGTGCTGCTGCAGCTGTGCAGAGCCGCAGCGGAGCTGGCGGGCCCTGGCACCGCGAGCAGCCGCGTTCGGGGGGGACAGCGGCTGCTGCTGCCCCAGCGCAGCCCCACGGAACTCCCACCCCCGGCACCCACCCCGCTGGCATCACCTGCAGCACCCACCCCGCTGGCATCACCTGCAGCACCCACCCCGCTGGTATCACCCGCGGCACCCACCCCTGCCCTGGGGCTCGCACAAACTCTTCCTTCAGGGCAAAGTCGCTTCTGTCTCCTGGTTTACCCGCCGCGTGCCCATTGTTAGTGAATATTCATTAAGCGAAATTAGCATCTAATAGGTTTTAATTGACTTCTAAAAGCCTTGTTTTGTGGTAATGAAGTCTATTCTGTAGCTGTGCCTGTGGCAGCGGGTGGGTCCCTGTGCCCCAGCTGCCGCCTCGGCTCAGGCCCTTCCTCCTCCCCATCGGCCGCGGGAGATGTGCCTGCCCCACCTGGGAGCGCCCAAAGCCGGCCTGGGGAGCCCTGGTCTCGGGAAGGTGTCCCTGACACGGCAGCGGGGTGGCAAGGAGATTAACACCCCTTCAGTCCCAGCCCCCCTGTGTGACAGCCCTGAAATCCCAGCGGGGACAAGGGTGGTGGCCTGAGCACTGAGTGCAGAGTTCCACTGACGATCCCAGCAGCGCCCTGCCCCGCAGGGAGTGTCTGGGGTCGGGTGATCGGTCTGGGTGCTCGAGGCACAGTTGGAGCTTTGTTCCTTGGCTGGGTGAGCGCAGCCCTCTGGGTTCCAGCGCTGTCCCACTGCTGTGGGACGCGGGCACCAGCTGCAGTGGGAGCTGAGTTCACACAGCTCCTGGAGGGGCTCTCAGAGCACATGGGTCAGGGTTTTACAGGGGCTCAGTTCATAATGCCTTTGTCCAAGCCTAGAAATTGATAACAAATTTCAATTTAGCCATTACTGACTGTTTTCAGACAAGACTCGGGGCAGCTTTGAAGTGAGTCTGTAAATTAGAGTATCCCTGCAGCTCCCAGACTGAGAGACTCCTTCATCATTGACAAGGGAGAGGAAGGACGGATGAGGAGGCTTCCTGACTCCTGGTTTTCTGCCTGTTCCTGTAAATTGTGTGCACTGTGTTCCTGGCTGGGCAAGGATGGAGACAGGAGCAGGGCAGTGCCAGTCAGGGGCTCTGCAGCGCCCACAGCCCCTTCCCCAGGCTCTGCTCCCCGGGCTCAGGGGCTCTCAGTTGGCACCAGCGTCTATTGCTCCTTTTCTCTCTTTTTCCCCACTTGTCAGTGAGGGTCTGGAGCAGGGGCAGAGCAGCAAGAAGTCACCTCAGTCCCTGGTGTGAGGAAATTTCCCCAGTTGGCCCCACAGGAGCTCTGGTGCAGCTGTGACCTGTCACCGTGTGTCCCTGTCACCGTGTGTCCCTGTCACCACTGCCAACCAGGGCAAAGCTGCAGCTCCAACCAGCCCATCCCCATCCTCTGCCTCCCCTGCCGCCCCTGTCCCTCTGTGAGAGCCCCTCAGGCCCGGGTGTGGCACTGGGGACAGGCGGTGCTCCCTGCCACGCTCACACAGGGCTGCAAAGGGCGGGGCTGTCCCTTGGCCCGGGGCTGTCCCTTGGCCCGGGGCTGTCCCTGGGCCCGTGGATGTCCCTTGGCCCGGGATGTCCCGAGGGCGGGTGGCCCGGGATGTCCCGGCCCTGCAGGGCTGGGAGTGGCCGTTCCCTGTCAGGACGGATGCTCTCTCTGACCTTTCTCCCGGTGCTGGCGTGGCACGGAGCCGCTGTTCCCGGTGCCAGCTGTCCCCTTGGTCACGGACTGCTGCGGCTGGGCAGGGCTCCAGCTGGAAAACAAAACCTCCAGCCCTGTGCCGCAGGATTGGGAATTGTCACTGTCCTGGGCTTCCCATGGCTCAGGCAAATGAAGGAGGCAATGTCCCCAAAGCCTCTGGTCTGGGCGTGACCTCGCGTGTGGAGAGGCTGCTCTGAGGGAGGCAGGGCTTGGGTCTGGGGAGGGAAGGGGGTGTTGGGGGTGATGCCTGCCAGGACAGAGGCTGGTGATGCTGCTGCACCAGCTGGCCCTGCTGTGCAGCCTCAGAGAGGAAACGGTGTCTGGAGACATCGGGGGGCTGCAGCCGTGGCTGCTCAGTCAGATACTCACGTGCTGGTTTCTCCCTGAGGATCTCAGGATCACGTTCAGCCCACGTTGGATATTGAGCAGCACACAGCACGGGGTGGATGGAGGAGCTCCAGGGCTGACAGAAACCAGCTGCTGCTCGGCCCGGGGAGCTTTGCTGGCAGTCTGTGGTGATGTGCAGGGCAGGTCCCTGCAGGGTTCCCGGGGGCTCAGCAGCCTGTCCTGGGGTGCGTGGGGGTCTGGAGCTGCCGTAACCCCGGGCTCTCTGTCCCCCTGCAGGTGAGCCCTCCCGCTGGTCCTCGTCCCACTGCGACTGCTGCTGCAAGAACGGCAAGGGCGACAAGGAGGGCGAGAGCGGCACGTCCTGCAACGAGCTGTCCACGTCGAGCTGCGACAGCCAGTCGGAGGCCAGCTCCCCGCAGGAGACCGTCATCTGCGGGCCCGTCACCCGCCAGCCCAACATCCAGACTCTGGACCGGCCCGCCAAGAAGGGCCCGGTGCAGCTGCTGCAGCAGTCCGAGATCCGCAGGAAGAGCGACCTGCTCCGGACTCTCACCTCCGGCTCCCGGGAGTCCAACTCCAGCAAGAAAAAAGCGGTGAAGGAGAAGCTCTCCATTGAGGAAGAGCTGGAAAAATGTATCCAGGATTTCCTCAAAATCAAAATCCCAGACAGGTTTCCCGAGAGGAAGCACCCCTGGCAATCCGAACTGCTGCGGAAGTACCACCTGTAGGCCTCGGGTGGGGAGAGCACACGACCTCGTTCCGTTAGAGCCAGATCCTACGTGATACAAAATTCCCAATAATAACTATTTGTTAGGTCACCAAAACCAAAATCCATCTCTAGTACTGCCTAATTTGCCTATTTCACCTTAACATTTCTAGTCGTAGGGGAACGATATTTTTGCAGTCCTGGAAGCACAATGACAAACGCTTTTGTTTGTAAACTTGGAGTCTTACACAAGCTGAAAACCTTAAGGGCACAGCCAGGCCCAGCCGAAGGGAGGCTGGCGTGGCCCCGGGCGGGCAGGGCGGGACGCTGAGGGCTCCGTGCCCGCTGCCTCCTGCTCGGAGCAGGCGTGGCTGGAGGGAGGAGCCCAGCACAAAGCCCCGGCCCTGCCCCGGCAGTTTAAGCATGTGTATTTATATATGTGCATATATATATGTGTGTATATATATCGCTGTGTATATATATATATGTATATATATATCAATATATATTGCTTAAAGATTTTCTGGCTCTCTCCTTATAACTGCACTTTCTCAGAAAAGAGGTTTTTTTAGGCTGTGGATGTCCTGTTTCTTCTCCAGGCCTTTGAGGGCTGAACAGTAGAAATCCCTGTCCCTGTCTCTCTCCTGCTGCCCCCACCAGGCCTTCACCCTCGCTGGGGCACTGTAAATGTCCCAGTGGAGACCAGGCTGCAGTCCGTGGGTTTGTGTCACCATCAGCAAAAATTCTGTCTGTTTGGGATGCTCTTGTCCCTCTGTGTCCTCCCCACACCTCTTGTGTTTTCCAAGGCTCTCCGTGGGTTCAAGGTGTGCTGATCCCCGCTGGAAAGCTGCAGGGATGGCTCCAGGCTGTGTGGGGATGCTGGGGAGGATGCTGGCTCCTGCAGGTGCCAGGTGTGTGTGCCAGTGCTGGCTCCTGCAGGTGCCAGGTGTGTGTGCCAGTGCTGGCTCCTGCAGGTGCCAGGTGTGTGTGCCAGGGGCGGCTGTCCCAGCTGGCAGGGACAGAGCACTCCAGTGCTCCAGCTGTGGACACCACAGCTGGCCACAAACCAGCTAGAGGATTTGGGATCAATTATTTGTTTTCTAAAGGCACAGGAAGATTTATATATATATATATATGAATATAAAACTGTGGGCAGAGACAGTGCTGGTAACACAGAATGCTGGGATCGTGACTCAGTAAGTGTCCTGCAGGTTCCAGGGCTTCCCCCTCCCAAATTCCAGGAGCTGCTGTGGAGATGCTGTCCTGGCTGCACAGGCTTTTCTGTGATCCTGCTGCAGCTGCAGCCAGGAGGATCTTGGTGCCTGCAGGGCTCCACCACGCCGGGCTGGCAGGAACGCTGCGGTCTCCACGAGCCCGCAGCTGTGTTTGGGGCCGGGTGCAGGTTTTACCTGCTGAAAAAGGAAGCAATACTCGTGCAGGGGGATCGACAAGCAGGAGCTGGCTGCAGGGAGGGGAACCCTCCCAGCAATGCACCTGCAGGCGGCCGGAGAGCAGGGCTGGGATGTGCAGCTGGGGTCACCGCTGGGATGTGGAGGAGGAGGAGCCGTCCCTGATGGAGCTGTTCCCTCTGTGGGTGCCGCAGAGCCGGGGCTGGGCAGGAGAGGCTCAGCCTGGAAAATGCTTAGAGAAAAGGCTCAGCACCTCCTGGGATTGTGCTTTAGAGCCAGTTCAGGGCTTAGGACATTCCCTCCTACTGGAACTCAGGCCCGGCTCTTGTGCCACCCTCTACTCCCAGGCTCAAAAGCCACATTTTCCCACAGAAATCCATGTTTTGTACGAGCTCCACAGATTTGGCCTTGCTTAGTTATTTCATGGTTAGTTTGTAGAATTTTTCTCTCCCTACTCAACATTTCCTGCATCTTGTCCCCCCAGGACCCCTGCCCCTTGCTCTGGCATCAAGAGAGAGCTGGGGAGCAGAGAGGGCTCTCTGGATTTCCAGCAGGGCACAGGGTTCAGGACAGGTCACCTCTGTTCCTTGGCAGGAGACTGCAGCTAAAACCTTGTGCTTTCACTCCAGCTCTTTCCCTGTCTCCCTTTAATTCTCTTTGGGCTGTAAGCTGTGTGTGCAGGGTGGAGGAGCAGGCTCTGGGTGTGTGTGTGTGTGTGTGTTCCCAGGGACACGGGATTGCTCCATGATTAATAACTGGGGAAAAATTAGACCAAATGAAATGCGCCCAAGTGGGCTTGATTTATGTGGCCTTCATGTCTCCAGTTTGAGATGAAATGGTTATTACTCTCCAGTGCTACAGAAATAAAGGTCTGAAACTTCAGTAATCACAGGCAGGCCCAACCTGCTGGGAGCCCCAGCCCGGGCTGGGGCCAGGGCAGGGCAGTGCCGGGCGTGGGGCTCGTGTCTGTGTGTGTTTGTGTGGTTCTGCTGCTTCTCTGAGGGACCTGCTTCTGCCCTGAGCCCATGGACAGCTGTGGAGGAGTGGTTTGTGCAGAGCTGGGGCTGTGCTGGCAGCTTTGTGCTGCTCAGAGGGGCTGGGGGCTGTAGGTGGAGCACGGGCAGTGCTGGGGGCTCTCACACCCCCGGATGGGTCAGCAGCTCTGCCAGTGCCCCCCACTGCAGCCCAGAGCTCCCCTCCTCTCCCTCCTCTCTTGCTGCTCTCTCTGCACCACCAGTGCCCCACAGCACCCCCTGCACCTCTGGGGCACCTCCCTGTGCCACCGCTGGGACAGGGCTGGGAACACCGGGCAGAGAAACCCCGGGAGGCTGAGACAGAGCAGGGGATTGAAAACGCTGCTCCATGAAAGGGCAGAAAGGAAACTGGAATAGAGATTGCCTGAGAGAAACCTGGGTTTGGGCTGTAAAACATATTCCACTGCAATTGGACTTGGTTTCAGTGAGAGAACCCACATGTCCCCCTAGGACAGGTTTCACAGCAAGCCAAAATTAAACTCCCCTCATGGAGTACTTTGTTCTTTCTAAAATATCTGGGCAGAAAACTGGACTTTGAGCTACTTTCCACCAGTAACAAAGATCAAGTTCTGTTGCAACTAATTTGAAAGCTTACCTTGGCTGCAGTGGGACAGAGCTCAGCTCCCACAGGCAGAATTCCCAGTTCCCAGGGGCTTTGCCACCCCGCACCCCCTGAGACACCTGAGCAGGACTCAGCACACTCGGGGGACACACACAGAACATGACATTTCCACAGACCTGTGGGACCAAGGGGTTTGGTTTTCTCCCTAAACCACCTGCACACACAGCACAGTGCTCTGGAGAGCATTTCGGGTTTAAGGTGGGAGAGTCCATTTACTAATTCTATTTGCAAGCTGTGGGCTGAAGGAGAAGACAAGGTTGGGTTTTTGGCAATGGTCACCACGTCCCCAAGCCCTTCAGCCGTGTCCTGCCCTGCTCTCCCGGCCCTGGGAAGGCTGGAGGGAACTTCCCAGCCCCCTCCCCAAGCCCCCACCACCGCCAGTACAGACTTGACTTTCAGAGTACTTTATGCATAAGGCCCCATGTGTATCATGGTACTAAATAATTGTCCAGTCTTATGGATAGTTTATGCCCCAACGGGGTTTTGTAGATTAATAGTAAAAGAACAAAAAAAAAGAAAAAAAAGAAAAAGCACTTTTAAATTATTTATATTATAAAAAGACATTCTTTATTTTTCTTGGCATTGATGTCACTTAGCTAAAAAATCCGTTTATAAATAGGATATTGCAGATTTTAAACTATAGCAATGCTCAAGCAAACACGGATTCAGAGTTCCACAGAGAAAATGACCGAGGTGAAGCAGGAGGGTGGCAGGGCCCAGCTGGCTCCGTGGGTGGCGTGGAGTGGAGGGAGGTGATGTCCCTGCGTGTCCCCTCTGCTGTCCCAGCCAGGGATGGCAGGGCTGGACCCCCCGGCCTTGGGGCTGTGCTGAGGTGCTGCCAGTGCAATATTCCCCAGCCCACAGGGGACTGGCTTTGGGGCCGTTGGGATCTCTCGGGGCCTTGCTTACGTTACATTTTCGGACCTCATTCAGCACTAAATGACTTCGCCGAGGCTGAGTCAGTCTGTTGCACATTGATGTAGATTAAGTGGCACCCACTGAATTACCTCTCGACTTTCCGACGTGGTTCACTTGTACATAAGTGTAATGTCAAACTGTTTACAGGTTCTTTTGTGCGTAATTGTGGAAAAAAAAAAAGTTTTAACTACAAATTTAAAGGAATTGATTTTACTGGAAGGTGTTTAAAAAAATGAATGTGCTAATACAGTATAGACATCCTTGCTAATGGTCTCACCTGAATGCATGTATCCGTGTTGTCAGTCCCACCAGTGAGGTTATTGGCAATATTCTGCAGTCTGTGAATAGCAAATATGCATAAACTACTGTGACTCTGACAAATATAACTCGGTAACTGTTTCTACTGTGGTATGTGAAAAAATCCTGTAGCTTTTAGCCTGCTGTATTTCCCTGGTGCAGAGAGCACCAGGAAAGAGAGATCTGGGACAAATGAAGCCACAGCTGTGCCCTGAGCGGGGTGGCTCACCCAGCAGGGTGGCTGTGCCACAAGTGCTCAAAATGCCATTTCCAGAGCCTGGCGGGTGGAGGGGAAGGTGCTGCTGCTGCCTCTGCCCCGGCATCGCTGCTGGGGCAGAGCTGGCCCCGGGCTGGGCTGGGGAAGGCAGGGCCTGGGCTGTGGGAGCCTGCACGGGGGAGCTGGGGGCTCAGTTTGTGTTGGCAGCTGCAGCAGGCAGTGGATGCTCACAGACCCCAGTAAAGGAGCTGGTCACCCTCAGCTGTCACATGCTCCTGAAGGGCACCCATGGACACATCCAGGCTTGCAGGGACTTAGTGCTGGCTCATGAAACCACCTCCCTCCCTGCTGCTGGGCCTTATCCTCCCTTGAGAGCGGTGGGATTTTCCCCAGTTTATTGCTGGGTTTGTTATTATTAATTTTAACCCTCAGTCCTTGGCTGTGGTTGAGAGGAAGCCCTTCCCAATGGCCCCTTCCTGGGGGAAGGTGAGAGATCCCTCTCTGCAGTGTTGGCCCCATGTGGTGCTGGTTTGATCTGGGTCTAGCAGTGCCTGCACGTGGGAGTTTGGGAGCTGTGCCCCTCACTGGGGAGGGGGCTGCTCCCTGAGCCCCCTGTGGCACCAGCCTGGAGCTGGCAGTGCCACCAGCCTGGGGCTGCTCCCTGAGCCCCCTGTGGCACCAGCCAGGGGGTGCCAGGATTCCTGGCACAGCCCCTGCAGGAGGCACCTGCCCTGTGCCTCGGGCAGCTCCTGCAGAGGGGCCCTGTGTCCCTGGAGGAGCTTCTCCCCACTGACCCCCCCTGCCTGGAGCCCAGGGCTGGAGCTGAGGGGACCCTTCTGCTGCTGCTCTGGGCAAGGCTGGGGTGGCAGCCCCGTTCCCTCTGGCTGGGCTGGGTCTCAGGCTCCATCTCTCCATCCAGGGGGTCCGTGAGCACACGGGGCTGCAGTGCTCCTGGCTGCTGAGCTCTCCTCCCCTGAGGGGACACCCCTCGGTCCTGAGCAGGGCTGCCCACTCACACTCTGGAGCAGGGAGCTGATTTGGGTTATTCTGAGCACTTCTGAGCACTGTCTTTTCTGCTTTTCGTGTCAGGGCAGATGTGAAGGAGCAGTGGGTGTTGGGGTAGAGCACCTGCACAATAATTACTGAGGATGTAATTACCTCCCCCACGCAGCACGGGGTGATGTGCACGGAAAGGAGGAGAGATTCCCTTTGATACCAGGTGATACCAGAAAATTATTTTAATCTGCCTTACAACTATATAATTAAGAGAGCTTATATATAGAAATATCTATCTATCTATGTTCCCACATGTGTATTTCTGGCTGGGAGCAGGGTGAGCAGCACCAGGGCTGGCCTGGCCTTGCTCTCTGCCCGCTGCTGCCCCAAGGGCGAGTCCTGGGCAGGACAGGCAAACTCAAAGCTTGTCCAAAGCCTTTTCAGAGGAGAGCCCCCACCCCAGGGACGACCCCTGCCCCCCGAAACGCTGAGCTGGCCCAGCTCCCAGCACCTGGGACGAGGTGAGCTGGGGAGGCTGAGCCAGTCCGTGCCACCGCCTCTGCTGCCTGGGCAGGTGAGGGTGACCCTGTGGGCCATGGTGGGCTGGCCAGGATGGGGCTGAATCCCTGCCATGCCCCGAACGCGGGCACAGGAGGAGCTGGCTCCGGGGTGGGAGGGCAGGGCTGGGGTGTGCAGAGCCGGCATCCCCCGGCATCCCCCGGCATCCCCCGGCATCCCCCGGCATCTCCGGCACCCTCCGGCACTCTCCGGCACCCTCCGGCATCTCCGGCACCCTCCGGCACCCTCTGGCATCCCCCGGCATCCCCCGGCATCTCCGGCATCCCCCGGCATCCCCCGTGCCCCGGGGCAGGGCTGGGCTCGGGGGAGGCACAGGGACAGCTCTGTAAATACAGCAGGTTAAAATCGGGCACAGTATCAGCGAGTCTGTATTTAATGCAGATGTTTCCCATGTTTTGTAGTATTGTTTTATTGATAAATAAAAATCAGCCAAAGACAAACCCGGCGTTTGGCGTGGTCTGTGTGAGCAGGACCGTGGGCATTCGCAGAGGCTGCCCCTGGCACAGGGGGCTGCAGGCCCTCAGCCCCTGGGGACCCTCCCAAACAGCGACCACCACCCACAGAATGGAGTGGAGGAGAAAATGTCCCCTGAGCTCCTTGGAGAGAGGAACCCTGAGCCTGTCACTGTCCCCAGAGTGCCCTGCACTGTCCCCGGAGTGCCCTGCACTGCCCCAGCTCTGGGCATGGCACTGGGTCACCCAAAAGGGCTAGGATGGCACAAATATCACTAAAGGCTCCAAAATAATACCAAAACGCTCAGGATTTTTAAAGCACAGCAAGAAAAACTTGCAGCAATTAAACTGCATCTTAATGAGCTGCCTCCCAAAGAAAAGCTTGAGAAAAATGGGTTCATCAGAGACTCGTTAAAAAAATCACTACAACCATTAATACTGTAAACATCCTCTCTGTGGCATAAATTTTGCATCTTTCCAGATGTATTTTTATTATTATGCCCAATTTATGGGAGGAGAAACAAGGCACAGCTCTTTGGGTTGTTTTGTCCCAGGGATGCCAGCAAGCAGCAGCCAGGAGGTACAAAAACCACCCCTCCTACCAAATTCCTGGGCAGGTGTGCCCGTGCCACACCAGGCTGCCACATCTAAACCCTTTAGCAAACTTTATTTGGTCTTTATCAGAGCGAAACGTTCCTGATTTTGGGACTCAGTGCTCATGGAAGAGGGAAGTGATGTCTGTGACCCTGTGAGTGCCCGCTTGCCCATGAAACAGAGCTGTGAGAGCAGAAAGAGTTGGGCAGACTCTGCTCGGGATTTATCCCAGTCCCCCCCAGCTCCTCACGTGGCCGATAGCAAAGGCAGATAAAGCTCAGCAGTGACAGGACAAGGGCTCCTCGTGCCTGGGGGACTGCGCGTGCTGATGGCACCAGCGATGCCCTTGGCTCAACCTCCAGGAGAAATCCACAGTTTCCCTCTCTTCATTCACTCCCAGACATTGCCCTGAGCTCCATCCTGCCCAGCTGGACACCTGGAAGCCAAAATGTGAATTCTGCTTTCTCTGTGGTCTAGCCTCTGCTATTGAAGTTGTTATTAAGCCACCCTAATTATTTTTAAAATCCAATAAAGACATCTAATATGTGCAATTTTAACATAATGTGTTGGGAATAGTAGTTTGGTGCTATTACCAGTGCTAAAATCAATGGCTCTACTCAGGGAGCTGTGAGCTTTTATTTCCATCATTAGGCCAAGAGAACAAGTCTGTATGTATCCATCTAGATCTAGATCTAGATCCAGCAGCTCTGAGGACCCTCCTGTCACTGTGGTACCTGCACCTCCAGAGTCCCTGAAGGTTTAAAGTCAATAAAGGACAAAGCATTATGGATGCTGAACCCAACTTCAATAAATCAAGCAGGATTTTCTCCTTTGGGTGGTCTCCTCACCCAGGATTTTATCCCTTCATCCCAGGGGAATGCTCTGTGGGCAGCAGGTTCCCTGCTCCACCCCGGAGCCACAGCCCAGGGCAGTGGAGTGGCCAAGCCCTGAGTGTGGATGTTCCCTCTGGGGCTGCCCGATGGGAGCACAAATGTTATTCAGCTTTTTATAAATGCCCTAACACGGTATTTAAGTTCTGTCTAAAAGGACAAAGCAGGTGAGCTCTCTTCCAGGAAGAGCAGATTTCCATCCTGCAGCTGGATTTTAGCACTATTATGGGTAATCATCTCCTCCGGGTTAAGCCCGCAAAGACATCCCAAATCATGGCTTTAAATGATAGCAAAAAATTCCCTGAACTCCTTAAAGTTAATGACGATCTTCATTTTCATTTGCCACATATTCCTCTCCCGTAATAGCCATGTGCTAAATCTTCATGAGATTTTTTTATAGTTTCACTGAAGGAATATTTGCATAATTATTAGCGCATAATCTGCTTTAATGGGCGCGCTGATTTTATGGTTCAGATAAATGTGTGTGGTGTCAGCTTTAAGCACAGAAGGGCCTGGGCAGTCCTGGGGTGTGTGCTGAGAGCAGAGCCCGTGGCTGTGCCCTGGGGACAGCGACCCCTGCCCTGCCCCGGGGCAGCAAAGGGGGACAGGGACTGCTGTGTCCTCGCTGTGCCCCAGAACCATCAAACCCCAGCCTGCCCGTGGGGAAGGGACCCTGAATCCCCCCAGTGCCACCCCTGCCATGGCAGGGACACCTCCCACTGTCCCAGGCTGCTCCAGCCCCAGTGTCCAACCCAGCCTTGGGCACTGCCAGGGATCCAGGGGCAGCCCCAGCTGCTCTGGGCACCTGTGCCAGGGCCTGCCCACCCTCCCACCCAGACAGAGCCCCCAAATCCCTGCTCAGGGCCTGGGGACAGAGGAGGAGCTGGCAGAAGCCGTGGCTCAGCGCCCTGGGGCTGGGGGCTGTGGCCCCTGCTCAGCCCCCTGTGGAACCTTCCCCTGCACTGACGTGGGAAGGTATAAAAAGCTTCTCCTGGAGTGAGAGGAGTGAGGTGTGAGCAGGGTGTGATGACAGCAGCTATATAAGGAGGCAGCACAGGATTCTTGAGGAAAGCATCAAACTTCTGCTATTTTCCAACCAGATCATCCCCTTGCTAGGAAATGTCATTTCTAGAATTTTTTTAGACTGTTCTAATAGATACTGATAAATGTTCTTCTCCTCAGGGCTTGTCAGGAGCAGACGTGATTGATACTATCTTCAGAAGGAGACAAAAATGTTCTGTGCAGGATCTGCCACCATGGCAGATCTCAAAAACAATGGGCTGAACTGAGCAGTACAGAACACTTCTGAAATATTTACAGTTCCTACAACAGCAATTCGGGTTTGAATCCTACCTCCTTCAGAAAGCCATAGTAAAGACCTTTTCTAAATCTGGGAAAATAATTTAAAAAAGAAAAACATCTCAAAATCTGTAGGCAACAGCACAGCCTGAGTACAATCTAGGACAGGCTGCATTTTCTGCACTTCATTTGAAAGTGCCAATATTCAATTGATGTTTTTTAATAAAATATTAACATGTTTTAATGCAGATTCTGCGGGCCTGAGCCTGGAGGCAGGGAATGGCTCTGCTCTCCAGATCCCAGCTCAAGCCCAGAATTAAGCTCTTAATGCCTTAATAAGGCAGAGAGTTGAGTGTACAATGACCTGTCCTTTAAGTGATATATTAAATTAACTTTCCTTACATATTTTCAGTAGGAAGTTAAATGTTTTCACATAGTTCTAGACCGCAAAAGACCATCAAAAGGGATTAGATGAGATTTTTTCTCTCTTAAATGAGAAATCCGTGTGGCAGCTGCAGCAGAGCCCATCCCACACCCGCTCCCTGCCCTGCCCTTCCCTCCTGTGAATCCCCACCCCCGGTGGGCTCGGCAGAGCCCCGGGGTCCGGAGCCTCCTCCTGGTGTTTGCCACATCCCCCTGCTGCCCCTGGTTTCAGCTTTCTGGGGGCTGGGCAGCCTCACAGATTTGTTCTTCCACAAAAGCTGACAAAACCCCTCAATTGCTCTCCTGTTATCCAGGCAACAGGAGACATCTGGGATGTTTCTTTCTGTAAACAGAACCTGTCGGGATACCATGACTGAGTGTTGCTGTCACAGCCCCAGACTGGGCACCCAGCAGCCCCCAGCCTCTGCAGGAGGTTTGATGGCTCCTCATCTCCAGGTTTGGTGGTTCCTCATCTCCAGGTTTGGTGGTTCCTCATCTCCAGGTTTGGTGGTTCCTCATTTCCAGGTTTGGTGGTTCCCCATCTCCAGGTTTGGTGGTTCCTCATCTCCAGGTTTGGTGGTTCCTCATTTCCAGGTTTGGTGGTTCCTCATTTCCTGAGCGTGGCTGGGCAGCCCTGGGCACAAGGCTGCAGTTCAGGGGTTGCTCTGCAGCCCTGAGCCCCTGGCAGTCCCTGTGCCCCAGGGATTTGTCACAGATTTTACATCCCCAAAATGAAGATTTAAAGATCACACAGGAATCTGAGGCTTTGTTTGGCTTCCTCTGCAGCACCAATAAAGGGTCTCAACAAATCATTTTGAGGGACCTAAAGGGAGCCTGAGCTGCAGCTGGAAAGCCCTGGCTGCTGAGGGCCTGTGAGACCAGCCCCGAGCAGAACAGGACCCTGAGGAGAGCTTTGGAGCTCCGGAGTGTCCGTGGAACTCAACTCCATCATCAGTGTAGAAAACTCAGCCCTTTTGTCTCTCTGACAGACAAATGATCAGTGTCCTCCTTTGTAAGGGATGCAGCTGGAAGGGATTAGGAAATAACTTCTGGATAAATAGATTTATTGGTGCAATTTGGTTTTACATGGCCAGAATGGAGTGTTTATAAAATATTTATGGAGTTTTCCTTTGCAGTGATGGAACAAGAACCAGTTTAACAACGTGTGGGGCTTCATTAGTGCTGCTCCACAGTCAGGTTTGCTCTGTCTCCTCTTGTCACTTCATTAAGTTGGCCCTCGTGATAGATGGGTCCAAATCACTAATTAATAATTACCTCTTCTGTATAAAATCAGATGCCTTGAGCTGGCACCACTGGCCATGAATTTAAGATTATGCACAAACCCATGCGCGTTTCCCTGCTCCGTATTTAAGTCATCCTGCTATTCATCCAAAACCTCATCAGAACAGATAATAAAGCACTTCATGAACAGATGTGCCACTTATTCATCCAGTTCTATCATGATAATGACGAAAATTTAATCTGGAGTGTCTCTGGAAGATGCTCTGACAGACAGATTGGTGTGAGTACAGCCCCACACAAGGCCGGGCTGGTGGGGAGGGCTCAGTGACTCCCCCGGCAGGGCCAGGGGGGCTCCCGGGCTGGGCCCCCCCAGGAGCGCCTCCCCTGCAGATGTGAAGGCTCTCAGTGCTTTGCCTTTAGAGAAGGATAAAAGGCAATTGCTCTTACAGCTGTGAGCAACATCTGACGCTGCAAAACGCTGAGAGCACAGGGAAGAGAGCTTGGAGAGTCCAGATACACCCAGGGCGAGGGAATGGCATGCAGGGCTGAATATTTAGCCAGAACATGAAAAAAATGCAGAGACAAGTAGAAATTTATGAGGCCAACTTACTCTGAAGAGCCGTTTACCCCTCATTATCCAGATATACATTTATTTATCTGTCTCCTCATACAGGCTCTTATTGATCCCTGCCAATGGAAAACATCAGGGATGTGGTGCAGCAGGGAGCCGTGCTGGAGGTGAATCTTTGCAATGGAGCTGCACAGCTCTGTGAATTCTGTTAACAGTCAAAAAGATCCTTCAACCCCCAAAGTGTCTTTGAAGAACAAAAGGCTGCTCACAGAACGCTGGGGAGGTGGCCTGGATTGACAAGTGCCATTCCTTCCTTCCCACAGCAGGAAAAGCACAAACCCTGCGGGGCAGCGCTCCAGGAACCGGGCAGGGAGCAGGGGGAGGGAGCAGGGGGACGGAGCAGCACAGCGCCCTGACTGCCACACAGGGACACGGACAGCCCCTGTCCCTGTCCCTGTCCCTGTCCCTGTCCCTGTCCCTGTCCCTGTCCCTGTCCCTGTCCCTGTCCCTGTCCCTGTCCTTCGGTGGCCAGAGCAGGGAACACCCCCTGAACATCCCCGGCCAACAGAGCCAAAGTTATTCCTCTCAAAAATGACCCAGAGGGGCACCAGCTTCATAACAGCAAATCTTTCCTTTAACAGCTTGTCAGCAAAGAAGTCCTGCTTTTCACACCAGAAATATTGTCAGCCTCCCTCAGCATCTGTCACAGCAGCAGCAGAGCCACAAATCTGGGCTGAAGAGGCAGGAAAGAAAAGGGGTCTGAGGGGTCAGTGGGGGCGCTGGGGCTGTTTGGGGCCAGGGCTTGGCCAGCAGGGCACGGCAGGGGAAGGGTCCAGCTCCTTCCCTGGGGCTGGGCTCTGTCCCTGCAGGCACTGGGATCTGCCAGGGAGAGCTCTTCACCCTTACTGCTCCCTTACCCAATGGTGCCCAAGTGCCAGTTGTGGCTTTGCCTCAGTTTCCCGTTGTTTTTGATGCAAGTAGGGTTTGCTTTTGATGGAGGTAGGGTTTGTTTTTGATGCAAGCAGGGTTTGCTTTTGATGGAGGTAGGGTTTGTTTCTGGTGCAAGCAGGGTTTGCTTTTGATGGAGGTAGGGTTTGTTTTTGATGCAAGCAGGGTTTGCTTTTGATGGAGGTAGGGTTTGTTTCTGGTGCAAGCAGGGTTTGCTTCCCTCCCCGAGCCCCTCTGCTGTGGCAGCCCCCAGAGGCAGCAGCCAGAGCTGGGTCCCATTTGCGGGACACCCTCAGGACCTGTGCAGGACACCTGGCCAGGAAAGGAGCTTGGAATTCCTGCCCTGCCTCCTTCAGCCCCAGGCCAGAGGTGCTGGAAGTCACATTTGACAGCAGAGACCACGAGGGGGCTCGGGGGGCTCCAAAGCCAAGAGAGACACCAGGGCCAAAGCTGGGAGCCCTGGGCTGCCCGTCCTTGCCCAAGGGAGGAGCAGGGTCCCCCGGCAGGAGCTGGGCCCTGGGGCTGTGAGCAGGCACCAGCAGGCTTCAGTTTCCTTGGTGATCACTGTCAGATCTGAAACACAAAGCCGAAATGAAAATAGGAATGCATCAGAACTAATTATATACACTCATGTTAATTATACACCTCCTCTTACAGTCCTCCATGGAGTCGATTTTAGTGCTTCCTGCTGGATCTCTGCTTCCCAAGGACTGGCACGAACTGGTCAAAGGGATGAGCATTTAATCTTCCAGTGGTAAACCAGACATTTTAATACTGAAGATTGTTTTGTTCTTAGGGTACCTTCAATACAGGATATGCATCTTCCCAAGGACAAATAATTACTGCAGCAGCCTGGAGCAATTTGTCAGGAGAATGACCCTGAGAGTAGTTAAAGTTCATAAGGTACAACATGAGTCACCATTACAAAATAACAGAACTATTTCTCTCAATGACAAGAGGTGAAAATTCAATAGCAAAGGGCTGTGAAATATTAGGACCCCAACTAAATCACGGATGAGTAGATGAGGGATTACAGTCGGTGCTCATTTGGGAAGCAAATGTGAGACGATGTGTTTTGAGTGCTTGAGAGAAAATTTGGTATCTTTGGTAACACAGCTATAAAGGAAGAACCTCCAAATAGTTTTCATTTCTTACTGTAGTCATGGAACTCAAAAAGGCAATGAATAATGAATGAGTAATCCCAGGAAGCATTTAAGGACTCCACACTCCATGTGCTGGTGGCTCAGGGGCCAGGGCTGCTCCAGCAGGACCCAGGGACAGCAGGACCCAGGGACAGCAGGACACAGGGACAGCAGGACACAGGGATAGCAGGACACAGGGATAGCAGGACCCAGGGACAGCAGGACCCAGGGACAGCAGGACACAGGGATAGCAGGACCCAGGGACAGCAGGACAGAGGGACAGCAGGACCCAGTGATAGCAGGACCCAGGGACAGCAGGACCCAGGGACAGCAGGACCCAGGGATAGCAGGACACAGGGATAGCAGGACACAGGGACAGCAGGACACAGGGATAGCAGGACACAGGGACTGGGGAGCCCAGGGCTGGGGAGGAGCTGCAGGAAGGGATGGCAGTGCCCAGGACTGCAGGGCTGTGCTCCCACCTGGAGCTGCCCAGCGGTCCCAGGGCTGCTGGGGGGCTCAGGACGTGTCCCAGGGCTGGGAGCCCCGTGCTGCTCCAGGACAGGGCAGGGCAGGGCAGCAGGGAGGTGGCCCCTCGGGTTTATGCTCCCCAGAGCTGCCCAGCAGGGCCAGCAGTGCAGGGCCAGCAGTGCAGGGCCAGCAGTGCAGGGCCACAGGCAGCCCTGCCACTGCTGCACAGGGCCCTGATGGATTGCACACAATCGCAAATATTATAGGAGAGAGTATTTCATCCAGACAGGAAACTTTAAGCAGGACACAACAGACATTTTTCTTACAATATTAACAATTTACCATCTGAACTTTATCTTCTCCTTGGATAATAACCACCAGCCACTGGGCAAAGGAACAATTGATTTAAGATCTCAATCAAAGGAAAGCATTCCTCTTATCTGGATAGCCAAGCAATGGAGCAGCAGTCAGCTGGGGTTAGTGTACATTTGTCAGTCCATTAAAAGCACAGGCTCCAGATCTATAGAAGGGCTGTAAGACATTTGTGGAAATGACTCTTGCAAAAATCTTTAGTGGTTAAGTGCCTGCCATCCAAGCCTTCCCTTGATTTCCACAACGTTTACTCAAAAAGACAAGGGGAAAAAATTACACTCCCTGTACTCAGACTTTCTTCCCTTTCCCCACATGCTTTTCCTTGATGATTGAATCACTCCATGATTTAATTGCTGCTCTGGAAAGGAGCAGTTGATGCACAGGGGATTCCTGCCAGGATCCCAGGATCACTGAGGTTGGAAAATCCCTCTCAGCCCATGGAGTCCCAGCTGTGCCCATCCCCACCTTGTCCCAGCCCAGAGCTCTGAGTGCCACCCCCAGCCCTTCCCTGGGCACCTGCAGGGATGGGCTCTGCTGCTCCTCCAGCAGCACCTCGGGATTTTCCTGCTCCAGGCCAGCAGCTCTGAGAGCAAGCACTGTCCCAGATGTTTCAGCACGGCAGCCCTGTGCCACATGAAATCCAGATGTGCCAGCAGCAGCCCGGGCCCCCAGAGCCCCACCCTGGCAGGCCCAGGAGATGTGGTGCAGGAGGTGTTTGTTGTGCCAGGACCGTGTCAGGGCGGGCTCAGGCTGCCCCTGGCAGCTCCGTGGCTGCTGGCAGAGCTGCAGAGGAGCTGCAGGAGCTGCCAGGCTGGCCGTGCCCACACAGGGCACCCACACAGGGCACCCACACAGCAAATCCCCTCCTCTGCTCACAGAGAGACCCTGCCTGCTGCCGGGGACATGGAGTGGGGAGAAAGGAGACGTGCACCCCAAAGAACATTCTGGAATGTCTGACCTGAGCTGCTGCAGCACCAGGAGGACAAGGATGGGCTGAAAGCCTGGAGGAGCAAAGAGCCTTGCCCAGAGTCCTGCTCCCTTCAGCACAGCCCTCCCGAGGACAGGCAAGCCCTTCTGCAAGACCCGAAAAGCCAGGATGGCCCTGACCCCACAGCAAACACCCCAACAGGATGGGAGACCCCCCTGCTGCCCATCCCCCCAGAATTCCCCGTAGCTCAGAGCAATAAAAAATATTGAATCAAGATGGATTGGAAATCTTTTTACTCCAGCAATCTCCAGCAGGATGATTTCCCTCTGGCTCTCAATATCCTGCATCCATGTGATGATTCCTGACATACAAAGGACTAAAAGAAAAGTCACATAAAAAAAAATACCTGAGCTCCATGGAGTCTAAATTCCCAATGAGTTGTGCATTATCAGTCAGGCCAAACAATTAACTGAGTCATTAAATCTGAAATTATTCCAGAAACCAAGGGACCTTGGTCCAATGTAGGAGAATCAAGATAGGGTTTAGTGCCAGTTTAGCTCAATTCCTGCCTTTATTCACTTGCACTCCCTTCTCTTGACTTTCCCTGAGGAATTGTCCCTTTGCCCAAAGGGTTCCTCTCCTGGGAAGTGCAACCCCTGAGACCTCCCCATCAGCTCCAGCTCCTCCTGCCTGCTGCTGTGAGTGAAGCTTTTAAGCAGGAGGTTGCTGTGGGAAGCCTCTTCAAGATCAACAGATTTTTCCTGTTTTCATAAAAAATGCTCTGCCCAGCTCTTCCGAGTATCCTTGGCATGTGGCTCCCTGCTGTAGTTCCTACACCTGATTATTTACATGTCTGAGCAATCATCTGCAAACCACTGTTCTGCAAGCTCTGTTATTGTCCCTCCACGTGCTGGCACCTGGCTGAGCAGAAGGCAGCATGGCATGGGGTAAGCTGCAGCCACATGTGTGTGACACTCAAACCCTACTGCCACAAAATCATAAACCAGAAAAGGTCTCCAAATGTGCCCAGGCTGAGCCACTGTCACACACCTGTGCTGCTGCTTGAGCCTCCCAGGGGGTGCTCCGTGACACTCGTGTCCCTCTGTCCCTGCTGTCACACTCGTGTCCCTCTGTCCCTGCTGTGACACTCGTGTCCCTCTGTCCCTGCTGTCACACTCCTGTCCATCTGTCCCTGCTGTCACACTCCTGTCCATCTGTCCCTGCTGTGACACTCGTGTCCCTCTGTCCCTGCTGTGACACTCGTGTCCCTCTGTCCCTGCTGTCACACCCCTCCCTGCCCTGTCACTGACACTGGCCACAAGCCCAGCCCATGCCCCATTTCTGTGTCCCTGGTGCTCCAGGAGGGCAGCAGCCCCCCAGACTGCTCTGCCCCTCGGGTGCTCATAAACACTGATGGCAGAGCTCAGCAGCTTAAAATACAAGGGGAAGAAATAGAGAATGGCCACAAAACATTTACTGTCTAATAAGCTCAAAGTGCTTTTATAACTGTTACTCACATCATGAGATACTGCTGAGACATGGTGATAAACACTTCCAGCCATAAAAACATTATATATTCACTTTCTAAGTCACCTCCAAGTATTTCAGTGCAGAAAACTTTTTGATAAGGTCAAGGCACTGAGCTGGGGGAGCCCCTGCACCTCCCCAGCAGCACCCAGGGCTCCTGGGGATGGTTGGACCCCACGACCTTAGGGGCCTTTTCCAGCCTCAAGGAGCTCATGATATGAGCAGGGTCTCTGAAGAGCCTTGCCAAGGTCACCAGGACAGGCTGACAGGATGGAAACCTTCCCTGACTCCAGAGGAAACCCAAACTGGCTGGACCCAGTGGCTGAGGGACAGCCTGACACTGGTTAATATTCTGTGGACTCCTGCTTGTCCTCCTTCTCCTCTCTTCATCCCTCTTTTCCAGCAGGGGCCACATGGACCAGGACAGCTTAGCGTGGTGGGTTTGGTATTTCAGGGCTTCAGTCTGTTACAGGCACGCCTTGGGACCAAACCCAGATATTCTCACTCTCATCTTTCCCTTTTTGTTCTTGCCTCCCCATCTCAGCCAGACTCACCTCAGCTCCTCATCCCTTCAGCCTGTGGGCAGTGAGCCAAAGGGGAACTTCTTTTTTTCTCCTATCAGCAATTTTCTACAGTAAATAAGAAAAGAAAATGGAAAACCTTGTAGGAAGTCCCAGGCTGCTGAGGCTGTTTAAATGGGTTCAGAGCTCAGGCATGAGGCAGATTAATCACAACCCAGGCACGGTGAGCCAGCACAGGATGACACTTGAGGGCTGGAGTAGGGAAGAAGGATTAACTGAGGGATGGGGAACCCTGAGCATGGAGCAGCAGGCACAGGAGGGCCGGGCTGTGACAGCTCTGCCACCGCCCAACAAACAGAGAAGGATCCTCTCTGCATGGGCACCGTGAGCCCGTTCTAATGTGCCTGCAAGGAAGCTCAGGTGATTGATTGGATCGTCTCCACCGCCTGCCCTCGGTGAGCTGGGGAAAGGCTGCTGGTCCTGCCTGCCCTACAAACGGGAGAGCCTGGGAGGAGCTCAGGACGGGGGAGGATGAGGAAGGATGGGGGAGGAGGAAGGATGGGGGGATTGATAAGCAGGATTGCTGATGATGAGGCAGGATGGGAGGATGGAGCAGGATGGGGGATGAGCAGGGGCGTTGGAGGAGAAGAAAAGAAAGAAAAAAAGAAAAAGAAAAGAAAGAAAAAAAGAAAAAGAAAAAGAAAAAGAAAAAGAAAAAGAAAAAGAAAAAGAAAAAGAAAAAGAAAAAGAAAAAGAAAAAGAAAAAGAAAAAGAAAAAGAAAAAGAAAAAGAAAAAGAAAAAGAAAAAGAAAAAGAAAAAGAAAAAGAAAAAGAAAAAGAAAAAAGAGAAAATGTTTGTAAAGATTGTTTTGTGCAGAATAATTGTAATTATCTTAACAGGATTATTGTCTATTACTACTGTGTATTAAATTATCTATTAATAACAGATTATTCTAAAAGGAGAACAGAAAGAAAAGGATGACATAAAATTCAGCTTTCCCCCAGCTCCTGCCCAGGGCTCTGCAGGCACCAGCCAGGTTCCCTGCACTGACAGAGGGAAGTGGAAGAGCTCTCTAACACGGGATATTTTATCACAGCCTTTCACCTGCTGGGCCCAGCTCAGGGCAGGGCTCTGACCCTCACAGCATTTGACTGAACGCTGAAGCAAGAACATTTCCAGGCAAATAATGTGCAAATCCCCACAGGAGAGTCTGTGCCAGGGAGGGCACCAGGCAGCTCCGGGCAGGGCTGGGGGAGCAGCTCCCGGGAACAGGGACTGTGTGAAGAGCTGAGAACACCCCAAACCTGCCCCAAGAGCTGCTCTGACACCAAACCTGCCCCAAGAGCTGCTCCCACACCATCCCTGCTCCTCTGCCCCCATTCCCCATCTCCCCAGGCTCTGTCCCCCCCAGGCTCTGTCCCCCCCTGGCAGCAGCTCCGTGTCAGCTGTCACCGCCCCGGCGGGCTGGAACTGGGTTGGATTCAATGTGGGGAGCAGATTTTGGTCACCCTACAAACAACAACAGCCCCCTTTCCCTCACAGCCTTCCCACACACACATCTGCCACTCCGAAACTGGGAAATTAAATCACTTCTCCTCTCGGCTGGCTCCTGCCAGCCCATAACTCATGAGAACAGCCGGGTTTAAACAGATTAACCCCTTCAGCAGGGCAGCCCAGGGCACAGCCACGGTGCTGGGGCCCGGCAGGGTCAGCAGAGGGGAGGGAGAGCTGCTGGCACAGCGAGGGAAAAGCAAAGAGAGCAGGGCAGGCACTGCCAGGAGGACAAGGGGCAGAGCCCCCTCCCAGCCAGGCCGGGGGGCTGCAGGAGGTGCAGGGTCAGGGCTGGGAGGAGACAGGCACAGCCTTCCACTCCAAGAGAAAAAAAATCCCATAAACTCCCTGGTTTTGGAGTATTCAGTGGCAAAGAGATGAAAGGTCTGCCAGGGAACTACAGACATGAATTATTCCCCACGCTCAAGCGCTGCTTTCTCTGCCCCTCAGAAATCAAAGCCCTCACTCACAGAGCCTGGCTCTGGTGATGCCATCGGGCCCGGGGACAGGGATCCAATGTCCTGTCACAAGAGGGGACCTTTCTTCTCCTGGGGGAGCTCCCTCCTGCAGCCCCTGTCCCTGCTGGGTTAAACTGGCCCTGAGGTGCTCAGAGGGAGGCAGGGCCGGGGCTGTGAGCAGCCGTCCCTGCCCCTCACACATCCACCACAGCCCGTGCATTATTCAGCAGAGCTCTGCTGCCTTTCCATTTAATCTATGTGAAAATTGGATTTATGGCGCAGGAGTAAGAGCTATCTGAACACGGCCCATAAAACTGGAAGAATCATATTTTTCTCTTCAGCAAGCAACTTTTAACAGCTCTGCTGGGTGCTTATTTGCAGTCACCAGGCAAAAATTTTCTCTCTGCTGTTTACGACCCTTTTACTCATTCCCGAGGCGGAGGGCGGTGCTGCGAGCGCGGCGCCGGCGGAGCGGCGGCTCCGGGGGCTGCCCGACCTGCCCTGGCTGCACTGCTGGGATCCATGGGATCCATGGGATCCATGGGATGGGATCCATGGGATGGGATGGGATCCATGGGATGGGATGGGATCCATGGGATGGGATCCATGGGATGGGATGGGATCCATGGGATCCATGGGATGGGATCCATGGGATCCATGGGATGGGATCCATGGGATGGGATGGGATCCATGGGATCCATGGGATGGGATCCATGGGATGGGATCCATGGGATGGGGTGGGGAGCTGGTGTGGTCCCAGGGGAGGAAGGGCTGTTCCTGCCTGAGCTCCCAGCTGTGGAGCTGTGTTTGTGCTTTGGCAGGATGCAGATAAGGAGGGCATCCAATTTGAATGTTATGCTAATAAGAACATCTGTGTACTTAAATCAGCACTGAGCAGCTGGTACATTTAAAACAGCCCCCAGCATGTCTAAACACTCTGTAAATACAGAGTTAATATCTCCTGAGATCAATTTATCATTAATAAGTAATAAAACCAGGATTTGATGCACACTGAAATAAAAATAGCCTATTCTTTCCTGCTGTTTTTCCCCACCTCAGCCCTGGGGGCTGTGGGGAACAGCCAGAGCTGCACAGAGAGAGGGCTCGGGGCTGGCCTCAGCCAGGGCAGAGGGCCCTGGTCACCAGGCTGGACAGGGCTGGAGCAGCCTGGCCTGGTGGGAGGTGTCCCTGCCATGGCAGGGGTGGAACAGGATGAGTTTAAAATCCCTTCCAGCCCAAACCGGCCTGGGACTGATTCTGTGCAGACACCTCTAACATTTTCCAACATCTGCCTTTACTCAGCCTGCCCAGTGTTACTAAATACCCTACAAGGACCTGCACGCCCCCCAAAATACTCCTGGGAGCACCTGAACTTAGTCTGGACACTTTAGAACGCCACCTACTAAGCTGCAAAAATTAAAGCTGGTGGCTCTGATGAAATGAATCCCTTTTCCTCTGCTGTGAGCAGGCATTGGACACACGTATTCTGTACTTCACTTTTTAAGCCTCCTGGATCCTCAGACAGAGCCTGCTTCATTAAATGTGTGTTTTATGCATGCTGTAAGCCCAGGGGATCTGTGTAACTCCAGGTAGCAGCCAGGGTGTGCAGGTGGCATTTTGATGGATGCTGTGTGCAGCTGTAAAACCAAGACACTCCCCTGCACACTTGGAGGGGTTGTTTCTCCCTCCTGCTCCTCTCCTCCTGGAACACTTTCATCTCACTCCAGTAATTGCCAGCAACACTCCCAGGCAGCAAATCCATGAGTGAACCTTGTCAGCCCCGTTCCCTGCACAGCTCCAGAGGGATCCCCCTCCAGAGAGGAGCGTCCTGCTCAGCCAAAGGTGTCCCCATCCAGGGGCTGGGGCACAGCAGACGTGTCTGGAAAGGGCTCCAGAGAGGGCACTGTGGTTTATTTATTGTGGTTTTCACAGTCCTCAGCCGTGATCTGCTCCAGGAGGCAAACACACACGAGGATTTGTTATTTTGCCTGGATTCACCCTGTCTGGAGCAGGGGAACTGCCACACAGGGTACACCAAATAAATAACCATGAGCATGGCACTTATTTTTTCCAAGCAGTATGAATAGCAAAATGAATGACATTTTCCTGGCCAGAAGCAACATTTCTTGATGTATTGGGATGCCATAAACTGAAATTTTGTTGGATGGTAAAGTGCATTTAACATTTACTCTCTCTCCTGCTCTATCACTGCTAAACTGTCAATAACTCCTCCTCTTCACACACAATTTCTGCTGGGAATTTGAACATTTCTGCCACTTTAGGAGAGACTTTACCTTGACAGCAGATGGGAGGGACTCCAGACCCCCAGACAGCAGCCTTGTCCTTGTCCCTTCTGTCCACGGGATGTTTCTGCACTGCCTGGCAGCAGTGTCTGGCTGAACTGGTGTCCACACTCGGGAGCAGCTCCAGGCTGGCCAAGACAAGGGATGGCAGCTCCTGTGACTGAGGCACCGTCTGTACTGGCAGGAAAAGGGTTAATCCAAAACCACACCCTGGCCCTCACAAATTCTGCCTGACCGAAAGCCTTGACCCAAATAATAATGAAAAATCAGTAAAAATATTTCTAATTCTTGTGAGGCATAAAAACAATCCTGATATATAAAAGCATAAAACTTTTGGTAAAATAAACAACAACAACAAAATGACTGATAACTTTCAGCTTCTCACTCCTGTGCCAGCCACTTACCCAACTCACTTGCAGCAGCACTGAATATGACTTAAAATACTCTATTGTTTATTTAATCTAGTATCTTCAATCCCCAGTTCCATTTTTAATCTTCACAATTACTGAAACAGGCAGTTCAGACTCACAAAAAATATTTTTTCCCTCCAATCTTAGTTGTATCTCTGAGAGGTTGTTTGCAGCTTTAATTAAAATCTATACACCAAAACTAGCATTTCCCTCCTAAAAGCAGCATCAGTGTAAATAGAATCACTGGAAGCTCCTACCTTTCAGCACCTCATTGATTGTTCTACTCAAGAAAACCTAAGAATAATTGAATTCCCCCATCAGCATGGGAATGGCCATGGAATAAACCCCTCTGAGCACAGGGTCAGTCTCTCCCAGCCTGGGCTCTTTGTCTGACTCTCAGCAGATCCCAAACCTTGCACGTTCCAGGCAAACAAACCAGGAGAGAGGCAGGATCAATAGCTAAATAAGAAACAGGTCAGCTCATTACTTTTAATATTTTACTCATTGACAAAAGCTATTGACTTCCATTGATGTTCTACAATATATGTTTAAAGAGCAGATGATGCTTTACAGAAATATTTGGAGTGCACTAAGAAAAAGAACAATTACCCCCATGACAGAAAATCTATTTTTGTTTGCCATCGTTTTTCATTAGGAGGAGCATTCACAGCAAAAAATGATGCATCAAGAGGCAGAGGTCCTTTCTGAGCTCCCAATTTGTGTACTTAGAGAGCAGCTCCAGAGAATTTAATTGCAGCTCCTGGATTTCTGCAGATTGATCGATCGCCTTTATGGGATTTAAGCTGAAGTTTTGTCTGTGCTACAGAATCCACAACCAGATAGAAACCATGATTTTGTACTGGGTGTTACAGGCTTTGGAAAAAACCTGCAAAACGCTTTTCTGCTTCTCTGGAATTTCAGAGGTTTCGCTCCCAAATGAATTCAGTGGTGCTGGTCACAGTGACCCACACAAACAGCTCTGCCCAAGCTGGCCCCGGTGCCCCAGTGAGAGCTGCACTGGAGCCCACCCGCAGCCCTTCCTGCAGGTGACCCTTGCTGAAGGCTCTGAGGCTTCCAGGGAGCCTGCAGGACTTCACCCACATCTTCAGATCAATTCAGAGATAACATTTTAAAAACTCTACAATGCTTTGAGTGCCTGAATTTTTATAGTCGCTGGTTATTAGCTCTTACATGCAGGACACAGGGGATGGCTCCCCCTGCCAGAGGGCAGGGCTGGATGGGAGATTGGGCAGGAATTGTTCCCTGGCAGGGTGGGCAGGCCCTGGCACAGGTGCCCAGAGCAGCTGTGGCTGCCCCTGGATCCCTGGCAGTGCCCAAGGCCAGGCTGGACACTGGGGCTGGCACAGCCTGGGACAGGGGGGGTGTCCCTGCCATGGCAGGGGTGGAACCAACAATTATTGAAGTTCTTCCCTCCCTGCAGCCCCTTCCCTGCAGCCCCAGGCCAGGCTGCTCCCGTCCATCCCATGAGGGGTTACCTGCAGAAAACCAGGAGAGCATTTTGCTGTCACATCACCTGCAATGACTGAAGGATTTTCTGGGAGCTCCAAGTGCACAGCCAGGGCCTGGCTCACATTTGGTCTGTGCTGAGGCTCCTCAGCCACTGAAATCAAAATTCCAGCTGAATTCCTCATTTCCCATGGGAATCTTAAATCAGTCCATTTCATTAAAAATGTTTTTTAAGTGTCATCTTCCAAACAGTTATTTCCATTTAAAAACTGGAAAGGAAAAGAAGACTTAAATTCAAATGCTAGCCCAAAATGAAATCAAACATTTTCTACAATGTGTCTTATGATTTCTTTTCATTCATAACACTGAAATTGGAGTTCCAGGGAATACCAAAACTGCTTCTAAGTGCTCCCTTGGAAGAAAACCCTCCCCTTGTAAACTGAGTCAGAGAAGACCCAATATTCAGAGTAGTGAGTCAATACAGGGGTGCCATTGGTATAATGGTCTTAATGTCTTGGTAGACGAAAGACAAAACGTAAGGAGAAACAGAATTATCAGGGCACTGGCCTTTTTAAGGCAGAAATTTTTATCCTACATTTTTCCCTCCCCAGAAAAATGAAGTGAAACCAGTCCATAGCAGTAATTAAATCCTATTTCTTCCCTTTCTTTTCCAACAGATGTGTTCTACAAATGGAGCTTGCCTTTGTTTTGTCATGTCCTAATAGATTCCAGAGAAAATTTAATAATTTTCTTCTATCCTGAGTGACTCAGTGGTGCAAAATAGATGTTAAACAAGGAAAGAACAATTTATTTATCTGCTCTTGTGCTCCCTTTGCTTTCATTTGCATGTCAGCTGTTTGGCTAAATGGTGGGATGGGGAGGACGTGAACACTGCTCTCGCCTCGTTCTGCTGATGTAATGACAATGGGAGGATTATTTCTTAATTTTCAGTGTGGTAAGTGGGTAATTATTGTCCAATTAGACTTGCTATTAACCTCTCTGCATCTCATTTTGCCATCCATAAAATAAGAATAACAGCACTTCCCACTCTCTCTGGGATTCTGTGGAGATTTATTGGTTAATGTAGGGAGAGCACCATGGCAATGAAAAGCTCAGTGCGTTGGTGAGGGCAGGTTATTAATAAAGAATCATCATTAACGTGGCTGTAGCTTTGGGAGCTGATCCTGGCAGTGGGGTGCACCCTCAGGGATCTGCTGTGGGCCCTGGAGCTCCAGCAGGTGGGTGGGGAATGTGGAGCACGGGGTCTGTGGAATGCACAGTCAGCCTGAACTGGGGCACTGCGAGTGTGCTTTGTCCTTACGCATTTCCCTGAACTGGGGAAGTAAAGACTCCTCAAAGAAAAATTATAATAATTGGGATAAAAGTCTCCTTAAACTCCTCCTCCCTGGGCCCGCTGTACCTGAGCACGTTCCAGGTGGCACATCCTGTCCGTGAGGTGCTGGTTCTGCAGAGGGGAGCGCCAAGGGGACAGAGGGGACACTGCCCAGCTGGACAGGACACACTGCCCAGCTGGACACACTGCCCAGTCAGGACACACTGCCCAGCTGGACAGGACACACTGCCCAGCTGGACACACTGCCCAGTACAGACAGGACACACTGCCCAGCTGGACAGGACACACTGCCCAGCTGGACACACTGCCCAGTCAGGACAGGACACACTGCCCAGCATGGACACACTGCCCAGCTGGACACACTGCCCAGTACAGACAGGACACACTGCCCAGCTGGACACACTGCCCAGTACAGACAGGACACACTGCCCAGCACAGACAGGACACACTGCCCAGTACAGACAGGACACACTGCCCAGCTGGACAGGACACACTGCCCAGTACAGACAGGACACACTGCCCAGCTGGACACACTGCCCAGTACAGACAGGACACACTGCCCAGCATGGACACACTGCCCAGCCAGGACACACTGCCCAGCTGGACAGGACACACTGCCCAGCTGGACACACTGCCCAGTACAGACAGGACACACTGCCCAGCACAGACAGGACACACTGCCCAGACAGGACACACTGCCCAGTACAGACAGGACACACTGCCCAGTACAGACAGGACACACTGCCCAGCACAGACAGGACACACTGCCCAGCCAGGACACACTGCCCAGCACAGTCAGGACACACTGCCCAGCACAGCCAGGACACACTGCCCAGTACAGACAGGACACACTGCCCAGCACGGACAGGACACACTGCCCAGCACAGCCAGGACACACTGCCCAGTACAGACAGGACACACTGCCCAGCACGGACAGGACACACTGCCCAGCACAGACAGGACACACTGCCCAGCCAGGTCAGTGCCAGGACCCCCCTGGTCTGTGCTGCTGCTGCTGTTTGGGGGCAGCTGCCCCTCTGCAGGGCACAGCAATGGCCCCACTGCCTGCCCAGGCTCCTGCTGGCAGCACGAGGCTCTGTCTGAAACTGTGCCTTTGTATCAGTGGGGGATAATTTAATTAAAGACTGAACCAACTGATGCATGGGAGGACACCAGTAATGAGAGCATTGTACCCACTGAGGAATAAAGGCATTTTCAGAAACGTTCTTTCTGCAGCTCAGTTCTCATGTAAGCGCTTGGAAGGGCTCCAGTTGTCCCTGCTGCTCCTGCTCCCATCTGTCCCCCCGAGCAACACCAGACACGGACAGACAGACACACACGGACAGACACACGGACAGACACACGGACAGACACACGGACAGACAGACACACACAGACGGACATCCCCGCCCCACAGAGCCCCGGGGGTGTCGCTCCCCTCCCCACGCCCCTGGCACAGCTCTGTGGGCAGGCACGGAGCCCAAAGCAGGGCTGGCTGTCGAGGCACAAGGGCAGGAGGGGCCCCTCGTCCCTGGCACCCAGGGGTGCTGCTGGAGCTGCTGGAGCTGCTGGAGCTGCTGGAGCTGCTGGAGCTGCTGGAGCTGCTGGAGCTGCTGGAGCTGCTGGGCTGTGCCCCAGAGCTGCGGCACTCACCCGAGGCTGGTGCCTCACTGTTCCCCAGGGACCCAGCAGAGCTGGAATTCGCACAGACCCTCAGGTGCTGTTGTCTCTGGGGACGAACAAAGAACGAACATGACCAGGGCGCTCCCCAGCCCTGCCTGGCCTAAGAGCAGTGGCCATAATCTCTGAATAAAGAAATGACTCCCTTCTACCCACACTGCCTCCAGCAAAGCTGCTGCTGCCAGGCTGGAGCCAGCGCTTCTCCAGCACGGGGGATGGACGTGCTGACACGTGGGGTGCAGCAATAATGCGCTAACGAGGTATCGATCCTCGAAATTAAATCACTGGTGTCGTATTTCCAATCTAATGAGTGCATCATTGGAGCAATTAATGATCAGAACTGACCCGAAGCCAGAGGCACAGCCTGGGCTGGGTCAGGGAGGCTGGGGGCACCAGAGCTGGGCTGTGCCTGAGACCTGGAGAGAGGAGAGGAATTAACAAAGAGGGGGGAGAAAATGAGGAAAAAAAGAAGAGGAGGAACAGAGCCCCAGACCCAGGTGTGCCGTGGAAGGGCCAGACCCGCAGTGAAAGCTGCAGGGCTCAGCCAGAGCCCCCAGAGCAGGGCAAACCAACCATTCCCAAGTGGCCCCAAAGGCCTCGGGCAGGGGGATTTGGGCTTTTCCCGATCTCTGCAGGCAAAGCCCCCACGGAGCAGAGCGGGGACACCGCACTGCCAACCCCCATCCTTCCTCCCCTCCCATTCAGAACAAGCAGGAGCCTGGCCAGGGCACTGAAATGGGATCTGATTGTGCTGCGCTGCTCCCTCCCGCTGGAGGAGCATCCTCCTTCCCTCCACACGCCCCGGAGCAGGGGAAATGGCACTTTCATTACAGCACTCCCAGCCTGGCCAGGAATTGCTCAGGACAGGAACACAGACCAGCCACCTCCGCTGAAAACCTGGGATTTTCAAGCACACCATAAAAACACCTAAACGAAAGTCAGTTGTTACATCTAGTGTAAGAAATAAGATAAAGATAAAATAATAAATAAGAGAAAGATGCAGAGATGGGATCCTAATTGCAGCTCAGCTCCTGAAACTGAGGAGACATTTTCTTGACTGAAATAGAATGTACAGGTAGAACTGGGTTTTTTAAAGATAGTTTTTTGGGGAGGTTGTTGGGATTTTTTAAAAGATCACGTAATTTTCTGAAGAAGAAAGTCCATTGGAGCTCTCTCCCTTGGGTTGGCAGTAGGGGTCCAGATCTGGTTATTGATCCCCTTATCAAGTTCCACCCCTTCCACAGCTTCCATAGGGTTTAATTTTATCTAAAAAACTCACCAGCTCTTTTCAGCTGAAGTGATTCTTGTGGTCATACATGTCTGGGGCAAACATCAGACTCACTTGGTCAGGACTTCCTGGGGCTTTTTGCAAGCTTCCTTCTGAACTTTTTACCCTGGAAAAACAGTAAAATAAGAAATTCTGAATTCTTCTGCTATACAGCACAGATGGAAAGGTCCCAGCTGGAATCACTGCCCCTGGAGGTGCCCAGGGAAGGGCTGGAGGTGGCACTCAGTGCTCTGAGCTGGGATCAAGGTGGGCACTGGGCACAGCGGGGACTCCAAGGTCCAGGAGGGCTTTTCCCTCTCAGTGACCCCGGGATTCTGTGGCACTGAGCACAGGAGGACAATTCCTTGCCCCACGATCTCCAGGGAGATGTTTCACCTTCCCCTGCTGTGTGACAGTGCCTGGCCAGTCACAGGTGGCTCGTGGGGACAGGCTACAGGCAAGTGAGGGCTGAGGGGTGGGCAGCAATCTAGAAATGATTCTTGGGGCTGATACAAAACTCAGCTTAAAAGCTCTTTTATTTAAACAAGTTGCCTCTGCTAAGAACATTATGTCTTTCTCAGGGAAAAACAAAACTGTTGTCTCATTTTAAAACGAGTGCTTCCTTTAGGGCTAATTAAGCTGACAAATAACACTTGCAAAGATTGAGCAGTTTAACTGATGACAAGGCAGCGCTGCCGGAACCCTGGAGAGGAGCAATCGCTGCTGTGCACAGCTGGGAAAATTACTGTGTCCCCTCTGTATCACGACAGTGAATGAGGGAGAAATAATACCTCATTAATCTTCCTAATGAACCCCTTCCAAACAAGACAATTCACAATTTTACAGCACACACGGGGTTGCTGTGGAGATGTGCTGAGCTGCCTCCCAAGCTGCAGCAGAGGGAACAAACCTGCCAGCAGGACACAGCACCAGCCCGGGTCACCCTCCTGCCAGCTCCTGTCCCTGGGGCTGCAGGGACCCTAAAGCCCCTCCAGTGCCACCCTGCCATGGCAGGGACAACTGCCACCATCCCAGGCTGCTGCCAGCCCCGTCCAGCCTGGCCTGGGGCACTGCCAGGGGTCCAGGGACAGCCACAGCAGCTCTGGAGGTGCTGCCTCAAGCCCAGGGATGGGGCTGGCAGCCTTGGGAGGGCTGGGTTTGTTTGGCTGCTGTAATTATTGGATGGAAAATGCAATCAGAGCAGGGCAAGGAGACAGATGGCAGAAATGTGGGCTTGGGGCATCAGGGCCAGAGCTGTGAGTCCCCAGCTCTCTGGGGACAGGGACACAGCAGCCCTGGGCACCCCTGGGCAGGGCAGCTGAGCGTGCCAGAAGGGTCCTGCCCACACATCACCGTCCCTGAGGGGGGCTGCTGCCTGAGCCCCCAGGGACAGGCTGTTCATCACTGCTCATCTCACCAATAATCTCACAGTCACACTAAAGACTGAGGTCCCAGCCTTTGCTATTTGTACGTTTAACCCGGACTCAGTAGGGCTCACTGCCTTTGAAGATCTGGGGTTCTGCAGCCCCTAACAGGACGGAGCCTCCACAGAAGTGCAGGGATTTCTGAAACCTCCTCCAGGCTTCCAGTGAAGTCCCAAACCTGCAGTGTTCCAGAGTCACTTTCCTGGCACCTTCCCTATCTTTTGTTACAGAGTTTGAGAAGAATTCTGATAAAAATCTCAATTCTGAGCAGTGCAGCAAACCCTCAGGCATCCATGGAGTTTCTGGATTTCTAAATAAATAATATTATTTATGTAAACATCCTAAAGAAAGGGAATGCATCAGGGAACATCCGTGAGGGTATTTCCTCCTAGAGGAATCACAGCCCTGCTGACAGAGGCTGTGAGGGGGTGATGGAGGGTCCTGGCAGGGCTGTTGGATGCCCAGGGGTGGCCAGGGGTGCCAGGGGGACACAGGGACCCTGCACCCCGGGGTGCCTGCAGGGCTGGGCCAGCCTGGCTCCTGCTGCAGCCCAGCACAGATCCCTGAGAGCCCCTGGTGAGACCCCCGTGCTCTGCTCCTGATCCCCCAAAGCACCTACAGCCACACCTGCATCCCAGCCTTTTACAGTCCAGGGAGTCCTGGGAATAAAAAAGGATAAAGCAGCCTCAGGTTACGCTTCTGTTTTCCTTTTCCAGGAGGGAAACACAGATATTCCCACATCAAACAGCCCTAAATAAATGCTGCCATTGCAAATATCCACCAATTTCTGCAGTTTCAGTGCTGTGCTGCCACAATTTCATACACTGCTCTGGATTATCTAAGGCTGTTTCCCTCGGACAAGGCTCTGAGCCCACAGCAGCACTCCCAGGGCTGGGCAGCCCCCGGCCCCTCTGGGGTGGCTCCTGGGGTGTTTGGAGTCCTCAGAATCCCCCTGCCTGGCCCTGCGTGGCTCCAGCAAGACCAGGAGAAGAGGGAATATTGAGCTCATCCCAGGAGGTCTTGAGCAATTTCCAGAGAATTCTGCCCCCAGCAGAGGTCACAGAAACTCGTGACAACCATTTCCCAGTGGCCCAGACCACGGGGACACTGTACCAGAGCTGTGGAAGCTCCTGCAGAGCAGCCAGAACATTTGTTCCACACAGAAACCTCATAACCATCAACTCCCTTCCACAATCTTATTTAAGGGCTGAGACAATGAACTCTGTGACCATTTTCCTTGCCCATCAACACAGGACTGAAAGCCCTGGCTCTGGAAAGCATTTCAGGGTGCGTTGAACAAGAAGCAGCCTTCACCTTCAAAGCCTTCCACTTGTGTAAAATTACTCTCCACATGAGAAGTGTCCCTTCAGAGAAGGTTTATCCCCTTTTCCAGCCCTAATTCCTTGTCACAGAGCCCCACAGAGCTGAGGGTGGGGGAAATTCAGCTCTGGGAATTCGGCCACACTGGCTCTGCCACTGACAAATTCAGTCTGGTCTGTTTGCTCCGACACTGCCACCCCCTCCCTGCTCTTCCCTAACACAATCTTGTTATCTTCGGGCCTTGCATGGTTTTTTAATGATCATTATTATTCATATAGCACGATGCACACAGACAAATTTAATCATGTTGTTTACATGAGCAAACCTGATCGACTAATGGAGAAATTACACATTTTGTTCCCACTGTTGGCACAAATGCAATTTCTTTTCTCACTCTCATTAACACAGTTAATGTTTATAAAAGTCTGGTGCTGCTGAAGATGAAAGTGTTTTCTCTAAAGAACAGGTAAACCATAAACAGTAACACGAGTTCCTCCCACCCTGATACTGCAATAAATGTGTTTCAGTCCCACGATGAAATGGGTGAGGAAAGGAGCCAAAGAATCAAGTCCAGATTAATCATATTTGATGGAAAGCGCAGGAAAAAATCCTACAGAAAGACAAAAAAAAAAAAAGAAATTGCTGGAAATGTCAATAATCAGCCAAAATATGGAAGCCAGTCGTTGTGCAAGAGGAGGGAGTGAACAAGAGGTGATGGCCAGAAAAAGGACACTGAGAGTGTGAGCTGGGACAGCACAGCCCGGGCAGGGCAGAGAGGAAAGGCACAGAGCGAGCAGAGAGGAACCACAGCAGGCAGGGGGAGGGAGGGAAAGAGCAAAACACAGAAACACCACCCCAGAGCCATCGGAGGGGCTCCCGCTGCTGCCACAGAGGCGGCTGGAACGGGGCCGGGGGACAGAGCCAGCACGGGCGGGGTGTCCTGGAGGGGACAGCGGGGAGAGGGACACGGGCGGCAGGGAGAGTGCCACGGGACAGTGCCACACGGGACAGTGCCACACGGGACAGTGCCACATGGGACAGTGCCACACGGGACAGTGACACAGAGGGGAAGGTCACAGAGGGGAATGTCACAGAGGGGAAGGTCACACAGGCAGTGCCACACGGGACCCGATGTGAGCGTGCCCCGAGCGGGGGCCGCAGGCTCCTCATCCCTGCTGCCCTGTCCTGGCCAACCCTGTGCAATTCCCAGCTCCTCCTGCTCCTGCACAGCTCCGACAGAGGGACACGAGTGAGCAGAACAAGACCCTTCCTGCTTGTCCCAGCCCGGCCTCGGAGGCATCTCCTGATTTTCTGTCCAAGGCTCTGTTCAGGCGCCAGCAGTGCAGGGCTGGGATTTCAGCCCTGTGGTCGCTGCCCCGTGGCTCCTCTCGGGCAGCTCTGGTGGAGGAAATCGGCTCCACCCCTGGGGATCTGCACCTCTGGGCTCTGGACCTGGACCTGAGGATGCCCTTGACAAAGAGCTGCGTTGCTGTGTATTTACATTTCCCTCGAAAGCCTTTCAGGCCAGGCGCTCAGTCAGCTCTCGGGTGGAACATCAAGAGAAGGCTCTGCCTGATGCCGTTGCCTTCTAAATCTGAGCACAGAAACACAACTTGCCCAAAATTGCCCATGCAGAAAATCTCATTAGTGCACAGATTTCCAAAAGGACAAGGTACCTGCCTGGCTTCATCCCTTTCCTATCTGTACAGAAACAGAATAATTAAGAGGATCCGCCGGCTCCCTAGAAAGAGGGGAAATGTGAGGCTGCTGTGACACAAATCAGGGTGAGGCAGGAACTGCTGCAGCTGGAGAGCAATTACCCACCTGCAGCACAAATTCCTGCCCAGGGATTCTCTAATCCGGTGCCACCAGTGCCGATGTCTCACACAAAGGTACTGAACACCTCGAAGGAGACACAGGAGCTCGATGGATGCTTTCCCCTGGAACACTGTTCCCGTTCCAGCCCTGAGGGCAGGGCTTGTGCCAACACTCCTCTGGTTTTAGAAGGAACGAGTCCATCCTCAGGGTGAAGCCTTTTGCTCCCATGCCAAGCCAGGCTCGTTTTTGCAGCCTCTCTCCTGCCAGGCCCGTGTTTCCCACCTATCCCTGCAGGCACATCCCAGGAGTGTTCACACACACAACCTCAGGGACATCTCCCCACAGAAACCCCTCCGTGCTCTGCCCCAGCGTGGACAGGAACAGGCACACTTTGCTCTGAGGCATCAGGGAAGGAGTTTGCAAATGCAGTTTATGGAAATCCCTCCAGCAAGATCCCATTAAAAGAACATATATGGAATTAGGATGCTGGTGACATCTCAGATAAGCTTAATTTGGCAGAATTTGTACGTGGTGCCATAGTCTGGGAAAACAAAGCCAAATTCACAGTGGCCCTTTCAGAGCAAGGCTGGCAGGCAGGATGGATGGATTAAAGATTGCTTTCCCTGCAGAGGCTCCAGCTCTTCCTGATAAGAATGCAATGGAAGTAGCAGCAGGATTCTAAGCCAACAGAAATATTTCTTTGGTGACTGACAGGCCTAACTCTAAGTATTCCTTTTTATAAAAAGCAGAAAAAATTGCAGGTTTTGGGTTGTTTTGTAAAAACAACCCCTCTAGCACACAGCCAGTGATGCATGAGGAGTCAGATCCCGGGATGGAGGAACACAGTGAGGAACAAACACCGATCTGAAGGATCAGATATGACCCAGAACTGGCAAGGGATGGGGCAGCTCCTCCTGCCAAGGCTGTCTGAGCTGGGCTGGGTTAGAGGCAGCAGGGGATGGACGTGAGCTTCCCCCTCTGTGGGATTATCACGCTCGGATTCCTGGGTCACACAGACGTTTCCCTGAGGGTTTGATTAGGTACCCATTGCTGACCATATGTCCCAGTTTGGCAAGGACACGTGTGCTCAGGGTTTGCTCCCTGGGCACAGATTGTCCCCACTGCTCCCCGGGAGGCCGTGCCCAGGGGACCCCAGCCCCAGCTCTCCAGGCAGGAGGAGAGCCACCCCTCAGGGAGGTGACAGTGGAGAGGAGCCCTCCTGTGACACTGCCAGGGGCTGTCCCGGGGTGTGCTCACTCTGCCAGTGTGTGCCAGCACACAGTCACTAACACAGCCTTTAACAACTGCAGTGTCACTTCAGCTACAACGAAATGTCATGAGGGGAAAGAACATTGGCTTGAAAGGTCTAAAACCACTGCAACACGGTTTTCAGAGCAGCTCCTCTGCTTTGTGGAAATTTGGGTTATGATTTCCAATCACAGCCTCTGATAATCCTGATGAAGTTGATTGGATGTTGTTACATTTCTCCAATCTGCTGGTGTTTAAAATCCAGAGACACACGAGGAGACCGGTTTGCCTACCTGGAACCACAGGGAGCAGACGACTTCTGCCTAATGGCTCCTAAGCCCAGCCTATGTGAGTCGGGCTGGATGATCTGTGGCACAGCGAGCTCTGTCAGGCACAAGGAGCGTGACCTGGCATTGTCCAGCAATGGATGTGGCTGCTGGAGCAGGGAGGGACGGGTGGCAGAGAGGCCCCGCGCAGGAGGAGCAGGGCTCACACCTCACTGCACTGTGAGGGAGAAGCATTTGGCACCTCAGTGAAAGCAGCAGCTCCCCCAGCCAGGTGAGAGGGGTGCAGGGGGACCTCAGCTGCTGGGCCACCACCAGGACTGCCCTGGTGAGGGCTCTGGAGGGCTGGGGGCAGCTGGACGGCTGGGGGCTGCTGCCTGGGGGAGGACTGCTGCCTGCACTTCGGTGCCTCACCCCTGGTGTCATCCATTAATTCATCCCTCATCCATCCATCCATCCATCCATCCATCCATCCATCCATCCATCCATCCAGCCCTCCATCCATCCCTCCATCATCCATCCATCCATCCATCCATCATCCATCCATCCGTCCCTTCATCCATCCATCCGTCCCTTCATCCATCCATCCGTCCCTTCATCCATCCATCCGTCCCTTCATCCATCCCTCCATCCATCCATTCCTCCATCCTTTCATCCATCCCTCCATCCCTCCTAGAGTGGGTTCCACTGGAGATGAACCCATGTAAGAAACAGATCCATGAAATACGACTTTACAATAAATTATGCAAGAACCATAAAGTCCACAAATACTTAGCTCTCTCCAGAACTGATCTGACAAGATTAAACTCCTTATGCTATTCCCCAGTTAACAGTCTACTTAATATTTGACTAAGCATTATTAAAATCAAAGACAACCAGAAAATAGCACCTAATTCACTGCAGGAAGCACGAGAGCGTGCTCGGATCGACACACACTTATTGCAGAGCTGCTGTCCCCAGCTTCATCAAAGGGATATTTAATCTCCTGGCCATCATTTATTCATGCTGATGGCACATGCAGGAAGCTGGAGCAGAGGAAGGAGCCACTGGCACACTCAGTGCTCAAGAGGAGATGGATGACTTTCAAATCCTATTACCAAGCATGGGGCTCCAGCTACTCAGAGCACTCCGTTTTCTCTCAGGGTGTCCAAAATGCATCTTTAAACCAGTAAAAAAGTGACAGCCACCCTCAGCTTACTGTGAACATCCATAATTAGCAGATTTTTTTACACAGAGAGCGATCAGGTGAGCTCAGGCTCCCCCGTGTCCTGGGAGGAGGATGGGCAGAGCCCCTGCGCCCTGGGAAGGGGAGTGCAGAGCCCGGGCAGCCCTGCAGGGAGGGGATTTGGCTGTGCCTGCTCCTCCTGCCAGGGCACAGGGACAGGGCTGGGCTCTGCCTGTGCCTGCTCCTCCTGCCAGGCACAGGGACAGGGCTGGGATTTGGCTGTGCCTGCTCCTCCTGCCAGGCACAGGGACAGGGCTGGGCTCTGGCTGTGCCTGCTCCTCCTGCCAGGCACAGGGACAGGGCTGGGCTCTGCCTGTGCCTGCTTCTCCTGCCAGGGCACAGGGACAGGGCTGGGCTGCCCCCCCAAAAGCCCTGCAGGAGCTGCCCAGCCCAGGGCTGCGCTCCAGGGAGGAGGAGCTCACCCTCAAAGGCAACAAACTCCACTTCCTGATATTTAAAACTCTCCAAAATGAGTGTTTTGTCCAGCTGCTGCTGCCAAGCAGCTCATTGCCTGAATTCTGCTCCGTTAGCCTCCAGCCTCCTTTAAAGGCTTGGACTATAAACAAACCAATAAAACATCTCTCAGCCTCTGATTTAAGCAACTTTTTAATACTTGGAGATTCATTTTTGAGCCAATTCAGTACAAAATCATTTTTATTTCCCACCAAGCAGAAATAAAAAGGTGGTGCTGGCTGCTGCAGCAGCGTTTGGAATTTCCTGGGAGGAACAAGCCCATGGAGGCTGCCCTGCAGTCAAACGTGAGCCCTCACCTGCCCCAGGTATCTCGGGCCAGGCTGGGGTCCCTGAGGTTCCCTGGGCAATGCTGGAGCCTCACGAGGCCTCCTCAGCTTGAAACATCAGAGAAAGAAACTTCTGCAGGACAGGCCTGCATTTCCTGACCCTTCCTGACCCTGTCCACCAGCACATTCCAGAGGAATTCCCTCAAAGCCCTGGAGCACAAGCTGACCTAGCCCGATGGAACACAAGAAACAAACTCTGTCACAAAATCAAAGCTGCATTTTTCTGCTCTTAGTTCATCGATTACACCAGCGAGAACTGCTGAAGCACAGCTACAAGAAAGAGCTAAACCTTGAGGAAGTTATAAATGCCTTTGTTAAAGATTGTGTTCCAGACCCCCAGCTGGCAGGCGTCACAATGTGGGGTTTTGTAAAAGTCATAAAATCAACCAAAATATTGAGTTCTCTATTTTTTATGCAGTGCAAGAACGTGCTTTCTGTTGTAGCACATTATATGTAGATATTAGATAAACATTAATGAAATTAAACTTAAAAAACACTTGAGCAATTAATAATTAAGCATTCAAAATTCTGCACATTAGACCAGTTTTGAATTAGGCCTAGTTTGCAGGGTTAGGTGATTACAGTGTTTGCACACAGAAAACACCAGATTTTCAGTGACATTCAAAGCAGTATTTCAGTGATACAATAATCACAAATATTCCTGGGATCACCCCTGCACATGTGGCTGAAGCTCTGCTGAACACCTCCTATTCCACCCTCACACCAACCAGCGAAATCAAAGCTGGTAAAAGTCACCACAGGAATCTGCAGAGCAATCCACTGAAATTCCTCAACAGCACTTCCAGGGGCTGCAGTTGCACATCCTGCATTGCATTTATTTTATATTCTCTCACCATAATCACAGCTCCATGGCTGCAATCCACCACAGAAATGAGATTCCTGGGGGGGGAATCTGGATCTGCGAGTTCCATAATTGCCTTTTCATTGCCCTCCTGGAGTTAGAATTTCTGAACAAATTAATATTAACACCATGTTCATAAGGAATGTTAGCAGGGTCCAGGGAGCAGCCCTGGAGCAGAGCAGAGCAGCTCTGGCAGTGCCAAACCCCCCAGCCAGGCACAGAGCCTGGGGAGAGGGGCTGCCCCAACAAGGGGTGAAAAGCAGCCCCAGCCCTGCCCAGCTCAGGAAATTCTGCTGCTGCTTCTTCCCAGGGCTCTCTCTCTGTGACCCCTGCACCCACAGCATCCTGCTGGGGCTCTTTTCCTGGGAGAAAGGCCAGAGTCACTGATGATTTCAGGCTGGAAAAGCCCTCCCAGTCCATCCAGTCCAGCTGTGCCCATCCCCACCCTGTCCCAGCCCAGAGCACCGAGTGCCACCTCCAGCCCTTCCCTGGGCACCTCCAAACCTCCCTGGGCAGTGCCAAGGCCTGAGCTCCCTTTCCATGGGGAAATTCCTGCTGCTGTCCACCCTGAGCCTCCCCTGGCCCCGCCTGGGGCCGTTTCCTCTCAATAAACTTGTGAGCCACTGCTCTCAGTTCAAGTGCACATTTCCCATCCCATACAAATTCACTGACAGTCCCTGGGTTCATTGGGCTCCCCTGGCTATAAACCAAGGTCAGAGATTTCCACCAGCAAAAGCCACATCAAAAGAAGACCAGAGGAAGCTTTCCTTTGTGAGAACACCGGGAAATTCTGCTTTCCTGAAAGTGGAGACATTCAAAGGGTGTAAGAGGCTGCGTGGCAAAGCCGGAGGCTCAGCAGCCTTTGTACAGCTGGAAAGGGAGAGGATGGAGAAGGATTGCCACAAGGACTGCAAACCCCTCCGTGCCTTTTCCCTCGCTGGCAGGGGGAGCACACAGGGGTTACCTGGCAGGTGAATGCCCTCTGTCACTGTCCTGTGACAGTCACAGCCTCTGCCTTCAGCCTCCCAGACCTTTCAGCACTAGCTGCAATTCTTCACTCATTTATTTCTGACCAGAACCAACCCCACCCAAATGTTTTTCCCAAGATACTCTCAATATTTGTGCCAATTAATGCAGGAGCTGCAGCAGGTGAGCTGCTCCCCTCTCCTCTGGGAATGATACATTCAATTACTGAGGGAGATGGATGAAAGCAGGGCAGCAAAACACAAGTTCTTTTTATTTCTGCTCCACGCATCACTGGATATTTCCAACTCATTTTTATGCAGAGGATTTGTGTGTTAGGAAAAAACCCTACTCACTCCCATCCTGTGCATTACGCTAAGCATTCTTTAAAATAATTTAAATTACACTGGCATTTTTGTGTCTCTAACAGCCTGGGCAATGCCAGCCTGAGCTCTGGATGTCTGTTCCTGGGGGGCTGCCCAGGGATGGAGCATTCGCATGCACAAGGGTGGTTCAAAACACAGGAGCATAATTTGCACAAATGAGGGTCCTTGGGGGTTTAGTGCCTGATCTAAGAGCAGCTGAAGGATTATCAAAACGTATCAGCCCTTCTTCAGAGTTCCAGCTCTTTGGAACTCCATGGAAACAAACCCCCAAGCTTGTCTGAGTTCAGAAGTCAGGGGAGCCCCTTCCCAATGGAAAAGTTGTGTCCGGGAGAGAGGATGTGCTCTTCTCTCCAAAGCACACAGAAACCACTCATGGTCACACTGAGCACACAGAGCCTGGAATGTGAAAACTCTTGGGCAGCCTTGGGCCTTGAGGACATCACCCTTGTGTCCAATGTCACGTGTAACCTCCCGTGCCAGCTGCTGGCCCTGCTGCCATCCCAGGGAGTGCTGAGGATTTCCAGGGACACCTTGGAGAGCAGAGCAGGCTCTGAGCTTGGACGGGGTTGATGGAGGATTCCCCTGGCTCCCATCTCCTGGGAGGGCAGGACACCACAGAGTCCCTGGGGCAGGGGGTGTGGGCAGCCTCAGCCCAAGCTCCAGCTGGAGCAGGGCCACCCCGAGTTCTGGCTGTGCCTGGGGCATGGACCAGGAGCAGAGACCCCAGGAGGCCCCAGCCAGCATCCAGGCACCCCCACAGCCAAAGCCTGCTCCTCTAGAACCTCTCCTCTTCCACTTCAGGGCTCCCACCCCTCCTTCAGTGCATCAGAGTCACTGCTTGGCTTTGTCTTGGCCTCTCCCTGGTCCCCTGGAAGCCCTCTCCTCTCAGGGCTAGAAGAGCCCCGTTCCCTCAGTGTTTGCTGCCATCCCTGGGGACCCTGCATGCACACAGCCTATCCCATTATCACATTCCTGATTTGCTTCCCCAATAACCCGAGCTCAGCCAGTCCCCCCACAGCCTCCCAGGCAGGGCTGGGGCGTGCTGGCACTGCCTTCTCTCGTCTTTTCTGAAAAATCAACCAGAGTCCACTGTGGAGGCTGCATGAATGACTGTGTCTCCATGGGGAGGTTTTGGGATTTGTTTCAAAGCCCGGGCTGTGGGCATTGCACAGAGCTGCCCCATGGGTTTGGTTATGGCCCGAGCAGGACGGGCAGCTGAGGGGAAGTGCCACAGCTCTGCTCTCCCAAGGAATCCCATTATTTCTTACTCCAGCTGAGGATTAGCCCGAGAGCTCCTTGTAGGAGGGAAGCCAGCATTTCAAATGACAGTCTTGTTATTTTGGCAGCTTATCTCTGCGTACAGAAAGCAATTATTGCTGGAATGCATTCACTTTTTGTTCAGCTTCGTTTTGAAGGTTTAGCGTCCCCTCCTCCCCACTGCTGTTCCTGGATTGCTGAGACAACACCGTGGCACAATCATCAGATGGGAACACGATGGGAAAGGAAAATGGCACCATTTTCACTTGAGCCCACAGAAATCCTGACAAATACCTGAGGACACACAAGTCACGTGCTCACGGTCACTACACAAGGAAATCCCACCTCTCTCAACACGGTCACAGAGGACCAAGGTTGGAAAAGGCCTCCCAGACTACGGAAAGTGCAGCTGTAGATCCAGCACCACCACCATGCTCATCACTGCTTACACAGAACCTCCTGAGCTGGGAGGGCCCCACGGGATCATCCAGCCCAGCTCCTGCCCTGCACAGCCCCAAAATCCCACCCTGGGCACCCCTGGAACACTGTCCAAGCTCTCCTGGAGCTCTGGCAGCCTCGGGGCTGTGCCCATTCCCTGGGGAGCCTGGGCAGTGCCAGCATCTCTGGGGGAAGAACCTTTCCCAAAATCCAACCTGACCCTCCCCTGGCACAGCTCCAGCCCTGCCCTGGGTCCTGTCCCTGTCCCAGGAGCAGAGATCAGACCTGCAGCCCCAGGTGAGCTCTCACCTCATGCTCCTCTGCTCCAGCTGAACAAACCGAATTTCCTACACCAGTTCCTCAAGTTCTCTTCTAGAAGTGCCCAGCCCAGACCTCAAGAGAGGTGGAGGTACAAGGAGGCTGCACAAAAGGAAAGGATGGAGCAGCTCACAGCAGTGAGTGGCTACTCACTCCCTGAACCTCAGAGCCAGACACAGGTGGAATAACCTGGGTTCCACTCATGCTCGAGGTACTGTTGAGTTTATCCCCTGAACTCTTAGCCAGGCAGAAATCCCGTGGCAGAGAAACCAAATCAAACCCGAAGGAAAGGCTGCCAGAGGGTACAGGCTTTGTCCTTTCTCATGATTCATTTTCACTTTGGGGAAAAGGAAGGCAAGGGCTAAACAGCATTTGCAAAAGTTTCATCCCTCTGATAATGTTATCAGCTGCTCTGCCATGTTCTTATTATAATAGAATTCCCTTTTTCCTTCGTGAAGCCTGAGCTCTCCCACCCAGAGTGACTGCACAGGGGAATTAAACACACCTGAGCCCAGAGGCTTCACTCACAGAGTCCTTTCCTTAGCAAGAAATTAATTTTTTCTGGAACTTTTCATTTTCAACTCAATCAGAGCTGAAACGAAGGCACAGAATGTTTTAACCCTTCTTGGGTAGAGAGTAGGTAAAATCCATCATACTCACAGACAGCGTTAATGTAGAACCCAGGGATGTTCAGGGGAGTCAGGCAGGAGCTGTGGAGAGGCAGGAGATGTTCCTTGCAGAGAGTTTGGGGTTGCAGAAACCTGCCCCAGTGAAGAGCAGGACGATCCTTCCTGCTCCACAAACAAGAAATGACACATTTGATTCTCAACTCTTCTTCCCTCTTTTCTTTTATATGTGTGTGTATGTCTAGATGAGACAGAATTTCCTTGGAAAAGATTAAGCTTGCTTAGTTTGAAGTGGAGATGCTGTGGTGAACCCTGGACCGGGCTGGTTTGATGCTGAAAGCTTTGAAGTGTGCTTGGATCAGGGCAGTCCTGCAGCTGGAACAGTCCTGCCAACTTCTCTTCTCTTTTGCTTCCTTGTGTCAAATCTGCCATCCCTGGAGAGGGGTGGAAGGGCAGCCCAGCCACAGCAGAGCCCTGCAAGAGGGACAAACCTCTGGTGCCTGTGCCCATCCCATGCAGGACTGCAGGTGCTGGGACAGGAGGCCAGGCTGGGTGGGCCTGGGGAAGGGTCCCTGGCCCCTGCAGGGTGGGATGGGATGACGGGATAATGGGATGATGGGATGATGGGATGATGGAATAATGAGATAATGAGATAATGAGATGGGCATTAAGGTCCCTCCAAGCCAGCCCTGTAAATGTTTCATATGATCCACAGTTCAATTCCTTAGCAAATGATTGACATCTTACTGCTGTGATTTGCAATTAAAAACCATACACTCTCTGCTAAATACTCAGTTTACAGATAAAATATCAGTTTAAGCACAAATGATTGATAAGAAAAAGAAGATGATAGAGCACAGAAGATGAATAACCTCACAGTTCAATCAAAAATCCGTTCAAAATGTATTTCATGGGTCAGGCTGAGCCAATGCACAGCCCTGCCCCAGCTCTCCCTGTGCTGCCACACAAACCCGGACCAAGCCAGGGCAGAGGGGGCAGAGCCCAGCCCCACCCTCGCTGCTGCTGCTGCTGGGGGAGAGCTTTCATTCCATTCCCATCAGGCTCTCCAGGCTGCCCGAGCTGCAGCTAATTATACAGGATTTATCTCTACCAAAACACGGGGATTAGGCAAGGCAGGAAAGCAGCTGAAATTTATTTGCAGGTTTTGTTTAATAAAAGGTATAAAACCCAGGGTTTGTACAGAAGCAAATAATTTCTGAAACATGTATCTGAAGGCAAGAGGGAGGAGATCAGCATTCAGGTTGCTGCTGTTTTCTCACCCTTTCCTGCAGCTGCCATGGGGAAAGAAAAGGGACGTGAGCTGGTGGTGCTGATGCTCCCGGTCCAGGGCTGCTCCTGCCACTGCTCCCGAGAGCCACAGCCCCCTCAGAGCTGCAGGGAATTCCCTCCCCTGCCTGTGTTTCATCCCAGATCTTTGGTCCATGGGGAGCTCAGGCCCCCCCGAGGTGACCCAAACTCAGGTGTTTGCCTGCAGGCAGGATCAGAGCCCAGGCAGCAGGAGGGAGGCACGGGGACCCCACAGGGACAGGGACAGGGACAGGCCAGCACAGCTCCTCCTGGGACAGGGGATGATCCAAACCCACACCTGGGCAGGGACAGGGCGTTTGCAGGCAGCAGCCCTGGGAGCTGCTCTGGGCTCTGCTCTCCTCCCAGGCTGGAAGGACCTCGGCTCCCCCAGCCTCTGCAGGAGCTGAGAACACCACAGGCATTGCTTTGTTGGAGTCTTTTTACCCCTGGGTGAGAAAATCCTGCTATAAACATTTCCAAAACACAGCTTTTAATCCTGACCTTTTCATTTACTCCCCTTAAATTTGGCAAAGACTGCTGTTAGTCTTATTTCTTTAAAAAGCCTCCTCAAAGCCTGTTCCCCTCTCGTGCAGTCTCCCTGGCGTTAATTGGTTGTTGGACATGGATCCTGGTCTGGCACACCCCAGGAGAACCCAGCAGCCCCTCATCCCTGCTGTTTGTGACTCCTCCACGCGGGGAGAGCTCTGTAATAAATCAGCCTCGTGACAGGAACGTTCTGCAGGTTGCACACGCACACAGAACTCAGTTCCTCACCAACTCCCTCATCATATTTACATCCCATCACTGGATTAAACAACTCCCCGTGTCCCTGTCCAGCCCCAAGCTCAGCACCCCTCGGGGAAGGGCCAGGGTGAGTCCCCAGCCCCCCGGGAGCCCTGCCCAAGGCAGGGGAGCTGCCCCAGGCAGCTCTGCCTGTGAGGAGCAGAGGGATGGAGAATGGAAGGAGGAACATCAGATGTGCACAGCCCCCCTCAACATTCACTGCCCTCAGCAGTCCAAGGACCTGAACTCAGAAACATGCAAGTAGCTGCCCTGGCAAGAAAACAGGTTAATACCAACTTTAAAGGCAACTGTTTTCCAAAATGTGTCTCTATGATGTCATAATTATCTCACAAACCCATTTGTGGGAGGAAGGACTAATATTTCCTCTCCATTAAGGCTGCAAGGAGTGCCTGAGGTCCTTTCCAACCCAAAGCACTCTGTTATTCTGTGCCTTTGCAGTGGGACCCTCAGCTGCAATTTGCCCTCAGCTTTCACCTCCAGCAGCCCAGCCCAGCCCCTTCTCCCCATCCCCACTGCAGGGTCACACAAGGCTCCTGCTGTCACATTTTCAGCTCGTGCCAGAGGCTGTTGAAGAGATTTTACAGGAGAAAGTAGCTTTCTATCTGGTCTCTCTATTTTTTGCTGCCAAGATGGAAATATTGGGACTAAAGAAGGCGAGAGGAAGGTGGAAGGAGCAGGAGCAGTCCCCAGGGAGTGCTGATCACAGCACTGCACACCAGCAGCATGAGCAATGGGAAAACAAGGAGAGAGCAGACAATTCTGGAACAGATGGTGGGAGAAGGGGCAGGGACAGCCACAGCAGGCTCTGCACAGAGCTGTGAGGCACCGAAGCAGGCCAGGCCAGGGCCCCAGGCTGTGTCTCAGGCGCCCCAGAGGCACAGAGGGCTGTGCAGGTGGCACCAGAGGTGCTCCTGAGCTGTGGGACAGGAATGTGACCCCGGGCAGCCCTCACTGCAGGCTCCAGCACGGGGAGGGGACAGCGAGGGGACACATCTCCAGTGTGAGTGCCACCTGCCCCCTCCAGGGGGCTCAGAGCAGTTTGGTGATTTGCGAGAACTGAGAGGCTGATTTTGGGTCAGAAAACGTGTGTTGTAAATAATGAAATACAGAGCCAGCAAAGAAGGGCCCGGGCTGAAGCTCAGTGACGCAATAAAGATCTGAGAAGATACAGCTGCACAGTTGGCATGATAAAATTTTCAGTGCTGTGCTGGCATTTCTCAGCTCCCAGTAAAAATAGCACCACTGGGGTGGTACCAGGGACCGCAGAGCCTGGGAGAAAGTTCCAGCCTTGTACAGGCATTAAAAATAAAACAGCCCACTGGGAGTGGGGATTGAAAACCACAGGGTGACGAATGAGGTTTGTGTGTGTGAGAACAGCAAGCAAATGCTGTGAAAAGCTCTGGGGGAGCAGGGCTGGAGCTGCTCACGCTGGCACAGCCAGGGCCGGGTCCCCATGGGGCTGTGGTGTCTGCAAGGGGACAGCCACAGCTCCCAGCACAGCCAGGACGGCAGCACATCAAACAACACCAGCTCCTGCCTCTGGTTAAAGCAGCACAGATCCAACACCAGCTCCTGCCTCTGGTTAAAGCAGCACAGATCCAACACCAGCTCCTGCCTCTGGTTAAACCAGCACAGATCCAGCACCAGCTCCTGCCTCTGGTTAAACCAGCACAGATCCAACACCAGCTCCTGCCTCTGGTTAAACCAGCACAGATCCAACACCAGCTCCTGCCTCTGGTTAAACCAGCACAGATCCAACACCAGCTCCTGCCTCTGGTTAAAGCAGCACAGATCCAACACCAGCTCCTGCCAGGGGAGCACAGATACACTGAACCAAAACCTTCCCCAGAGTCACGGAGGGACTTCAGATTTTTGGAAGCTTGTGAGGCTGCTGCCATCACCTGGAACCTCCCCAGATGCTGTGTAAATGTGTCATTGCCAGTGTAAGGCACGGCAAAGGCCACAGGAGAATCAGTCAGCAGCAGAACCCCCCCACCTCCTGCTCCAGCAGCCACTTGTGGCCGATGTTCCCGGAGGCAGCTTTGAGCTGAGGGCTGGAAGGTGGATCTGAGCTCGTGTCCTCAGCCTCACGAGCCTTCCCTGCCCCGAGTTCAGGCCAAGTCCCCGTGTCCAGCCCTGTCCCCAGAGTTTGGCACGACAGGACTTTCTGGGGGCAGGAGTCCCTGCTGGCCTCAGCCTCGCTGTTCTCTGGACCTGCCGTGAGCTATTCCAGAGCTGCTGTCTCTGGATTCAATTATCCCTCTCCTCCCCACATCCTCGTTCCCTCCTTCACTAATTCTGCAGCCGGCAGCAGCAGATGCCTTCCTATCAAAACTTGCAGTGCCGAGTGCTGACATTTGGAGATAAACAGAAAAGCACTAGACAGGCAGCTAATTCTCATCTCGCCCTGCTCAGAATCCCGATTACAATTGGCTTTTAAGATGCCTATCTGCTCACTGCTGAGCACAGCCGGGCACCCACTGAGGAAAGGCAGCGCTGCAGGTGGTGTGACACACCCAGGACCCTGTGCCACACCCGGGGCACTGAGCCCACCCTGAGCCCACCCTGTGTCACACCCGGGGCACTGAGCCCACCCTGAGCCCACCCTGCATGTCACACCCGGGGCACTGAGCCCACCCTGTGCCACACCCGAGGCACTGAGCCCACCCTGAGCCCACCCTGCATGTCACACCCGGGGCACTGAGCCCACCCTGAGCCACACCCTGTGTCACACCCGGGGCACTGAGCCCACCCTGAGCCACACCCTGAGCCCACCCTGCATGTCACACCCGGGGCACTGAGCCCACCCTGTGCCACACCCGAGGCACTGAGCCCACCCTGAGCCCACCCTGCATGTCACACCCGGGGCACTGAGCCCACCCTGAGCCACACCCTGTGTCACACCCGGGGCACTGAGCCCACCCTGAGCCCACCCTGCATGTCACACCCGGCTGGGCTCGGGACCCTGGCACAGGACAGCCCTGAGCCCCACACTCCAGGGAAGCCCCACACTGGAGCTGAGCACAGCCTCCTTCCCCAGACTGAGATATGGGATGTGCTGATCTCTCTCTGGGAAAACAATCAGCAAAAAGAACCTTCCTGAAGAGCAGCCAGCCCAGGATTTCTGTGCAGGAGAGGGCTCGGGGCACTGCACGCAGGATAAAACACTGGTGCACCCCACTGCTTCCCCCACCTTCATGCAGTGCTCCCAGCTGGCCCTGTTCTCTAACAGCTCAAAATACTAAAAGAAAAACGTCTCATCCACATCTCTGAGTTTATCCCACTTGTAGCTAAATCCTTTTAAAATTATGCTCTTGGCACTTGCACTCCTCACACACCAGCAGCTGATTATCACAGCCACTGTTGCTGTTTATCCAATTTAAACATTTTGTTCTTTTAATCTTTCCCTCTAAGTTCCTCAAGCTCCTTAATCACTTCTGTTGTACGTCCCTGGCTCGTTGACACCCACAGCTTGCTGGCATTTTGGTGCTCTTGATAATAACACTTGTAAGTTAATAGAGTCATGCCAAGAATGAATCTGCTCAAATCTACAGAAGCATTTTTAAGAGGCCAAAAACCTGTAATCCATTTTCAAACAATATGGGAAAGGCTGCACCCAGGTTTCTGCATTCCATTCTGCATATCCAAATACTTTAAGGAAATTAAGGACTTAATTATCTCAAAATTAAGGGGAAGGGATTGGAAGACACCTTTAAATCCATCTCGTTCCACCCCCTGCCATGGACAGGGACCTTCCACAGCCCAGCTTGCTCCAAGCCCTGTCCGCCTGGCCCTGGGCACTTCCAGGGGTGGGGAGTCCACACCTCAGCTGCAGAGCTGTTCACTCCTCACCTGCCCCATGGAATTCCAGCAGATCTTTTTTTGCAGGTCTCACATCCTGCCTGGTGCCCCCAGCCCCAGAGGGACTCCAGGCTTGGGCAGCCCCTGCCAGTGGGGAAAGCTCCTTCCCCCAGGAGGGGCCAGGCAGCCACACAAGGTGGAAGCCCTGCAGAAAGAGCCCAACACCAACTGTTTAACCTTTCTGGTGAGCCCTTTCCAAAACCATTTCACCTTCCCATGATTCCCAAAGCCTTTCACCACCTCTGCAGTGAGAGCTACCCCTCCCCTCAGCACCTGGAGCAGCAGCTGCCCACCCAAAAACCCAGCACAAAACCCCAAAGCACAAAGTCCTGGAGAGAAAGCCTTCCCAGGGGTGCCAGTGCAAACCCCGCCGTGCCCCGGACCCCTGTGCCCCCTGAGTCCCCTGTGCCCCCTGAGCCCCCTGTGCCCCCTGAGCTCAGCACTGCGGGGCTGGGGCTGCTCCCAGGGCTCCCAGCAGGGAGGGAACCGCTCCTGCCCAGGCCAGGGGGGGCACAGCACAATTTCCCTGAAGCTGAATCTGGTCATCAAAGGTCCTGGCAGATCCCTGCCCACCATGGCCAAAACTCAGGAGTCACCCTGCAAAAATTGATTTCTCCTATTTTGTCCTTTTAAATTTTTCCTTTCTGGTGTATTTTAAACTGCTCTGGTCAAAATTATTTCCGTTGTAGAGAAACAAATCTGCATTTCTAAAATTCTGTAATTGCTGATTATTGACAGTTGAGTCCTGCTGTGGAGAAAATGTTGTTTTCCTGTCAGACAAAGAGAGACTTCACACAGCAAATCAATTGCTCAGTGGGTCAAGTTAAAGCCAGACAAAAAAATAGACTCAACATAATTGGTTTCCAGTCAACCAACTATTTTATGACTATGCGAATAAATTCTAAAATTTACCTGTTGCAAGTGAAATGTTTGGACATGCTTATAAGATCTCTAGCATTAAACTGTTAAAGCCTAACTGGAACTCAGTGAACAACTGAGCTAAAACTTTTTATCCCTTTCTGTGTAAAAAAAATCCAAAACCCCAGAACCGATAAATCAAATCAATCAAATTCAAGTTGATCAAAATATTTACTAAATTAACATTAAGAATCTTTCACAAACTCAAACCAGTTTGCTTTGGCATTTTCAGATGATAGCTTTGATTCACCAGACTTACAGTTTCATTATTTTTAAATTTCATTGCACTGAAAAAGTGAATTGGGACTCTTTGAAGCGAGACAAAAGCCAAGGTCAGGGCCTGGTGGAGCTGAGAGCGTTTGGGTTTGTGGGCAGTGCCCACTGCCCCTCCCTGGAGCTCGTCCCCAGACCTGGGGGAAGCCAGGCTGCAGAGGCCTGGCCAGCCTTTGGCTCAGCTGGAACCACACTTTTATTCCTTTTTCCTCCATCTTAACAAAAAAAAAAAAAAAAAAAAAAAAAAAAAAAAAAAAAAAAAAAAAAAAAAAAGAAAGAAAATTAACTTGCAGACATAGGCAGTGTCCTGAAAACAGAGACGGCAGCAGGACGGGCGGCTCAGGTGACAGCAGCACCAGGCCGAAGGAGAAGGGTGGAAAATGTATTTTCATGTACTACAGCTATTGTTCTGCAGAGACAAATGATCCCAGCACACACACGCTCCCAGCCAGGATATAAATATCGGGCTGCTGATCCAATGCTGCTTTTGCCGGGAGCTGGTTCAGCAGTTCCCAAACGACGCCAGAGGAGGTGCAGAATTACAGATGTTGCTCCGATGTCACCCACAGCAAAGGTGCTGAGGGCTCCATTTATTTTCCAGGAATAGCAACGTCATTACTAAAAAATTCCATGATGACATTGAGCTGCTGCAGTCGTAGCAGCTTGTTTCTTTTGCACAGAATATCAAACCTCACCCGGAAACACTGAACTACATCTTTCAAACCTAAGGAGGCTGAACTCAAGTGACCAACAGATTTTATTTCTCATTTTGGCAAAGCATTTTCTGCCTGTCCCCACCCTGGGCACAAGAGTGCCCGCTTCCAAAACACTGTGCTGGAGGACCCTTCCACAGGAAGGATATGTAAGAAATCCCAGTGGATAAAAAGTTGCATGCAGTCCAGTGTATTATTAATCAAATAAACCCGAGATGCCAAAGCGCAAAGGAACTGCTTAGAGGAGCTGCTTGGTGCCAGCCTGGAGTAAAAGGCTCGTTGGCAAAGGAGCTGCAGCCTTTACTGGAAGGCAGCCCCTGTAGTGCTAATCCAATCGCGGATGTTTAACTGCTTTGATTTTCACAGCCATCAAAGCCCTCTGCGGACAAAGGAGGTGTAAGAGGATCCATCAGGCCGAGAAATCGGCCTTGGAACGGCCGAGGGAACGGGCGGGGGACAGAAGGACGGCTCGGTTCACCCCGAGAAAGAGAGCGGCTCCCAGCGCCGGGCCGAGGGACCGAGCGGAGAGCTGAGCGTGCACCCAGCATCCCCCTCCAGCATCCCCCTCCAGCATCCCCCCAGCATCCCCCTCCAGCATCCCCCCAGCATCCCCCCCAGCATCCCCTCAGCATCCCCCCAGCATCCCCCCAGCATCCCTCCAGCATCCCCCCAGCATCCCCCTCCAGCATCCCCCTCCAGCATCCCCCCAGCATCCCCCCAGCATCCCCCCAGTATCCCCCTCCAGCATCCCCTCAGCATCCCCCCAGCATCCCCCTCCAGCATCCCCCCAGCATCCCCCTCCAGCATCCCCCCAGCATCCCCCTCCAGCATCCCCCCAGCATCCCCCCAGCATCCCCCCCAGCATCCCCCCAGCATCCCCCCAGCATCCCCCCCCCAGCATCCCCCCAGTATCCCCTCAGCATCCCCCCAGCATCCCCTCAGCATCCCCCCCAGCATCCCCCCAGCATCCCCCCCCCAGCATCCCCCCCAGCATCCCCCCAGCATCCCCCCAGCATCCCCCCAGTGTCCCCCCAGCATCCCCCCAGTGTCCCCCCAGCATCCCCCCAGTGTCCCGAACAGCAGCCTCGGGAAGGAGTCTCTGATCCATAAACCACAGCCCGGCATCTGGAAAGCAAACAGCCTGTGCTGAAGGGAAACGCTTCAAACCTCATGAATAAATTTGTGCTGGAGCTTTTCCGCTGCTCTGGGCACGCTGTGCCAGGGCCTGCCCACCCTCCCAGGGAAGAATCCCTGCCCAGTGTCCCACCCAGCCCTGCCCTCTGGCACTGGGAGCCATTCCCTGTGTCCTGTCCCTCCAGCCCTTGTCCCCAGCCCCTCTCCAGCTCTCCTGGAGCCCCCTCAGGCCCTGGCAGGGTTCTGGGGGTCCCCAGAGCGTTCCCCTGTGCAGCTGCAGCTCCCAGCTCTGTCCCCGGCCCAGAGGGGCTCCGGCAGCCCGGGGCTCTCCCCGGAGCTGCTCTGGCACCAGAGGCTTCTGCACCCCTCACCCCTCCCGCCCTGGCCCCGCTCCCCCGTAACTGAGATGATTCTCATCTGTTCTGGGCTGTATTACAAATTATAATTTGCTCTGTTTATTTAAGGAAACTCATTGAGACTTATCCTCGTTTTCTAGCAAGTGTTAAAAAGTTCCATTGAATTAAAATTAATGACCTTCACACCTACAGAAGATTTTCTGGCTCAGAGGATGGGATTTAACATTGTGCAAGATACAAGTACAAAAGCAACACTCAATTAGATGAGGAAAAAATTCTGAAAAAGACCATCATTTCTATAGATAGATTCAACTTCTGCTTGAAGGGGAAAATACAGTCAGCAGAGGGAAAAAATTATGTTTCCTAATACTGGCTACACTCTGCAGTCATAAAAAACGTGTTTGTAGTTTAATTGCTTCCACTAAATTTACTGAAATAACATTCATTGCTTCTTTTTAATTTTCATTCTCAAGAATTAATATCACAACGGGAGAAAAGATTGGATATATCATCATTAAACAGGCCTTCTAAATATGTGGGATTTCAGACACGACAGGTTTTAGAAACTAATGGCAAAATTAAATTATATTAAAAGCCTGACACAGAGCAGGAAGACTGAGCAAACCGTGAAGCGCATTTGTGCCTCTCCCAGCGCTCCCTCCGCCCTGCTCTGCGCCCTGGGATCTGCGTCTCATGTCAGACACAGCTGCCACGGAAGATTCCTTCACACTGAGCTGCTGGAATTACCCAAAGTTAATGGATACAGATTTAGAAACCAGAAAACCTCTGACACTGAGGTGGCACAGCCCCGGCCTGGGGGACCCCGCTCCCCTCTGCTCATCCCGCCCACAGACTGCCAGGTACAAAGATTAACCCTTCCCAGGAAAATCCCCACCTCGTTACAGCTGTAGGAAGCTGTTTCCATTTGTAAACAAGCTCTTGTGCACTATTTGGTCGTGTTTCACATTTCCAGTTTTGTCCTGTAATGAAATAACACGTTTCTGCTTTAGGTGTGTCTGTGTTAAACTGATTCTGCATCGCAGGGAGATTACAAAATCCCTTATTGGAATTACTGTGGCAAAGCAGAACATGACAAATTGATGTGTGGGAGGTGAGTGTTCCTAATTCTCTAATTAGCACTTTAAAAAATTGCTGAAAAGCCAAAGGAAAAAAAAAAAAAACCAACATAAGAGGCTTGCAACAAAAAGCCCAGCAAATGCACGAGCCAGCTGAATGTCACAGTCCAGCCAAGCAGGAGCTGAGCTCCGTCCTGCCACACCTCCGTGACCCCTCCTCATCCCGGGAACATCCAGCCCCTGCCAATCCCCCCGGGCTCCAGGACTTAGCATTCAGCACAGGCATCCACAGACTCGCAGCTTTCCGTGCTGATGCTTCTCGGGCAGGAAAAGGCAAACCGAGCCCAAACCCCATGAATTTCCACATTCATCATTCCCAAATCCCCGACTCTTTGGGTGTTCACATTTCACTTTTTAATTATTGTTGGAGAAAGTCGGATTTCCTCCTGTCTGTCTGATAATCTTCACAGCTTGTTGTGTTTTGCCAAGTTAGTTTATATATTTTCACATTTGTTTTGAAAAATGCATCTGCCAAAAATTCCTCCTGAAGCAGCTGTGTTCGCTCACGTTTTCAGGTCTCCCGAGTCTGCCCCTGCCCTCTGCAGGGTGTGAAATGCCTTTACCTGCCCAGCTGGAGGGGACATTCCCAGCCAGGCCCATCCTCTCTCTGCAGGAGGTTTTGTGATTAAAAAGTATGCAACTAATGTTTTGAATTCATCTAAAATTGAATTTACTTCCCTGAGGAAAAATAACCGAACTCTAGCTCGATTTGGCTTGAACATTTGAAAATATTCTGCTTATTGTGACTTCATTCAAAAGTCTTGTTTTGTTTTTTTTTTTAAAGCAAGGATTATGTTGGGACATATGTCACATTCAAAATATTATCTCCATATGCCTCAAACCGATTTTTACTCGGGCAGTCCCTGGTAAGCAGCCAAGCAGAGTCCAAACCCCCAGGTGCAGTGAGCCCGCAGGGCAAAGGTGGGGAGGCTCTGCCTGGAGGGCAGCCCGGTGCCACCAAACCGGCCCGGTGCCACCAAACCAGCCCGGTGCCACCAAACCAGCATGGTGTCACCAACCAGCCCGGTGCCACCAAACCAGCCCGGTGTCACCAAACCAGCCCGGTGCCACCAAATCAGCACGGTGCCACCAAACCAGCCCGGTGCCACCAAATCAGCACGGTGTCACCAACCAGCCCGGTGCCACCAAACCAGCCCGGTGCCACCAAACCAGCCCGGTGCCACCAAATCAGCACGGTGTCACCAACCAGCCCGGTGCCACCAAACCAGCCCGGTGTCACCAACCCAGCCCGGTGACACCAAACTGGCGCGGTGACACCAAACCGGCACAGTGACACCAAACCGGCACGGTGACACCAAACCGGCACAGTGACACCAAACCAGCACGGTGACACCAAACCAGCACGGTGCCACCAACCCAGCCCGGCCCCCAGCCCCGAGCCTCCGTCCCGGCCGCCCCCGCTCCCTCGCAGCTCTGGCACTGCCGCCTCCCGCAGCATCCTCAGGGAGCGCCGGGACACGGCGGCTTCCCCGGAAAGCTCCTTAATGGAGCTGGGAAACAGGAGCCGCACTAAAACACGCTCTAAATGGGGCTAAAAATAACCGTCTGCTGGTATCCAAACAACTCTCGAAAATAGAAATGCTGAAAAGAAACAAACCTCAGACAACAAAGCTTTCCTCGGGCCAGGGCTTAGGAGAGTGCATCCTCCCAGCCCTTCCATCCCCTTCCCGGCAGGGCCCGGCTCACTCCCAATGCCAGGTGCCTTCAGTGGACTGACTCATTCGGCAATTAGGACAATTAGGGGCCTTTTTACACTGAATAATTCAGAGGCGTTTATAAAGCCCTGTTAGAGTTGCAGCCCTGCACAAATGTCTGATTCCATGGTTGATAAGAGAGATTATTTAAGATCACCGTTCCAGCTGCCTTTGGGACAGGAATTGAGCACAGATTCCCTCTCATAAAGGCACAAAGGAAAAGGCAAGAAAGGGAGGATCCATAGCAGGGGCCTCAGGTGCCTTCGGGTGTAATTCCCACTGCTGATTCCCACTCCAGGGAGCTCCAGTATTGCCCAGTGCTCGCAGGCCCTGGAAGGACAGCACCGTGGAGCAGAGCAGCTGAGCACTTTGCACTCCTGTGCTTGGACCCCAGAACCCAACAGCACAGCCAAGCACTGAAACAACTGCAGAAATGACTTCAGTGCAGATGAGGGAGCATTAGCAGTGAGACTTCCCTTATTCCAGTTGTTCCAGACGTAGCTGTGATTACTGTTGGCAAACCTACCCAAGGAGAAATCCTTTGACAGTCTTTCATTTAAGACATTTGAAACATTGTACTAATAGAATAACTACAGAAGAACAGGGACAAAAACAAAGAGCAAAGCTCAGAGAAGCAAAGAGGGCAACTCCCAGCACCAGCCCTGGATGCCCCCTGTCCCTGTCCCGTGGCTGCACAGGGTCACAGCAGGGGCTGCACTGTCAGTGCTGCCTGCTGAAGGCACAGATTTGGTGTCTGCTCCCGGCTCCAGGGCTGCCAGGAGCCACGTGGGAACACCAAACAGAGCCCGTGGATATGGAGTTGGCAATGCCAACCTTTAGGTGCACTTTGGGTGCTGCCTCTCAGCAAGTGTCAGTGAGAAACAGTCCAGATCCAGCATGGCACCCAAACAACAGGTAAAGACTTCTGATCCAAATCTCAACAGTGAAAAAATCCACCTGATGAAGATCAAAAATGGCACAAACCCTCAGAGTACTGACCCTCTGGAAAAAGTGTTCCCAAGTTTGATGCTTCCTTCCAAATTCAGTAATTCCTTCCTGATCTGAACATCCCACGTGGAATAAGCAACATTTGGATTTACTTGGATTTCAAACCCAAGTGGGCATGGTGGCCCAAAGTGAAGCTGAAAGAGCTGGAACCAGCATCCAGCTCTCTCTGTCTCAAAGAAACGTCTGAAAGAAAAACCCTTATGAATGGGTTCCTTAAAGGCAGAAGGAAAAAATTCACATAAAATTCAATTAAAATAATTTAGCCTAATCTGCTGTTAAACTATTAAGACTTTGCAAAACCAGGGATAAAATTTACATAAAAATTAAATGAACCCATGTGCAATATTGAGCTTTTTCAGAATTACCAGTAATTTAATAGAATAAGTTTAATGGTTTGTTATCAGTGTGATTGCTGTGGATCCCTTCAGCGTCAGGAAGGTAATCAGAGCCTTGCACCCCCCCAAATCAATTATGCCATAAACCCGAACCTAATGAAGAGACATTTTCATATTTTGGTTATTTGAAGCTGCTTTATTTGCATGTTAATATAAACATGTGCAGCTAATTTCAGAAGCAGCTCGCATGCATAATTGTGCAGGGTTCAGGGATGCTCTGGCAGCGCTGGCTCTGAGAGCTGCGTGGGGCTGAAGCCACAGTGATCGTCCCCAGGGAGGGCAGAGCGTCCCCCGGGTGTCCTGCCCAAAGCCCCCAGTGCTCCCCAGCAGCCGTTCCCCACCCAGGGGCACCCCGTGAGCAGCTCTGGGCTCCCCTGAGAACACCTGTGGGACCTGTGGGGAGTGAGGAGAGCGCTTCCCTCTGCCCCAAAGAGACCTGAGAAAGGGATTCCGTCTAAACCAACTTTTTGTTCCTAGTGGTGCAACCAACTGAAGGAAGAGTCACTGCATGGTTCTGACAACCCCTCAGACAGGCACCTGCCTGTCACCTGTTGGCCTGGCTGGGGACAACCCACACTTGCCAGCACAGCAGGGGATTCAGTCACCAGGGTTCAGCCCCATGGAGTCACTGCCAGACACCAAATCCTCATCCCATGGAGCCGGGCTGGGCAGCTGAGCTGGGGCTGTTCCCGTGGGAGAGAGAAGGCTCCAGAGAGACCTCAGAGCCCCTTCCAGTGTGCAGAGGGTCTCCAAAAGAGATGAAAAAGGACTTTGGACAAGAGTCTGGAGGGACAGGATGCAGAGAAGGGCTTCCCACTGCCAGAGGGCAGGGATGGATGCAACACTGGGGAGGAATTCTTCTCCATGAGCTCTGCTTGAGCAAGAGCAGGAGACAACAGCTCCACCAGCAAGCTGAGAGAACAGAACCCTTCAAACAGATGGTTCCAATTACAGCCCCTCACAGCCCCACAGTGATGAGCGAGCTGCTGACACGATATCGAGTGTTGTTAATGCTGTTAATTGTTAACGAAGAGCCCGCGGAGCCAGGATGGATCACACGTCACCAGCACCTGCACAGGGACGTTATTAACTACCAGGACAACGGGCTGAGGTTAGAGCTGCTAAATGAGGGTCAGAACTCAGAGACAGGAGATGTGGCTAGTGAATTAATAGATGGCAGAAGACATTTTGGGGTGGATGTGGCTGCAAGGCACAAATAGCTGAGCACTGGGATTCAGTCTCTACACAAAAGTTACTGCTTGCTGCTGTCTCCACCAGACAACTTTAATACTTGTTATTTACCTCTTATGCTGAATAACTGTGTTTGACAGTTCCTAGGCTGACTGCTCAGTATTTTGTTTCAATACAAAAAATACCAAATTACTCAAAGAGGGTGTCTTATCTCGAATTCAGGCACACAAACTGGGATCTTGTTCCCTCTCTAATTTCAGGTACCTTTTGTCTCTTACTCTCCATCTGGTGAGAAGAGTCACCTCATTCCCCTCTTGCTTTGCTGCAGGTGTTGTTAACAGAAGCTGGAAAAGAAGGAGAGATTATGTTATAAGTGAATTCTAATCAAGGATTTCCTGAGAGGTGCTCACAGCTGGGGCCAGCTGGAGCAGTGCGTGTGTCCGTGACTGTTCATCCCTTCACGTTTGCCCCGGGGTCACTCCGGGAGCGGCTGCACCTCCCCAGGAGCTCAGAACACTTCACACGCTCAGAGGCACAGAAGAGCTGCTTTGAAATAATGTCTCCAATTCTGGCTGCAGAAGATTTCAGTATGTAACCCATGAATGCCTTGTGCCTTCCACAGCTTCCCCATGCAGTGCCCGAGCCGAGGGTTTTCTGTCTGAGGCTGAACGCTGAGGGGCGAGGCCGGGGGTGTGGGATGCTCAGGACACAGAGGAGAGCTGCTGAGGCCACGGGCAGCAGCAGCCTGGAGCTGAGAGTGCAGGAGCAGAGCCAGAGGATCAGCTTTGCCTGTCCTGTGCCCACCCCTGTGCCCTGCTCCCTGCTCCCAGCCGGGTGGGCAGGAACAGGAGCGGCACCTCCTGGGCTCTGGCCTGTTCTCCTGACACACTTTGGTCACAATGTCTTGGACACATCTGAAAGTCAGTTTACCAAAAAAAAAGGATCTTTTTTTCTGTAAAACACCCCATCTTTCCCTGGGCTTCACTACAGACATTTTGGGGGACAGCTGTGTTGGGGGACACTCCAGTCCACCCCGGGTTTCCACCCCTGGGGGAAAGCAAGGGCAGGTGGCACCCACCAGGGTCCTCCTCCCTCGTGCTGGGGGAGCTGCTGTGCCTGGTCCTGGAGGGCTCCAGGGGCTGCACAGGGATGTTGGTTGTCTGGGAGCTGGAATATGAAGCCCTGGAAAGGGAGGCTGCCCAGGTGTGGGAGTGGCAGGACAAGCATTACCCAGAGGGAGGGAAGGTGTTGGCTCCCAGCTCTGTCTCGTTCCCCATCCTCAGCCCAGGCTGATCCCCATGAGAGTCACAGAGAGGAAGAAACACCGAGCTGCAAAAACAGTGACAGCCGTGAGCAAAACTAAAAGGGATAAACAATGCAGTTGGGTATTATTCAATAGACCATTAACACTACAAAGACATAAAATAGGCACAGGGGAGTTGTACCTATAATCATATTTTAAGAAAAGGGTAGGGTCAGAATAAAATGCAAGGCCAGGAATGTTCTGCTAGTTAAGGGAATTATGTGTTACACAATGGAAGAACTCAATAATAAAAAAGAAAAACGGAATAATTACAGTTATTTTGTAACAATGAGAATTCTGGGAAGAGAAATCTAATCTATCTTTTCTTCATTTTAAGCACAAAGTCCAGTTGTTTTCAAGCTAGGCTAACTTCACACATTTATTTTCCATGTCTAAGAAGCTTTCTGACTGGGAAAAAAAGTGAAAGAAAAACGATCTCACCAACCAATTTCTATTTGTAACCATTTCTGTTTGAGGAATAAGGATTAGTCAGGCCAGTGTGTGAAGTCAGTCACAGATGAGGCTGAAGGGTTTTTACGTTCCTCCTTCCCCAGAGGCAGCAGTGATGGTGCCGATCCCTGCCCAGCCCAAGGCCCGGGGCACGGCAGGAGGGCGGAGGAAGCTGGCACTGAGGGCTGGGGGATCAACACGAGGAGCTGTGCCTTGTCCTTGTCCCTGCCACCTTGTCCTTGTCCCTGCCACCTTGTCCTTGTCCCTGCTGCCTTGTCCTTGTCCCTGCCGGTGTCTGGCGCCAGCCCAGCCCTCGTGTCGCTCTCTGGTGTCCCGCACTAATGGCCACGCTCTGGGAAATGAATGTGTTCTTCTCACCTGCACACAAACACCCGGAGAGCCGCTCCGGGCCGGCGGCAGAGCCGATCCCGTGTTCCATCCCAGCCTTGCAGCCCCGCGGGAGGGGAGAGGGCCGGGGCCAGCTCTGCCTGCAGCAGCGCAGCGCTGCAACGCTGCATCAATGCATCGGCGCAGCACTGCAGCACTGCAGCACTGCATCAATGCATCAGCGCATCAGCGCAGCACTGCATCAATGCATCGACGCAGCGCTGCAGCACTGCATCAATGCATCGGCGCAGCACTGCAGCGCTGCATCAATGCATCAGCGCAGCACTGCAGCACTGCATCAATGCATCAGCGCAGCACTGCAGCGCTGCATCAATGCATCAGCGCAGCAGTGCAGCAGTGCATCACTGCATCAATGCATCAATGCAGCACTGCAGCAGTTCATCACTGCATGACTGCAGCAGTGCAGCACTGCATCACTGAAGCAGCTCATCACTGCATCAGCACAGCACTGCAGCAATGCACCACTGAAGCAGCGCAGCACTGCAGCCCTCCAGAAGTGCAGCACTGCAGCAGCACATCACTACAGGAACGCATCACTGCAGCCCTGCAGCAGCACATCACTGCAGCCCCCTCCTCTGCCCCGGCTCCTCTTGCACTTGTTGTTTGCTCCCCACTCAGGGAACCAGACCTCGGGTTTCGTTATCGAATCCAGCAGCAGTGTTCTCTTACAGACCAGAGTGTGCTGCTCTCCGCCTGAAAAATACCCCGGCATTGTATTTCTCATAATAAGTTTTAATTGGATTTTAGCTCTCTGCCTTTTATACTCCATCTTAGGCTTTATTTGGCTTAATTACAAATCCATAGTTATTTGTTATGTGGCTCTGGTTTGATATTTTGCAATGACAATTACATTTTTATTCAAAAAAAAAAATGTATTAGGAAAAAATAGCAAGAGACAGGCTCTTTGTATGAGCTGATTAATTGAATTCTAGTTTTATGTGCATTTATGATGAATGATTGTGTGCCAAAAAGTGACTTGGATATTAGATCAGAGTACACTTATTCATTTTAATTGGTTTGCACAAAGTGCAAGAGGCTGTAATAATAGATCAGCCCTGAGAACACAACAGTAATGGAGGCCCCCAGTGCCCCGACTCCGATGGCTCCTGAAACTCTGCTGAGCCTTTAAAACCTTTCCCTGTGCAAGAGCAGGGAGATGGACAGTGCAGATCTGGCACCTCCCTGCCAGGGAAGCAAGGAGAGGGACTCACTCCCTCTGCTCCTCTTGCCTCTTTTGAGAGCTGCAATTTACTTTTAATTACTCATAACACTCATTGGTAAAAACAGTGCTCTGTGGTTTTGCAGAAAAATAGAGAAGCCATAAGAATTGGAGATAGTATCTCACTGCCACAATACCTTTTTGGAAACATTGCTCAAATAGCCTGAAAGTTGAATAATAACAAGAGTAAGCAACCATCTCGTGGGTCCTGGCAGAGGTACTGGGTACTGCCCAGGGCAGAGGAACCCACCGGAGCATTTCCAGCACCAGCAAGTGCAGCCAGAGGCTCTCAGCACTGGGAATTCGGGCAGCACTCCTTGGGCTCTGCAGCTCCAGTGTCCTGCAGCCACAGCTCAGCCCCAGTGTCCCACGGTGTCCCCTAATGTGACACGGCACTGAGGAATCCAACCTGACAAACCGCGGGCCACGACAAGTCTTGCTGACGGAAACAAATTTTACTGCTTGCTTTCCTCACCAACTCCATTAAATCCAGGTTGCCAAGGACTGAAGCTGTTCAGTCACCCCATTTTTATGGTGACACATCAAATTAGGATGAAAGCAGGCAAGGACAAACGGCAGCACATGAGCACACCAGGCTGGTGCCCTGAACCAAGCCTGAGGGAGGAAAAAAATGCCAAGTCCTACTTTTGGAGGATGAGCATTGCAATGACAAAATTTGGTATTTTATTACCACAAAGTGATTCAATTAAAAAAATATAAAATAAAAAGAAAGAAAAAAAGAAAAGAAAAAAAATAATTTCCTGCTCCATTCTGAAAGCCTGTGGGAAGAGCAACCCAGGCCCTCCGTGTGCATTTAGCCTTCCTTCCAGACAGCAGTTTATTACATCAGGCCTTCATTCCCAATCAATATTCCTAGTTACTCCTTTGGCCTGTGCTTATTGACCACAGCTCTCCTCACATCTCTCTTATTCGAAACAAAAGCTAGCTCATGATTAATGAAATTATGGAGGGAAAAGCAAATTTGGTACTCTGAGCTTGGCAAAGCAAAGGAGAGTCAGTGTAAGCCAGAAAAAGAAATCCAAACTTTTTTCCCTGGAGAGCTGAGTGCCAAAACCCAACAAGGGCCACTCCACAAGCTGCAAGTCTGAAAGCCCTTGTAAGTTGGGATTTTGTGGGGGTTTGAAAGCTAAACAAACAGCTCTGGAAGGGGAATTTGGTGTCGCAAGCACTGACCTAGATCATAGCAAATTTGCTATGTAAAAAAATAAACTGTACACTCTGATTAAGCAGGGCCGTGGTGACTGTTTGATTGCACTGACACTCTGCTTGTACCGCAGCAGCACAAGGAGCTCATGGAAATCCCTGCTGATGCCCAGTGACAGGAGCGGGGGGAGCTCTGCTCCCACACACTGCGAGACACCGGGGCTGCAAGGCCGGCCCAGACCCTCCATGACACGAGGACTGGCAAGGCCAGCCAAGACCTTCCCCAGACCCTCCTTGACACGAGGGTTGGCAAGGCCAGCCGAGACATTTCCCAAACACTCCCTGACACGAGGATTACCAAGGTCAGCCCAAGCTCTCCATGACACGAGGGTTGCCAAGGCCAGCCCAGTTTCTCCATGAGACGGGGGTTGGCAAGGCCAGCCAAGACATTTCCCAAACACTCCATGACACGAGGATTACCAAGGTCAGCCCAAGCTCTCCATGACACGAGGGTTGCCAAGGCCAGCCCAGTTTCTCCATGACACGAGGGTTGCCAAGGCCAGCCCAGTTTCTCCATGACACGAGGGTTGCCAAGGCCAGCCCCCGTGCCCCCACAGTGACGCCGCCTTTGTGCCGCCCTCCGCGCCTCAGCAAGCAGATCCAGGCCTGGGCATCACCAGGGCTCCTCGGCCAGCCCTGTGTTCTGCCCTCTCTCTGCAGTGCCTCCCCACATGGTCGGTGTGCACAAGCAAACCCCTCCTGCTGTGTGCAGGTGAAGGACGGGCAGTGTCACTGTCCCCTGTGCCCACACAGCTCCGGCCCCGTGGCCTCCTCGGCCGGGCAGCGCCAGGGAACGCTCAGCAGGGAGCTGACAGAGGCTGCAACATCCCCCATCCTGGCAGTGTTGATCATGAAAAGTTCCATTTTTCTGCCCGGGGAGAGGTCTCAGGGACTCCATTACACAGACTGGCCATGCCCATGGCAAACAGGGGCCAGAGCCAACCCCACAGAACAAACATGGGTGGGATGGAGAGCACCCGTTTCCAGACAGGCTGCACTGTCCTGCACATGTAAGCACAGGATAGTGCCAGTCACAGGACAAATGAGAGGGTTCCAATATGGAAGTGACAGAGGGACAAAGGAAAAACAAAGGCTGGACTCGGGCAAGGAGAGACACTGCCAAGCAGACAGGAACCAGGACAGTTTGAGGTCACACTCTAATTTATATTCAGAAACAGCTTCCAGTTTCAGCCTCAGGATCAACTGTTATTTTTCCCACCTATTATCTTCCTAAATGTCCTTGTGCTGAGAGGAAGTGGCCGTGACTCATGTCTGTCCTTGGATAAACACTCCAAGGACTGAGGGGCTGCAGCCCTGTGCAGGCTGTGCCAGGGGGCAGATTTAACACCTCAGCCCCAAGCACATCCCCGTGCAGCCCTGCACGCTCCCAAAGATGCCTCCCTGTGCCTCCAACAGCAGCACAGTGACCCAGAGACCAAAACAGTGAAATCAAGGACACTAAGGGTTTTTTCCCTAAAAAGCCAACCCTTGATGTAACATTTTAACAAAACAAATACTCTGAGTGGGGCTTCCAGGAGCTTCAAGCAGGCAAGACATGGAAAGGCTCTGACAGTTTTCTCTTTCTCCCACTGACATTAGTGAGCAACAGCTCAATCACACAAGCACCATCAGAAAAATGGGTGGAGGATTCTGGAGTAGAAAAGTCATCTTGGAGTAGAAAGGTCATCTTTAAGGAGGAGTTGAGCATGAAAGCAGCTGTAGGACACCCAAAACTAGGAGAGAACCTGCCACAGTGAGGTTCTCATTGTCCCTCATGCCATGCTTGACAGCAGCTCCAGATGGAGAGGCTGCAGTTACAGGACACCTGCACTCCGTGAAGAATGGCACTCACCTGGGACAGGGGCTGCTGCTGCCCCTTCCCAGCAGGGTGACACTCAGAACATCCTCCTGCCACAGCCCACCCAGCCCAGCCCAGCAGGGTGCCTGTTCACCCGTGGGTGAGGCTTTGGGGCTCACTGAGGGGGAGCCAGGGCCATCAGCTGGTAGCACAAACCCACAGAACTCCCCAGGAGTGGGGAAGGGATTGTCAGGGGGGGAGCAGATCCGTTTGGGCAGCCTGTGCCTTACACAGCACTTACAGCTCTCTAGGGCTATTTACTCACCACCACTCTGCAGCACACAGGAGAAAAAGCTTTGCAAAGGTTTAAGGCAGCAGAAAAATCCTTTTCCCTTCCCAGCATTTCAGCTCCTGGAGGTCCATGTGTTCTGGGGAGCAGAAGTGCTGAGAGCTGCATCCCAAAGCTCTGCAGCCAGCTCTGGCCTGAGGCTCTGCAGGCAGTTCTCTCCAAGGCCAGCTCCAGGGAGGAGCTGTGCAGGGCTCCGTGCAGGGGACACGCCACAGCACAGGGACAGCACATCTGCCCTGCTCCCCACACTGGCGCTGCACAGCAGAGCCCCCTTACCTGCTTCCTCTGTGCTTAGGGCACATTATGTTCCACACCCTTAGAATTCAGAAGTTTATAGTTAGATCAAACTATGATTTCAGGGAAGTTTTGCCTCATCAGTATGCCTGGCGCTCACAGACAACAGGATTGTTGTGACTGTTTGCAAACCCCCTCTTTAAACTCTCCAGAGTGTTTGGTTTCAAGAAAATTGTACTTGGGTAATTCTGTGCATCTTGACCCTTCCAAAATTACAATAAAATTAATTTCAAAATGAAACTATTTCAAATTACTTGAATGCTTCATCTGAAGCCCAAATTACTTCCTTCTCAGGGAGGTTTTGGGGCTATCCACTAATGAAGCAACTTCTGAACTCAACAAGTATTACAGCTGCTGGCTAAGCTGCTGCTGTCTTTCATGGAAACAGAAGCATCTCACATAATTGTCTGCTTTAAGGACAGAGGTGTTCTTGCCTCGCTGCTGCTCTCTGCACAGCTGTGATGTTGCTGTTGCAGACACACGAGCCCCACTAATGCCCAGGTGCTGCCAGGGGATGGGCAGGGGGCAGGGCTGGCAGCAGCCAGGGATGAAACGCTGTTGTGAATGCACAGGAGCCATGGGAGCATTCCAAAATGATGTTCCCACTTTGTTTTCCTTTCTCACACAGCAGCTGTTGCCTCTGCCCACCAGAACTCGTAGTGCAGCACAGACATTTGCCTTGCTGGCACTGGGAGCTGCCTGTGCTGGGCAGAGCTGTGCAGGTTACCAGGGTGATCCCATCAGTGCCCCGAGCATGCACAGATGGACGACTTCAATCCCACATTAGGAGAATTCCTTTCATGGAAAGGCTGTCCAGCCCTGGCACAGCTGCCCAGGGCAGTGACGAGTCCCTGTCCCTGCAGGGATTTAACAGACACATAGATGTGGCACCTGGGGACAGGGATTAATGGTGGCCTTGGCAGTGATGGGGGACAGTTGGAGTCAGTGGTGTTGGAGGGATTTCCCACCTAAACAATTCCGTGATTCTAGGACACCTCTATCCACTGATAATCCACAGCACGTCGGAAGCAGGGGCAGCTTGGAGGAGGGCTGATGGCCTGCACAGAGGCAGGTTATTAGCCACGAGGCTGCAGCTCCCAGGGAAGAGCTGGAGGGCAGCTTTACCTTGGGTGGCTCCTCCAAACACAGCCCGCGGTAATGAGCGGCGGCAGGAGGCAAATTGGGAATGAGAGCCCACGGATTACAAATGTGAAACTGCAGCCCTTGCTCTTAGCAAGGGGAGTGTCTCTGTAAGAGATAAATGAACTTGATGGGGAGAAGCTGAGCAGCATGAATGAGGCAGGGAAATTTATGTGCTTTGATAATTGGCAGAGGACTGACCAGCCAGAGGAGCAGCAACACCTATGCAGCCCCACCTGCTGCCCGTGGAGGTTAACACCGACCTGTTCTTCGTGGTAGTCTGCCAAAATTCAGGTGATGTTTCTCCCTTTTGCAGATTTGACAAAGTAATAACACGTCCTGTGAGGAACCCTCCCCTCTGCTGCTGGTGACAGCCCAGGCCGTGACTTACCTGGCAGCTTGGAGTGCCATCATTAACCCTCCACGGGAGGAACACCACTTACCGAGGGTAAATGATCGTTGTGCAGCCTTCCCAGTGGGGCACACACGGTGATTTATCATCCTTTGTAGCCTCGATGCCTTGAGCAATGTTCCTCTGCTCAGCGGTGCCCTCACCTTCCCGGGGAGCGGGGACAGGAGGGGGCAGGAGGGGCAGGAGGGGTAGGAGGGGCAGGAGGGGCTGGAGGGGCAGGAGGGGCTGGAGGGGCAGGAGGGGCAGGAGGGGCTGGGCAAAGCAGGACCCTCCCAGCACTGTTCGGACTCGTGTTCATGGCCATGACAAACCCTCCTCAGGACTGGGAGAAGCTGCCCGAGGCTGTGGCCAGGAGCAGAGCCCTCGGTGCCAGACGGAGCAGCTGTGCCCGTCCTGGCCAGGGACTGCGGGGAGAGCGTCCCTGCAGCAGCTGCTCCGCTTAAACCAAAGCTGATCGAAATGTTTACTTACATCTCATTTCCAGCCTGTGCTGGCAGGCAGGAGATCCAGACAAACACCACCAACTCCGCACAGCGCTCCCCAAAGGACAGACAGTCCTAAAACCTCAGAAGAACTGGGACCAGCGCAGCCAGGCGGGTTTTCTGAAAAGCAACACTTTTCTTACTAAGCCACTCCTCAGATGTGGTGGGTTTTTCCTGCATGGCTGAATAATGTGCATTCGCTGGAATTTGTATTGTTATTTGCTTGACTGAAAAACAAGAATTTCCACTTCTAAAAGGAAAAGCCCCAGGTTTGATCTGTGAGTAACTCCTGCTACGTTCACGTGAAAGGAAATAAGGCCCTTCATCTTCAGATGCATTCGAAAACCCCAATGCAATTCCTTTGCATCTCTGATAAGAGATGCTTTGAAAGTAACATACAGTGTTTGTTTTTCAAGTAAACCAGTGCAGATTTAATGATAGCCTCTATCTACCTTTCCTTACATTCCTGATCTCAATTTAAAAATACTCGCAGGTATTGCAACTGTCAGCTTGGTTCCCAAAATACATCCTTATCTTTTTCTCTACACAGAAAAGCATTTATCACTTCTCCCCTTTTGTAGGAGTGTCAGCATTTGTGTGGTAACGCCTTTCTGGTACTTTGTCATGTACTCAGCCAGGGAGATTATCTGGGAGGGTTTTGCAGGCAGCAAACACTCACAGAAGGAAGCATATGGTGCTCTGTTTAGAGAGGCAATGCCAGCCCCATCACTGCCGAGGTCCCAGAAAATGCATCTCAGATGCAAATTGGTTCCATGGAACCAGGGAAAAAAATAACAGTCATATTTCTAAGGAAATAAGGTGAAAAAATATTAACTCTGAGCAGTCTAGACAGCACTGGCAGGACAGGCAGTTTTTCAGCAGTCAGTAGGGTTTTTTCCCCATCAGAAATCCTACCTGTGTTTTTCTTTTACCCCAGCTTCTGACGACCGAGACTGCACACTGGGGAATTAATTCTGAAACTGGAAATCCCACAAGATGAAAATAAGCAAATTTCAGAGCAGTTATATGAACATCTGCCATGAAGGAAATATTTGCTTTGCTTGGTCCCACCCAAATCCCAGGGATTCTTTCCCTGCGCTTCCCAAAGAAAGCTTTTCCTCACCCTGTTTAACATAAATAACCTTGCACTGAGGTACTGAAGGGCAGCAGGAAAGGATGTTACCTCTCTGCCCTCGGTGATGGTGAGAATGTTCTCCACAACCCCACAAAGGGGCTGCTGCTAAAGCCAACCCCCAGAGACCACATCCTCAGAGGCAGGAAGGAGGCATTTGGATTTTGGGGTAGCTCTCACTGTTTGTTATGGCACAGTTTTGTTTGGAAGCTTAAGCCCCTGTGCTGCAGAAGTCTGTCAGCACCATCCCTGAAGTGCAGAGCCCCCAGGTCCTGGTCTGGAATCCACACCAGGTCATGGAAGTGTCCCAGCACACCAGCGCCCCTCAGGCACCTGGGGAATCCCCCTGGGGCTGACCCAGCAGGACCCTGCAGCAGAGGAGATCAGCAATGTCCCCAAAGCTCGGGAGCTTTGGAAGAACGATGTTTGCACTAAAGGCAGTGGGAAATGCCCCATTCTGTGTGCAGCTGAAGACCCAAGTGATGGGCAGGACCCAAAGGGGCTCAGGCACGGGCACTCCCCAGCAGCACACAGGCCACACACTTGCCCCGTCCCCAGGTCCCAAGCACAGCCCCAGGGTGTCCCAGCCTCCCACACAGCCTGGTCCCCACCCCAAAGCACAGCACCCAGGAGCTGCCAGTGCAGCAGTGCCCTGGCTGTGCCATGAACTCCCTGGGCACACTGATGCTGCGCTGCTGGCAGCCACTTCCAGGGACGGTGCGGGGGTGGCACCTCTCCAGCTCTTTAGCCACTCGCTGCTATGCCAAAGAAGTTATTGAGCAACTGTCTTTGTGCTGTGATGCATCTTGATGTTGATGCTTTATCATTTCCTGGCAGTTACAACTGTTTTCTGCTTTTCTTGCCATTGCTACTTCTCTTGAAGCCCCCGAAGCAGCTTTGTTCCATGGCTGAGTCTCCAGCACAGTCTGCAGCAGCTCTGGAGTTTATGAGCTGGAATTAATGGCAAATGTAGCTCTTGGCTGAGCCTGTCAGTGCACCCATGAAAGCCCTTGTCAGGTTTCTGTGGAGCAGAATTGGCTCCATCCCACACCTTGCCTGAGTGCCCAGCACAGGCACCAGTGTCTTCATCTGCTGCCTCTCCCTAAGGCCTTTGGAGCTTTCTCGTGTGGCCACAAACAAACTCCTTCAGTGTCCATAAATTTTTTTCTTCTTCTTCAAAGCAGATTAAAAAGCAGCAACCAGATCTTTTATCATCTGTGGGTAGATTCATCTAGGCTGCAATTTTTATTTCCATTTTTTTCCTGGGGGTATGTTAATTGGCTCCTAAGTGCAGGGAAGAAAGAAAAAGGCACTGCCTTTCACATTGAGGTGATACCTCAATGCAGAAGCAAGAAAAGGCAGGGTTCAGGGTGTTCTTAACTTTGTGAACAAGCAAAATAATCTGAATCCCATGAGAGCTGTGCACAGATGGCATAACCCATGGACTCTTTTTCCTAGCCTAATTCCACCTTGTAATGAGACCCTTAAGGGTGAACAAATAGAGATGGAGAACAGGGAATTGCCTATTCCTCCCAGTCATCTTCCCAATCTAAAACTGCATATGGTCATCTTCATTAACCCAAAAAGTGTACAGGATAAGCAGGATAATATCCTTCAGAACAAACCTCCTCCATCACTTTTTATCTCCTGCCCTTGCTTCCTCTGCCACAGTCTGAGAACACAAACAGTAATGCTGGAACTCATGAGCTGATTTCTCCTCTGAGCAGCAGAGGAACAGATGGCCCTGGGCCAGTTGCTCACTTACTGCAGGTCCAGAAGGTGGTCAGGAGGCACAGGAAGGAGGGAGAACAGCTTTAACAGGTGCCCAGAGCAGCTGGGGCTGCCCCTGCATCCCTGGCAGTGCCCAAGGCTGGGTTGGACACTGGGGCTTGGAGCAGCCTGGGACAGTGGGAGGTGTCCCTGCCATGGCAGGGGTGGCACTGGATGGGCTTTAGGGTCCCTCCCAACCCCAAAGCAATGCAGGGTTCTGTGAGTGCACCACAGCTACCTGAAGGAAGTGGGATAACAACAACAAGCAGCTGCTGCAGTAGTTTGTGATAGTTACTGACGAGCTGGAAGAACAATCCTTGTTCAGCTTGCATTAATTGCTGTAAAATACCTTCCTTGGTAAGGACTTACGCCAACAGCAAGTGCAAGGCTCCTCAGAGCTGTTTGCTCTGCACAAACAAGCTCTGTTGTAATTAATCTGGGTTCATCCCTTATTTTGGACAATGGAATGGGAGGTGGGCACTCATCACCTTAGTTCATAGCCAGCTGTTTCTGGGGAACTTCCCAGGAGTTCTCCAGGCAGCTCAAAATAAATCAGCCACCCTTCCTGGTGTGACATTGCTGATCCAGGAGGAAAGGAGAGGGCAGCCTCACACCTGGAATGTCAAGGCCAGGCCGTGGCTGTGCAGCACCCGGCATGTCCAGGGATCATCCCCCACTTCCCACAGCACAGACCCACCTTCAGCCAGTGCCACAGGTGCCCTGGCACAGCTGAGCCCAGCTGTGGGCACAGCCTGCCTGGCTGTCCCTGCAGTGGGCTCACTGCCCACCAGTGTCCCGTGTTCCACGTGGGGATGGCAGCTCCGTCACCCCCTGCGCTGCGTGAGGATAATTAATGTCCCTGGGCAAAGGCAAAGCAAAACACAGGCACAGAGCACTTGCTCTGGTTTCTTGGGAGATGTGACAGAAGAAAACAAGCTCCCAATCCCCCTGTCATTTTGCATCTTTATGCAACCATAAAAAGCCATTTTTCCTCGCATTGTTTACTGGTTTGCTACCAAGGGCCCCTCAGATTTTGTTCCAACATGAATATTAATTCAAGTATCATTTATATTGTGAACAAAACGAGAAAAATATCTCAAGGCTGTTACGAATCCTAGTTTTCCTGGCAGAACAGTCTGGCCCTTTTAAGAATAAACACCCAGCTATTATTCCGATATTAACTGGTGCTTTACAAAATCAATACAAAAGCACAGTCCTTGCATGAAAGGATTTCCACTGGACTCAGCTCTGCCTCTGCTCCCAGCTGGAGGACACGACACACTGGTTAACCAGCCCTTTGCACTGCGGGCTCGTGTCCAGCTTGGTGCCCACCAGGATGCCCAGCCCCTCCAGCCCCCCGAGGAAACGCTGGCCAGACAAAGCCCAGAACCACGTGTGGCATTGCATGGCACTGCTGGTTGCCTACCCTCTGGAAAACTGCCCACAAGAGCCATTTAAATGCTCAAAGCCTCTCCCAAAACAAGTGGCAAAAACAGATTTCCAAGACCTTCAGGAGCACAGAATTTTACCTCTGAAAAAGAACACATTTTCGTCATGGTGCACCAGGTTCTGTCCCTTCCTCATCCAGGTCTAGCCCAGTGGTCAGAGCCCATGAACTCGAACACTGCCTGAGAAAAGGGACTCTAAGAGCAGAAATGGTTCTGGTTTTCTTCCAGACCCACAGAATTATTTTGCAATCCCTGTGTGTTGAGCTTCTGTGGCACAAACAGAGCTTTACAAACCCCGAGGGGAAGAGTGCCTCAGTCCCACGTCCCTCTCTCCATTTGCTCCTCAGGTCTGTTTTTGTCCAAAACATGTCATGGTCTATGGGCATGACCTGGTGCACGGATATGAACCCCCCAAGGAGGCAGAAGGAGATGCAGTGTTGGAAACAGGGCTACAACACCCAGGGCACGAGGACCTGAGGAGCAGCTGCTGCCCAGGGACACCCCACGATGCCCCCACCAGGGTCAGCAGGCCCAGGGGCACCCACAGGTGTCAGCAGGGGCTGTAGGGGCCCTAAGAAAATCAACATTGCCGTCCAAAACATCCTCAGCTCCAGCTACTGTGAGTCTTTGCTATTGCATGGAACTGTAAAACACTTCTTGGTTCTCCTTCAAAGATTTTTACTTGGCCGTGGGAAAGTTAACCACTGGCAAATGGAAAGACATTGGAATTAGTTGCTGGGAGCATTCTCATTGCTGTAATCATCCCTCGCTGCCTGTAAGGAGCAAAGAACAGTATTTGAAAGCACACAGACCAAACCAATAATCCCTCACAAATATAACCACCACAAAGTGCTGCCTCTCCCGAGCTATAAACACGGATTAGGAGAGTTTGTCTTGCTTTGAATGAAGGATCTGGGCCAAGATCCAATGTCAAAAAATAACACTGAGAGTGGAGAAACCTAGCATGTGGCTAAAGATGATTTCTAATATTTATTAAGCTTATATTTCAAAACCATCCCAAAAAACCTCCAGCCTCTTGAACCCCTGCTCCTGTGATGCTTTCACTGGCTGCTCTGGCTGTTGCAGCAGGGACTTGTTTACATCCCTCTTGTCCCTCTCTCCTCTCCCCTAATTGTTGCCTTTTCAATCTGTTGTCTGGGGGCTCACTTCAGGGCTCGAGGGCTTTTTACAAGAATTACCAGAGCTCGTTGCCATTTTCTGTGTTTACAGATAGAGAAATCGTGAAAAGGGGAACGGCGATTTCTCCCTGCATAACACTCACCCAAGAGAAAAGGGTCAAGAAGGAAACTACTAAAGCACTGAATATCCCAAACACAACCTAATGTTCCCTGAAACGATGTTTGGCCGAGCACTGCGGTCAAGGGAAGAGATAGAAGCAGTTTCTAAGAGGCAGCAAGAGCTTCAGCAGGCTTGGGTTGTCTGGAGAGGAGGGTCCCAGAGGGAAGAGCAAGAGCAGGCTGCTGACAGTGCCACCAGCATCCCCTGCCTCTGGTCCCCCCAGTGCAGGGGACACAGGCAGGACCTGCTCCCTGAGCTCAGCTGCACCAGGGCCCTGGGCTCAGCACCCAGGCACCGCCAGGCTCAGCTGCTCTGGGCTGATTCACTGAGCTCCCACTCAGGTCTTGTCATCTCCCACTGCAAACGTCTGTCCTCCCAAACAGGAGTTAGGCTGTATTGAACTGAACACTTGTATCTTCCAGCCTCACACACCAGACCAAATTTTCCCTTTCTATGAGCAGTTCTTATGGAATTCTTATCTTGTCGGGCTGCACATACCTTCACCAGGGATTGGTGAAGATCATCCTCAGGTTCTGGTGTTCCTCTTGGCTGTTCTGGATGTGCAGGGATCACCTGGCACAGAGAGCAGCTTCCTTTGTGAGTGTGCTCACAGCAGGTGAGATGAGCAGCCCCAGTGCAGCCCCAGTGCAGCCCCAGTGCAGCCCCAGTGCAGCCCCAGTGCTGGCCTTTGCTGCCTGTCCAGCTCTACCCCAGAGCTGCCCAGGCACTGGACATGCACTGGGGAGCAAACAAACAAAGCTCCCTTGCCTCAGGCCGTTTAAAGGGGGTCTCTGGCCTTAGCAAGTTCCTCCTGGATGAAGGGATTGGTGAGTGACTCACGATCCACAGCTGGGCTGGCAGGGCAGGGCAGGGCAGGGCTGGGCTCTCCCCAGCACAGCTGCAGGGATATGAGGAAGGTGCAATGCAGATGGAGCTGGGCAGGAAAACATCTGGAGTGTTTAATCCACCACAGGAGGCTGTGCTCAGGTCAGCTGTGCTCGTGGTAGACAAAAGCTGCCTCAGCCAGATCGTCCTTGTGTAATTGCCTGTGTGATCAGAAAGAAAAAGAAGTAGCTCAAGTAAACCTCAAATTCCACGAGCTGTTGTCACCATCTTACCATCAGCACATTGCAGGTTGCAAAAATCAGGTCCTGGGTATCCCCTTTTCCATTATATGTTAATTACTTATTATTTCTACTGGTGTTGGTCATCTGGAAAAAACCACAAAGGCAAAATCAGCACTGCAAATTCTCTCCCAGCATTCTGAAACAAGCCCTGAGTTTTGGTTTAGGCTGCAGGTCCCTCTCTCCCCAGGACACTGGGGTTTTGATGAGTGTCCACAAGAAATGGGGGAACCTCGGCAGGAAAGAAGTCCTTGTGCACCTTGTGCAGTGAGGTACAGCTGCAAAAGGCCCTTAGTTCATTTTGCTGATTATAGAGTTGTTTCTATCCCTTTTCAGTACAGCCTAAACCCCAAGCAGGCTGGAGTGGCTCACCATTAAGATTTCTCATAAATCATATTTGGGCAGCCCAGACTGCAGAAGCTGCAGTGGATGAACAGAGCTCTAGAGCAGAATTGCTTTAAAGCCTCACAGAATGAAAGTAGAGTAAGAGATTTGCCAAAAATCTGAAAAAAACACTGCAGGCTCCCCGGAGGAAGCAGGAATGTGGGTCAGAGCATGCTCCTGGTGCTGGGGCTGGGGAAGCACAGGTCCTGCTGGGATCCTCATCCTCTGCTCAGCTGCCTCGGAGCGATCCCGGCCACCAGGCAAGGACGGGGCATCCCTGCTGGGGCTGCCCACCAGGCAAGGACGGGGCATCACTGCTGGGGCTGGCCTTTTGGGTGGCTCTCAGAGGGCCTTTTGGGTGGCTCTCAGAGGGCCTTTGGGGTGGCCTCAGAGGGCCTTTGGGGTGGCTCTCAGAGGGCATTTGGGTGGCTCTCAGAGGGCCTTTCCTGAGCACATCTGAGAGCAGAGGACACACCCTCACCCCTGGGCACCAGTGGTCTCCAGCAGGATCCACGTGTGCTGTGCTCTGCAACCACAGGAATTTGTTTGTATGGGAATTGTCCCTGCTGTGTCACTGCTCAGCCTCTGTCCCCTTGTCACAGAGCAGGTCACACCCCGAGCTCTGACTGTACCTGTCATCCAAACAGGAGGGAAGGGGCTGGAGTGTGGCTGTTGGCACCTGGCCAGCACCGCCCGCCCTGCAGTGACACAAATCTTCCAGAACCCCGTTCTGGGTGGCACTGGGCTGAGGCACCTCCTGGGGAACCCACGGCCACCAGGCAGCCATCCTGAGCCAGCCTCTGCCTTGGGTGGCCTCTGGGTGCCTCCAGCTCTCTGAGGAGTGCAGGGCTCTGCACAGCCACAGGAACGTGGTGCAGCAATGCTGGCAGCGCAGGGAGAGGGGGCGGATTTTACACACAGCCTGGGAGAAGAGGAGAAAGGGGGAGGCTGGAGTCAGCTGAAATGTTAACATGACAGCTCTCCTTCTGTTGCTGCTGGAGCACGCCTGAGCCCCGGTTGCCAGAGGAAAATGTCACACTGACAATTGTTTTGTTACTATGACCATAATGAGTGAATGGGAGAGACAGGGCAGAGCAGGCCTGGGGCGCCAGGGCAGGGGCACCCCTGGCACCTGGGAACTGGGGGGGCTGGGGAGGGGGTGCTGAACCCCAGGACAGGACCTCAGTGTCCCCACCAGAGGCCAGGGCAGCTGCCCCTGCGTGTCCCAGAAGATCCATCCCTTCCTGAGCAGAAGCTGGGATGCTGAGGTCCCCCTGCCACCACCCCGGGGCTGCCCAGCAGCAAACCCAGAGCCCTGGACTCTGTGGAACCCCTGGGTCTGCCCCAGAACCAGGGCCAGGCTCAGCACAGGGCTGCCTTCCCCTGGTCTCTGTGGAACCCCTGGCTGTTACAGAAATGTTTCCTCATCCCAGGATGGTCATTTGCTCTCTCCAGCGTGTGTTATGTGGGGCTCCAATGCCCTGAGAAAATGCTTCCTGGTTGGAAAGCTGTGTGAGCAGTGCCAAGGAAATGGCAAGGTGTTCCACATAATTATGCTTTAGTAGAGCTTAATCAAGGAAGCCGTGGACTCTGCTAGCTCCAGAGGCGTCCTGCAGATGTATTGATTTCCACTCTGAAAGCCATATCTGTGTGCTGGAGCATGTAGAGAAACAAAAAGCCAGGATTGTGAATCCTGGCTGGAAGACAGTTGGGATAAGCTTGATAAATCAATGTACAAATGGGCTTTTTATTTTTCAGGAAAAAAAAGGTAAAAAATAGCTCTTACTCTCCCCCCACCTGAGCTTCTTTCCTTCTGAGTAAACACACATTTTTGTTTGAAGAATATTTCTCTGGTTGGTAACTAGAGATGCTCTCTGTGATCAGGGAGGCTGAAATACTTTATCCTCTGAAGCTGAAGTGCTTCAGCAATCCCTGAATATTCCTCACAGCCACAGCTGGGAGTGACCAGCTCTGTCAGTGGGTATCAGGGCATGTCTGCATTTCTCATTTGCTCAAGCTGTAATTCAGGGTACAACTGCCCAGACCCTGCAACACGTTCCTTTTTCTGTCAAACTGCATTTGCTGCAGGCTGGAGAGAATTACCTGCATTTGCAGTGCTCGGTGCTGAGTTCATGGACCTGTAACAGCCCCACGACAGGACATTCCTGGGAGCAGCCCTGGGGTGAAGCATTAGTCAAAGTGCTGCATCCAAAGCAGGAGCTTGCAGCTCCCTGCCTCAAAAGGGGGACTGGAGCTGCCACTGGACCCTGAGAGCCAGGACCTGCTGAACCTCCAAAACTGCTTCTGCATCCTAACACAGGAGTCTCAAATCTCCAGTGGGCTGAAAAATCTGTTTCTCTCCTCATCTGTAAATAAGGAGTGACCAGCTCCCCTTGCTCAGGAGACTGGCCAGAATGCTCTGAACCTGGGTGTTTTCAGTGTATTTGTTCTTATTTTTATTGCACTTCAAAACACCATCTTCCAAAGGGGAATGCTGCTCATGTGTGCTGCCAGCTGGAGCTTACACCATCATGATTATTTAAAAAAGAAATAGGAAAAATACAGATAGCTCCCACTAAATAGTTTTGTTGGTTTATTGATTTGTCCCCCAACAGACTTGGGGCCACCTGCAGACACTGGGCAGGGGCTGAGGGACTGGAGCCCAGGGACCAGAGCTGGCCCTGGGCACTGTGGGCACAAAGCAGCCCGTGCTCTGGGGAACTCAGAGCAGCCCAGCAGAGACACTGCAGGCCCTTTATTCCTGCCTCAAAAGCTGATCTGTTATGGTAGAAACACTTGTGAGAATACAGCTCTTTCAATTACATTTTCAACCAGATTTTTTTCCAGCTGCTGGATGAAAGTCTTGGTCAAACTGAGGAGACTCAGAGAACCCAGCACTGTGCCCAGCTGGCACGAGGGACAGGGGCACAGGTCCCCCACCAGGGGCTCAAGCACCCTCTGCACCAAGAAATGCACCCGTGTCAGCCTGTCCCTCCTCGCCTTTCCAAACACTGCAGAGCCTTTGGGGTTGCACCAAAGGAAAACAATGAAATCTCAGGCTCCAGAAGGCAGCCAAGCAGTTCCTCAGACCTCCAGATCTAATCTGAACAGACAAACACACACTCAGGTGTCCATAACCTTCATTGTCAAAGAAAACATTTTCCTGTGGATCTCTTTTCCTGGGAAAGTGGCAGCTTCCAAAGGCTGCTGTGTCCCCAGCCCAGCTGTGCTGCCCACGGCAGGAACAGCTGGCTGTTCCTCAGCCTCCAACAGCCCTTCCCAAGGGCAAGGCACAGCAGAGACAAGGTTTCATTAGAAGAAACACTGATATATAGGTATGTGGCACATCCATTAAGTGACTTGAAAGGTCACCCTTTCAAATGTCTGTGAACAACAGGCAGAGGGAAGTCCCCACCTGGAATACCAATGGGGAGGAATTTCATCACCCGGAGTCTTTCATTTGAAGAGAACAAACAGAAAGCTTTGTGCTTCTCTTATCTCTAATCCTTACCTCTCTCCCCAGAGGTTTGCTCCAATTAGTAATTTCATATTAATCACAGTCAGTGCTGCTCATTTCCTCCCGTGTCAGTGGCACAGGACAGGCAGGACCGGCGCTGCCAGCCCTGCCCTGGGCACAGGCACAGCCTGGCTGCGGGGACATCAAGGGCTGCTCTTGATTTTTCCAAACCGCCTGCACACGGGGAGATCTATTCCTGTAATTGCAGGTGTAAATCTGCCCAGGGGCTGAGCTGTTCGGCCAAAATAGCTGGAGTCAGTGCAAATCTCCTGCATTTTTCAGCCGGGGATTGTTTGATGCTATAGCTTATGGGGATGGTTTTCTTATTTTAACATTTGATGGCTTATCACATGCCAAAGCCATGTGAGCTGTAGATCATCATTCTGTGTGTCGAGTGGGGAGGGACTGATGAACTTTGCAAAATTAAGAATAGCAGAGTAAAGGTGAGTAGGAAAAAAAATTAGTCCTCCACGTGATACAAGAATAAGGGACATAGCAATAGATTATTCCAGCAGCTCTAAACCAAAAAGAAATGTAATTTAGTTTGGAGCTCATTGCCACAGAATGCTTTGAAAAAACACCGTGTGTGAGTGCGTGCAGAAAAAAGTGGGGAAACTCCTGGCCAAAGCTGTGCTAATGGATGCAGTGGTGTGGATGTGAGGTGTGGAAATTGAATAAGAACCACCCAATCCTCTTCCTCTCGCTCTGATGTGCCCTAGTGCCCATTTCCGAGTCAGCTCTGTGGGATGCACCATCACCCTGACCCACACAGCCCCTGTGGCTCTGCAGCAGCCCAGGGCACAGCCCGGCTGCTGGAACAGAGCTCCTGGAGCAGCTTTTCCTTCCTCCCGAAGTGCAGCCTGAGCTGTGCTGCCTGAGGAGAAGCAGCAGAAATCAGATTACAGCGGAGCCCCCGCCCCGGGCAGTGACTGGGCAGCACAGCTCAAGGGGCTGGCCCAGCTCACAGGACAGGAATTTGGGTAGCACTTGCTCACCTCCTTTTGGTTTTAACCCCTCAGCATTAATATGATTGAATTTATCTCATTTCAGTTGGACCTCAAGTCCTTTGGCAAATAGAAAAGGCTGCAAACCAGAGATTTGGAGAGCCAGAGCATGTTTTTTGTGTCTGAGAATTGACAGCCCAGCAGTGAATGTCAAAGGCAATAAAAACTGTCCAAAACATGGTCCTTACCTCAGGCACTTGACCCTGCTGGCAGCAGTGCAGGTTCGGGGGCCGTGGCAGGGCCAGCCCCATGCGGCCTCCCCTGCACCCATCTGCTGTCACTGCTGCCACCACAGGGACACACAGGCACGGGGAGAAGAGGCAATCGAGGGCTCAGACATTACCTGCAAACCCTGGGACCACGGCTCACCTCAGAGGCCGTTCCAGGTGTGACACAGGGGTGCAGGGTCCCCCCTGGGCCACCTGCAGCCTTCTGGATTTCCTGGTTATAACGCAAGACTGGGTGGAGTTCATTCCCCCCCTATTCCCACGGGTGGTGACAGGGGACTCCACGGGACTCAGAGGATGACAGGTGGAGAGTGAGGGGTTCCTCCTCTCCTGAGCAGTTCAGGGGCAATTAAAGAGGCTTTCTCCAGTGGATAGGAAAGAGTCAATTAGCTAAAGGCATTAAGTGCACTTGACTTTTCTGCTCTTTAATTAGCCAGAGCTGATGTTAAATCTTACTCTGCTGTTACCTAAAGACTGCAAAACATTTCCCTGTCTGCTCAGCCCGAGTCAGGCTCAGCACACGGGACAGGTGTGGGGAGGGGAGGGGAGGGGAGGGGAGGGGAGGGGAGGGGAGGGGAGGGGAGGGGAGGGGAGGGGAGGGGAGGGGAGGGGAGGGGACGGGACGGGACGGGACGGGATGGCGCTCGGCCTGTGGGATGGGAGATGTGGGATGTGAGATGGGGGATGTGGAATGCGGGATGCGGGATGTGGGATATGAGATGTGGGATGGAGAATGTGGGATGTGAGATGGGGGATATAAGATGTGGGATGTAAGATGCAGGCTGTGGGATGTGAGATGTGGGCTGTGGAAGGGGAATGTGGGATGTGAGATGCGGGCTGTGGGATGTGAGATGTGGGATGTGGATCCCACTGAGAGGGAGGCAGAGCCCCAGGGAGAGGAAGGGAGGGAGGGAGGGAGGGAGGTGCCACTGCCACACCACGAGACGTTTGCTTGCCCAGCTTTGCTGATTCTTCACCATCTAACCCTGTGTGTCCAATATAATCTGATTTCCAGAAGTGCTGAGAACCTGCTGACTGAACTCCTCTCTCTGCCACAGCACTTGCCTGGCACCCAGGTGCAGATAAATTCACTAATGCTACTGAGGCCAGAAAAACTTAGGCTTTTAGCTTTTATAATCAGAAACATCTGTCTGAAGTTTTGAGGGAAACAAATGAAAATACTGCAAATGTGGAAGTGGAAGTGAATTTACATTTTCAACATTAAAATGCAAATAATATCTTGCATTATTCTCTGCATTGCTTATGCAATAAAAATTAGTAAGGATACCATTCTAAGGAAGAGCCCTCTGAAGACGCAAAAATGCTTTGGAAAGAGAAATTAATTACAATTTGAAATATCCCCCTGAAGTCAGAATTATTGCCCCACCTCTTCAAACCAGAGTTTAGAGAACTAATCTCAATTCCACAGGGAATTGGCACAGTTAAGAACAGGGCAGGGAATGATGGCATTTCTTCTTATCTTGAAATCCTCGTTCTTGTCTAGCCCAGCTCCACTTCAGCAGGTTCCAGTTTAACTGGGGGCCATGCAGGACACACAGGACATGTCCAGGATGGCATGGCCTGCCCCAGGATGCAGTTCAGGAATTCCTGCTCTGTGGTGTCTGCTGATCAGGGAGATCAGGATTTTCCTTTCCCATGCTGACACTCCTTGTCTTGCTCCTGGAGATCTCAGACCGTGGCAGCTTGTCTCACTGCCAGCACTGGGCACAGCCACCCCTCCCTGGACAGTCCCTGCCCCTCCCAGCTCCCCTCCCACATGGAGCCCCATTTCCACCAGCTGGTTCCAGCAGTTTTGAACCATCACCCAGTAGGCACCAAAGGATGTCAAACCCAACAGCTCCTTCATGTTTGTGCCTCACAGAACAGAGCAAATAAATCAGCACCTTCAGCAGCCTGTGGCAGCTCAGTGCTTTATGGGCTCTTCCTCATTGCCTGGGAAATGAGGTGGCACAAGGGCAGCCCTGAGTGGCCTTGAATCGCCACCTCCCTCATCCCCTCCCTGCCTGCTCACACCTAGCCCCAGCAGCTGCCCCAGCTCAGCCTTTGACTGATGATTTTCTCTCCACGTTCTGACCCCGAGGTGAACACCACTAATCAAAGAGCTGCTGTGAGAGACAGAAATGTGCTTTGGATTAAAATGTACAGAATCTGCAAGTTTCCTACCAATAAGTATCTGCACCAGGCTCCTCAGGTCAATGCCAAAAGACACAGTCATCCCTGAGTTCATCAAGTTTAACCTTTCCCAAGTTATTATTCCCATAATTACCTGTATTAAATAACTGCACTGAAGCACTACAGCCACAACAAACTGAAAGTAGGACACAGCGAGGCTGGGCTGAGCGCTGAGTCCTCAGCACAGGAGCTTACCTGGGATGGATGGAGCAGTGCCCATGGTGCCCAGCCCGTGATGGATGGATGGAGCAGTGCCCGTGGTGCCAGCCTGGGATGGATGGAGCAGTGCCCGTGGTGCCCAGCCTGGGATGGATGGAGCAGTGCCCGTGGTGCCCAGCCCATGATGGATGGAGCAGTGCCCGTGGTGCCCAGCCCATGATGGATGGAGCAGTGCCCGTGGTGCCCAGCCTGGGATGGATGGATGGATGGATGGATGGATGGATGGATGGATGGATGGATGGATGGATGGATGGAGCAGTGCCCGTGGTGCCAGCCTGGAATGGATGGATGGAGCAGTGCCCGTGGTGCCCAGCCTGGGATGGATGGATGGATGGGTGGATGGATGGATGGATGGATGGGTGGATGGATGGATGGATGGATGGATGGATGGAGGGATGGAGGGATGGATGGATGGACGGATGGATGGATGGATGGATGGATGGATGGAGCAGTGCCCGTGGTGCCCAGCCCACGGTGCCCAGCCCACGTGGCCTTGGCAGCTCAGGCACCACAAGGAGCTGTCCTGCACAGCAGAGCTGGCTGTGCTGCTGCAGTGCAAACACCATCTATTGCTTTCTCAGTAGACTCAAGGATGTCACATTTTTGGCTGAGATATCAGCAAAAGAAAAATCAAGGGCCTGAAACCTGGCTGTCCCTGTTTGATCTTTCTTGTTAAGATGTTAGGAGAAGGTTAAGCCCTTGGCCAGTTTGGGACAGCTGAGCCTGGGGTGCCCCAGCAATCTGCAGCAGAGGAGACTGACATGTTTCTGCAAATACCTCACAGCAGCAACTGCAGCTTTGCATCGACACCACAACAAGCTCTTCTCCTGGGAAACGTTCCCATGTTTATTTTACTCCTCCAAGTAAAAAATGTAAATGTTCTTTTTTCCTCTACATCTTCTGTCTTTGCTTCTCTGTGTTTTGCAGAGCATTTGTCACCCTGCTGGGCCCCACGGCAGCTCTGAGCTGTGAGTGTGATGCAGCCTGTTCTCACAGGGTGCCAGCCCCAAAACCCACCCCGAGCAGCCCTCGGGGGAGCTGAACTCCCACACGCAGTGTGAGAAAGCTCCTGGTTTGGAAAGTGCTGCCAGACCACTCCCTGGGCATGGGACAGCCAGAGAATCACAGAACCATTTTAGGCTGGAAAAGACCTTTAAGACGGAGGAGTCCAGCCGTGAAACCAGCACTGCCAAGCCCATCCCTCCTCCTCCCCAGCAGCAGCCTCAGCTGTACATGCAGGACTGGAACCCCGGAGCAGGGTGGTGCTGGGAGAAATTGGCTGTGTTGGAAACCCATGAGAAGCACTCACCACCCACCTTTTGTCGTCACTGCTCCCCACCTTCATTCCCATTGCCTCTTCTCCAGAAAAAGAAGGGCCTTTAAAAGTCCTTATCAACCCACAAACTACACTGAGGTGGGAAAACACATCACTGCAGCTGCTCCCCCTGCAGCCACCCCCGGGCTTTCCTCCAGCCTGGCTCTGGACCAGCCCCTTCCTGCCAGGTGCCCAGGACCGGGGCTGAGCACTGCTGGTGACACCAGCACTGCCTGGGTGGCCAGGCCACCACCCCCAGCATGGGCTGGTGCCAGCACTGCTGCCCCAGCCCCCCTTGAGCAGGCACTCTGCCACTCCTGCAGGTCAGACAGATCGTCCCTCCAGCTGCCTGATGCACCACCCTGGGGACTGCCGGGAGCTGTCCTGCAGCCAGGGCAGGCCAGGCTTTCTGGGGATCATCCCCACAGATTTGGAGTGGGCTCTGACCTCAGGCTGCAGGTCTCCAAACACGGCTCTGACCCAGCAGCCTGCCCGGACACCCCTCCCCTGCAGCAGCAGCTGATGGAGACCTGCTCCTGCAGCTGCCCTGGGAACCAGGAGAGCACCACGTGTGCAGCCCAGGGGCGGTGGGAGCTGCAAATGTGACAACGCTGCTCCACCCACACCAACCCCAAACTCACACTCTGCTCCTGGCTCCTTCTCTCTGCAGGAAGCAGGCTCAGCTGGCAGCGACCCCGGCACCTGGGAAAAAACAAACTTCTTAACTGAGGAAAAACACCCCAAACTCTCATGTTTAGGGGCTACAAGTGCTATTCCCCAAAGCAGGAGGAGCAGGCACAGCTCAAGAAGACACCTGCTCACAGGTGAGGATGGCAGAGCTGCACCAGTGATGTCCGAGTGCTCAGACACCAGCACAGCCCCCCGCAGCCAGAGCCCCCTGCCCAGCTGGCACCCAGGGCTGGCAGCAGCTCTGCCCTGCTCGCCAGGGAAACGCCAAACCCCAGCCAGACCTCCCCCAGCGGCCCCAGGGTCACACAGCTCCTGACACCCAGGCTGCTGCTGCCAAACCAAAACAGAATCCATTTGCAAAAAACATGCTCATGACCTCACATTGAGTCACTGGCTCTACACTAACCATTTATTTTTTTTTGTTTTCCCAAGAAAATCTTCAAAAGCTCCCACTTTCAATCCAGTATGAGCAAGAAAACTTTCTGATATCTCAAGGACAAGCGAGGAATGGGAAAACTGCAGCCCACAGGTCTGAGCCAGTGCTACTTTTCACTCTCCTGAAGCGTGACAAGAAACAGCTCCTAGTTTCTGGTTCTGAAAAAAAATCGATTTTTATCTTTAGCAGCTTTCTGTGTGGCTGTGCTGAATAACACATGGCACAACGCTGCGCAGTTACCATATGGAAATGATGAATGAATATGAAATGGAAGGAGCAGCAGAAGTCATTTTCCCGTGGCCTTGAAATGCAATGGGAGCTCAGCTGGGGAGTGAGTGAGAGATCTCAGACAGCAGCACAGCCTCACCAGTCTGTGCCCAGAGCACACGCAGGGCCCCAGTGGACAGCACTGGGACTGGAGGAGCTTCAAGGCCCTTTCCAACCCAAAGGATTCTACAGTTCTAGATTCTGTGTTTCTACTATTCTGCCCCTGTAACAAAAGCTAAGAGCAGCACATAAATTAGGTGATTTTTCTTTAGAGGATGAGGCTGCTTTGGAAGTTCAGGCACAAGTTAAATTAGAAGGAAGTTACTTCAGAAATCTTAGAGCAGTGTGAAGGAGTTGCCAGCTAGAGAGAATGATTTATTCATGATCTACAAGGAGCTTATGCAAGGAGCGAGTTGCTCCTCTCCTTTCCCCCCAGGCTGCACAATCTGCCTTGACACTTGACCAGTCGAAAGCCCATTAAGAAGTGCTTCATTATTGATACTGTAAATTGATTTAAGATTACATTAATTATACATGTCCAGTCAGACCCCACGGCAGCATCCCCCAAAGCCCTGTCCTGGACAGCCTGGCTGAGCCAGACACACAAATGAACAACGTGTTACCCACTGGAAATATTGCCATGGCATGCTTTGGTACCCAGTGCTATAATTAATATACAGAAGTAATTGCACCCAAACCTCATTTGGTGCCTGAGAGTATTTTGGACCATTACACACAAAGCCTCATGGAACAACTGCCATTATTTTGCTTTTATGTTCAAGAAATTTTTCCAAGACACTGGGGGTTGTTTTTGTGGCCTTTTTTTCTACTCTGAAGCCATTATTTGCCCCCAACTGAGATTAATAACAGCAGTTTATCACACCACATGCACTCATCAGCCTAGGGGAATACTCCCTGATTTGTTGGTTTTTCTCTTTCCTCCCATAAAATGCTTCATCAGTTCTGACAATGTAAAAAGTAGATCGGGAGTGAAAATTGCAGTTACCACATGATCACACTTCCCATTCTCCAGGATGAAGTCTGAGTATTGATTCCAGTTATTTTTGTGACAAGATTTGCTTGAACTCCTGCTCAAGTCAAAGGAAGGATCCCAGGGGACTCAGCCAGTGCAGGATTTAGGGAAGAACTTTCAGCAAACCTACAAAACTAATTAATTTTTTAAGGTCAGGATTTTTTTCAATGGCAAATTACCTTGTCAAGTGAATGCCCTTTTACCACAGAAAGAGCTTCTGCAGGGAAACACTTCCTTCCGTGCTGGAGGATGGCAGCCTGAGAAGAGAAATATTTAGAGGCAGAAACGGCAGAAACGGCGCTGTGGCCGCTCCTCCTGCACTGCACAGCCCAGCCCAGCCCAGCCCAGCCCAGCCCAGCCCAGCCGTGTCCCTTAGGACAGCCCATCCCGTCCCGTCCCGTCCCGTCCCAGCCCATCCCAGCCCATCCCAGCCCAGCCCAGCCCAGCCCAGCCCAGCCCAGCCCAGCCCATCCCATCCCAGCCCAGCCCAGCCCATCCCATCCCAGCCCGTCCCATCCCAGCCCATCCCATCCCATCCCATCCCATCCCATCCCATCCCATCCCATCCCATCCCAGCCCAGCCCAGCCCAGCCCAGCCCAGCCCAGCCCAGCCCAGCCCAGCCCAGCCCAGCCCAGCCCAGCCCGTCCCAGCCCATTCCAGCCCAGCCCATTCCAGCCCAGCCCAGCCCAGCCCAGCCCGGCCTGGCCCGGCCCCAGCGGGGAGCGCTGCCCGGCCGCAGGGGGAGCTTTCCCGTCCCACCTTTGCAGGTTATGCGCATCCCCAGCCCTCGGTGCAGCCCCGCCCCGCTCCGGGCACGGTGTGAGCCTCAGCCTGCCCTCAGACAGACCCACCGAGGTCAGGGGATGCTGCTCACCCGCTGCGGTGCTTCTGCAAGGGCAGCACAAACTCTCCCTCTCTTGGCACACCTTCTCCGCACGAAACACCTTCCCCGATTTCAGCGGAACAGCCACCAGAGAATTTTCGAGCCTTGTACCGCTGTAACACCGAGGCCGGTAAAGAGGGGAGAGGAGGAGAGGGGCACAAAGAGAGGGCAGATCCCCCGCCCTGGCCCCGGGGCAGCGGCCGGAGCTGCCACGGGCGGTGCCAGGGGAGGGAGCGGGGCTGCGACAGGCACGGGATGATGAAGGCTTTGAAAAGTGTAGCAGCGCTCCGAGAAGGCTGCTCATGTCACAGAACCCACTCAGGCAGGAACGCGGTGCTATTTAAGGAGCATCCCGGCTCCCCAGGCAGGGATGGGAGGGAAGATACACTCTGTCTGGCAGAGTGGGATTCTGTGATTATGAGTGTAAGGGGCAGGTCGGGAAACAGCAGAAGGGAGAATTTATACTCGGAGTGGCAAAGGACAAGCTGTGCAAGGAAAAAGAAGAATGAGGAGAAATAAAACGGTAGCAGCCAAGGGCAGGAGAGTGCCAGGGATGGGCACGGCAGCCTGGCTGAGCTCACTCAAAGGCCCCCTGAATGCCCCCTGCCACCATCCTCCAGGCCTCTATTCCATCTGTGTTTGAAACTTTGGGCTGTAGCAACTCTGTTATTTTGTTAGAGAGAGGAGATCCTGGGAAAGGAGATCCTGATGGTGCTGACAACCTACACTTAACCTGGATCTGTTTGTATTTCCAGCAGAATTACTGTCATGATCATTGCTGCCAAGCAGGTTGTTGAACACCTTTACCCAACACCCTTCCACACCCACCCATGGCAGGAGCGATCCTTGTCCCCACACAGGTCCTGCCAGGGGTGTTTGCACCCCAGCCCTGCCCGGGGTCCCTGTCACACCCCCACAGCCCTGCAGAGCTCCCTGCAGCTGCAAAAGCCAATTTCTCCAGTGTTACCTCCTGCACAACATTAATCAACACCTTCAATTCCAGCAGACACTCCAGTAAAATGAATGGACAAATAAATTCATTCTATCAGGGAAAAGTGATTCATAACTGCTTTTTGTTTGTATCCACAATAATGGAGGAAGATGAAACTCAGCTTTCTCCAAGAATTTTTTTTGCTAACATTATGAGACAAGTATATCAGTAGGTTCTTTCTGCATTGAAAGTACAAATACAGAATAACAAAAAATCTGTTCTGAGAGCTCTTATTGGATTTTAGTGAATTTTTAAAATCTCTATCTTTGAAATTATAAAAATCACATTTCTTGTTATTCTTCAACTTGGAATGTTTTCCAGGGACCACTTTCATTTTTCTGTATTTTCCACAGCCCATCAAAAAAAGCATCAGAGCAACAGCAAAGTTTTGTTCTGGATTTCAGAGAGACTGACTTTTAATCTCCATCGTGACACTGATCTATGCCTCAGCAATTCAGTTAATCCCCTGGTGTCTGTTTTCAGTCCTTTCAGTTGCTTACCTTGCCTGCTTAATATTAAAGTTTTCCAGAGCAGGGAATTTCACTGACAGGATTTCTGCAACACCCAAAACATTGGGCCCCTAATCTACACACTAATACAAGGTAAATGGCTCATTTCCAGGTTTGGGGGTTTTGCATACTACAATGAAAAGAAGTTTTCAGTCCTGAAGAGACAACTGGGCTGATTAAAGACCAACCCCTGGAGAAGGACAAGCTCTGTTCCATCTTCAAGGATGCATTTAGAAATTATAGCTCCATTCAGCAGCTGGGAAGAGACTGGAATCTTGTTATTCACCAATCAAGTTGTCATCGCCTGGAAGATTAGATAGTGGCCCAGGAGACAGAGCCAGCAGAAGTTTATAAATTTCTTGAGAATAAATAATAGAAAATAAAATGCAACTTAAGGAGAGCGTGGTCAGGGAAGTGGAGGGCATGGGGGGAGAGAAGGTTCTGGGGGGCAAAAGACCATCACCAAGGGCATGTGACACACAGCGTGTCACGGCAAGCCAGAGGTCCACAGCCACAGGGGAAACTCAAAAAGCACAGTCTGAATAAAATCATCAGGTCAGAATGAAGCCCAGTGAACATCACCAGCCCAAGGAGGGTCCCTGGTGCCCCTGTGAAGGTGGGAGGCTGATGGGGACCCCCAGGGAGCTCCTGCTCCCTCTGGGCTGGAGCAGAGGAGATGCTGATGGCACTTGTGGGTGACAGGAGGCTGGGAGTGATTGTGAGAGCTCTGGAGGATGGGACCAGAATTCAAAGTGCTCTTGATGCCGTGGGAGTGCTGTGAAATCAGTGAGATGAAGGCAGTTACAGGATGCCTAGAGAGGAGAAATCACTGCACTGGCAGAAAATGGAGAACATCTGGCGAAGCAGCAGGATGGCAGGAAAGGCTCCTTTGATGCCTGGATAGGAAACAGCAGCTCTGAAACAGAGCCCAGCCTGCAAAGGAGCTGCCACAGGACAAGGGCCAGGACAGGGCTCTGGAGATCAGCCACTTCCACGGGCTGGGAATGAGCCCCTGCTCAGCTGTCACCACCTGGGAACAGCCCCCAGTGCTGGCCGTGCCCAAGGACATCCCCCCTGCCCCAGGACATCCCCCCTGCCCAAGGACATCCCCCCTGCCCCAGGACATCCCCCCTGCCCAAGGACATCCCCCTGCCCAAGGACATCCCCCTGCCCAATGACATCCCCCCTGCCCTGCCCATATCCCTCTTGCCCAATGCCCCCCTGCCCAAAGCCGTGCCCCCATCACAACAGAGGCACTGGGAACCTAAATTTTGGGACTGCTTGGAGCGAAGCACAGTGAGCAGGACACTCCCAGGCACTCTCACATCTTTCATCCTGAGTCTGATGTCTCCTTCTCCCAGACCAACCCCAGGCACCCTCGTGAAACAGAGGAATAAAAGGAACAAAATACATTCAAAATGTGTGTTTTCAGCAAATATGTTACAAAACCATTTCAGATCCTTCACTCTGAGTGTCCCATTATCAAAACACAAACAGTCATCTCTCAGCCCTCAATACAACTGGAATTATCTTACCTGTCCTCTCCATTACTCTTGGTGACAAGTGAATGGTATAAATGCCCCACAGCCCTTGGATAAATAACTTCCCACACAGATTAGGTCAGATCATGCAGTGCTAACAAACACATCCATGAGAAGGGGACATGCTAATCTATAAAGGTTTGGTGAAGGAAGAAGCCGTCAATCTGTCAGGAGTTATCAGGCTGGCTTCTCCCTGTGTTGCTGCAAAGATTTCTTCTTAAGCTCTCTCCCTCACTCCTCGGGAGATTGTGCAGGAATTGCAGCTGGAACACAATTTTTCCAAAAAACTTAAGGCTCTACCAAAAAGGGGCCCACCCTCCAGGAGGGAAAGAATTCCTTGGCAAGGAAACAGCCTTCCGTGTGAAACTTTTGTTTCCCTAATTAAGGAAGCCCTTAGTGTGCATTTAACGAAGGAGCTGGCTTGTCCCAGCTCCTCTGTGCACACTGTGGGCTCCCACAGCCCCTGCCCAGGGCAGGATCTGCTCCTCCATCCTCCCCCAGGGACATCGGGGACAGGGAGAAGTGACACCAGATTCCCTGGGAGGTCTGACCGCAGGACTGATGCACACTCGGTGTTGGCCAGTGTTGGAATCCATCCTGTGGCTGGTCGGAATCCAGCAGTGCCTCGTGCAGCCCCTGGGGATGGAGCAGGCCCTTCCCTGGCTCCCTGCCAGGCATTTGTTTGGCACTGACCGCTGCAGAAAGTGCCACCTTCATCACAAACAATTCCTCTCTGCAACACGAAATGCCTGTGAAACCTCTCACCCAAGCACTGACCAGCCCCCAGCCAGCTGAGTCTGCAAGAGCTGATCAGATCAAAGACAGAAGTGCAATAGCCCCAGGCAGCAGAAAGTACAAAATTGCATCTACGTCAATTCTGTGAATATTAATTGTACCTTAAAAATATATTAGCGACATTGGAAAAGAACACCTGCATCCCTGTGAATGCTCTACAGTAACCTGTGAATATATGGCTGTGCCAGAACAGAGGGGGGCTCTGGTTTATGGGGTGAGCTGGACTGCCCTGCCCCTCCTGGCCGTGGGGACAGCCGGGTCTGGCACTGGGACTCACTGGGACTCACTGGGACTCACTGCTCGTGCTTCACACAGTGATGAGCACAAGTTCATCTCCTACAGATTTCAGAATCCTTTCCCTGGTGACAACCTCCCTTTTAGAGGCAGCCAATGACATGTAGAATGTTAAGACATGTAGAACATTAAGGTTTTGTCTAAAACATGGGCAATGCCTTCAGATACTGCTGAGTTCCTGAGCTTTGATACTCTCCTGCAGCTCTGGGTGTAACGTGTCTGCTCTGGCTTAGAATGACAACAACACTCCCTGTAACAAACTTCTCCAGCACAAAAATCTCTGCTACAAAACCTGGCACAGGTGCCCAGAGCAGCTGTGGCTGCCCAAGCATCCCTGGCAGTGCCCAAGGCCAGGCTGGATGGGGCTTGGAGCAGCCTGGGACAGTGGGAGGGATGGGATGGGATTTAGGGTCACTCCCAAACCATTCCATGACTTTGTGCTAATGGAGCAGTAAGTGAATTCCCGTGTTTCAGAGGGCTGTGGATATGTCCCTGCTCAGTGGCAGAGGGATTCATCCCTGCAGCAGGGCTGGCTTTGACCCTGCAGCCCCCACTGCTCTGGGTGTGCTTCCCCCTTTGTTTGCAGCTCTGACCCGTTTGACTCCCGGCTCACCTGCAGAGGAGCCTCCCGCTGCAGGCCTGCAGCAGTGCCTGCAGGAATTCCTCCTTTTCCCGAGCAGGGCTTCGAGCCCAGCCGGCAGGAGCGTGTTTGAAGTCTGCACAGCCCCGGCGTCGATACCACTCCCATCACTCAGGTTAATGAGCACAGTTCATCAGCCCCGTCCCTTTGACTCCTTCTCTCCTGAAGGGAAAATAATGCATTTAACATGTCAGATATTTAAAGGGTTCTTTCATGTGCAGCCTCAGTTCATCACCAATAAAACACATTTTACCCTGCTGTTTCATTCCCTGAGCATTCTATGCTGTATTGAATTTAACACAGAGCTTCTTGCCACATTTCTTAGCAGAAAATAGACATCTGAAGACTCATTAAGGTTTCCCAGGCTTCCAGTTGCCCTCTGTCAGGTGGCATTAAATAAGTGCTGTAACGAAGAGCAGCACCAAGCACAGGCAGAGCACCAGCAGGACCCCACGAGGATGCCCCTGCCTGGAGCCCCCCAAGCCCCCTCCAGGCCATGAGCTGCTCCAGCCCCTCCTTTGTGGAGGGGCACAGAGCCAGTGACCCCTCCACGGGGCACAGGTTCACTGCAGGAACTGTGCTGAGCAGCTGCCTGTTCCCAAACACCCTGCTCTCCCAGGAGGGATTCATTCCAGAGATGAAAGCATCACTCACTGGCTTCCACTCTTTGCCTCTGACAAGTTTTTTTAGAAAGACACAAACTGGAGGCTGTTTGTCCTAAGCCAAATGAATGTCATTCATCACCTTTGGAGAACCACCATCACTGCAAGTTAATGCCTCCCAGAGCTTCTCAGTTGCAAATTCCTTTAAAATACAAAGTTAAAATCAACCTCAGAAATGCAAATAACCCAGCAACCTCCACAAGATGATTTATGCCATGCTATCGTTTTCATGAAAATAAATTAAAAGAAGAAAATGTAATTTAGGGTGAACTGCACTGTATATTAAAATAAAAGACTGACATGTCTGCAAAATGGAGCGCAATGTGTCGCTGCCATTGCTGCTGGAGGTTTAACCTTCCCAAACGTGGAGAGAGGGATTCTGATTTATCTGGTCTGATTTTGCATACAACCCTTTTAATGGCTTCGGGCATGTCCTGAAAAGACATGTATTTTGATTTCTTCATGTCGGTGTCGTGTCAAGGGAAGGCAGAAAGTTTGATTCTCTGTCAGTGTTTGAAACAGAGAGAAGAATGAAGAGTCAGCCCCTGTAAGAGCGAACCAGCCCCAGTCCCTGCACACGCCCTGAGGGTGGCACATGCTCCTGGCACAGCAGGCTCCCCACCCTGGGGCAGGCGTGCCAGGGCACCCTGGGGGTCACCTCTGTCCGGGGGGAGCCACGGCAGAGCCAGAGGTGGGCAGGGCCACCGTGCCCGGGGTGACTGCACCTCCCTGCCCACCTCACGGGCAGCGTCAGCGCTCGGTTTGTTCTGCTCTATTAAACTTCACCAAACGGAGGGGAAACATCTATTCTGATAAACTGAGCGGACATGATGAAGCCAGATGGGGTAAGTGCTCCACTCAGCAAAACTCCCGGGCAGCAGCTCGGGCTCCCAGCTGCTCCCAGCTCACCTGGAGAGCTCCTGGAACTGCTCGGTGTGGGAGTGCTCCAAGAACAGAGCCAGGGGTGTCAGAGCAGCACAGGCAGGGCTGCAGCTTCCCCCAGGGATGCTCAGAGCAGACCTGAGCCCAGCACTCTGCCCTGAGCCCCGCCAGTGGCACAGAGCTGTCCTGAGCTGGCACCACACGCCCGGCTCCAAGGAGCCGCTGCAGGCACGGGCTGGAGGAGGGACAGGAAGGCTGCCAGGAGCTAAACCTGACAAACGGCTTGTGCACAGAACTTGGGGAGGTTTGTGGTCTCCACCCACATAAATCACCAATAGCAGCCTATAAAATCCCAGGATTGATCTGCAAGGCTCTCCAAGCTTCATTTTAAATCACAAATTCCATGCAAGTAAAGACGCATGCCTTAGTTTTATTTTTATTACTATTAATAGCTGTAAGAAAGAGCTGTGCTATTAAAAAGCAACAGCTGCTTACAAATGAACAGATCTTTTCTAAATCAGGGTCATTTCTCCTGGTAACGGTAAGACCCTGTCAGGCAGTCGTAATCCTGACAGAAAAATACTTCACCTTCACTGCTGGCCTCTAAGATAGTAAATCTGAGACAATCTGTCTGGTTCTTAAAATATAATTCCTCTTTACTAGAACTGATCTTTTAAAACAGGCTGGGGGATGTGGTTCCTCATTCCTTCTTTCTCTTTACATTTTCATTGGTAAAGTCCCAAATCTGCTCAGGGCTGTTTTGTTCATCCCCCAGTACAGATGTTTTTGCAGAAAGGGGAAGTCTTCAAAGAGAAAAATATCACAAGCATCATCCAGGAACTGCAAAATCCCAAACCCCAACCTGGATTCTGCCAGGGACAACGTGGCCTTGGGTAAAACCACCTCTCCTCCCTGCAGGACCTCCATCTGCTGCTCACTAATAAAATGGGATTATAAAACTGCCCCCTCCCAAAGGGCAAGTAAAACTGTGAAGGTGAACACTGCAATACAAGTGAGATACACTTTTATAACCCAGCTACTTCCCTTCCAGCCTCTTTTCTCTTCTCTTCAGCAGGAAGCAGCCCCATTTCTACATGAAAGCTGTGGACCAGCTTGCCATTTGCACAGACTTCCTTCAGCAGGCAGCAGATTAAAGCTAAGAGAATAATCCATAGCAATTAATTTATTCAATGAGTTTAGCCTCATTTTCTGTTCCCAAAATGTCTGCAAGCTATTTACCATTTTTGCCGTGGTTTCCTCATTATTCACAATTACTGCTCCGTAGCTCCGGGTCTGTAAATGGCTCTGGAGCAGTGGCTGAGCTGTTCCAGCAGCTCCTCGGGATGGTTTCGGTGTGAGGCACAGGGCACCGTGGCTCTTCCTCTCTGCTCAGCTCTGGGGACAAGAGGAGAGGAGCAGATGGGGCTGGGATCCAAAGAGCTGCGTTCACCACCTGTGCCAGCCCCAGCTGCTCTCCTGGGACTCTGCCTTCTGCAGGAGGGACACTGCAGTCACCCCTCTCTGCTTCTCATACTGCAGCATTCCCAGCCCTTGGCACACCAAGAGTTCCTCTTTAAAACACACCTCTAGGAAAAAAACACGCATTTTTTGAGAAACTGTGCATTTTTTTGTGTCTGAATATTTTTTATGTTGATTTAAGTCTCTGTTTTCATAAGCATTTCCATCAGCATGGAGAATTATTGCAACACTAACAAACTCTCTGTAATTTTAACCAAAAAAGGAGAAGTCCTTCAAGGTGTGTTATCAGAGGTATTTTAACAAAACCAGAGTGGGGTCACTGGTGGGTAGAGGGGCTGATGGCAAAGTCTATGCAAGCTCCCACCAGATTGGCTTCATGGAGGTTCCGAGACATTTTAGCATTTAAATGTGTTATTGGCTTAGCAAATAAATAAATTACAAAGTGCCAGAAGAGCTTCTGGAAAATACATTAAGGCAATTTGCAAATAATTGCAGTGAGTTGGGCTATTATGACTTTGACTTCTGAAGTATAAAATCTCCCAGAGATAATGATGATAATCATATTGAAAATAGTTGCCACCCTTTAATCTTCTAAGACTAAACAGAGATCTTTGGGAATGCAGGACCCTGTCACTGTAATTGGACATCTGACAGGAGGTAATGAGGGTGGATGGCAGCGGGGTCGTGGGTGGCCGTGCAGGATCCATCAGCTCCATCAGCACGGGCTCCCCTTTGCACAGCTCTGTCACCCTCAAAGGGCTGTCACAGACACTGCTGGGACAGATTTGGATCTCAGCACCTCGACTGGGCACAGCAAGATTCACTGCTCATCCTATGGACAGCTCAGGAAAAATGGCACCAAACCCCCGGAACCAAAGTCATTTGCTGACAATCCTGTTCAGGTGCAGCATCGCTACCAGGAGCTTCATTTCCCCACAGACAGCAGAAATACATCCAATTTCAGCTGCACAGAGCTGTTGCCAGCAGAAACCTGTCCCCTCTGTCTCAGCACAGACAGGCTGTTCCTGCCCAGCCCTTTGGCTGGCCAGGCTGGCACCAGGCCAGGGCTGGCACTGCCCACACCCCTGCACCTGGAGAGCAACCACGGCACCACTGAGGGCCTGCAGACTGGGCAGGGGGCACGGGGAGAAAAAACCCAGACTAAATCCACTGCAACCTTTCAGGCTGATCCCCATTTGCTTCAGTCCTTGAGCAGGTGGATCTAACTCAGAACTCCTGTTCTACCAGGGAAGGGAGAGCTGGCCACCTTTCTGGGATTGGAAGGTCTCCATGCAAGGACTCAGGGCATCAGAACTCTGGAGATCTAAAAAAAGGGTCTCCACAGTTCTCAGACATCCCTTCATCTCCAGGCCATTAGAGATGGGTTTTCCTTTACACCTAACCCTGATCAAGTGGTCTTGAATTTGAAATTTTGTGAGTATCATCACGTTACTCTCAGCAATTCTGCCTGTGATGCGCTGGATGGACCTTCCAGTCCTTGGTGTTTGCAGCCTTGAAATGCCCAGAAAGAGTCACACTTCCCTTAAGTCATCCTTCAGCCAGGCAATTCACACTTAATTCTTTCCTGCTTCCTCATAAGTCCCACCCCACTTTAACCCTTTCAGCAGCTCCTGGAAGCATCCCCAGCTCCGCAGCCCTGGCACAGTGAGCAGGGCTGGCAAGGGATGCTCAGGGCACACAGTGCACCCAGCACTGGCACCCAGACCCAGGCTGTGCTGCCATCCCACTCAGAGGCACAGTTTAACCTGCCACTGAAGCCTCTCTGGCAGCCTGTGTTTGCCATCAGTGCTCCCTCACCATAAGGATTTGATTTGTACCCCTGGTACTCCAGAAATGGCAGCGGGCACCTCTCCCCTCTCTGCACCCCTCAGGACCAGCAGCTGACGGGAGAGCTCGGCTGGAGGGATGGGAAACACCTCCCTGCAAGAGTCAGGTCAGGGTGAAGAATTTTAATTCACTTCTTCTAAATATCTTCAGGTTATTTTCCCCAAAAGTGGGCTGACAAACTTCATCTTCTCCCGCTCTCTGGCAGTGAAGCCACGGTACCAAATTTGTTGTGCTTCCCTCCCACCCAGCAGCTTACGATGGCAGGGGCCCAGCCAAGGCTTCCAAACGTTGGCGTGGAAAGCACTGGCAGCCTTCTGCTGTTCCAGGGAAGGAAAGCTGCGGGGTTTGATAGACAGCTAGATAGATGGATACAGCCAGAAATACGCTTAATTATGCAATGTCACATTTCTGAGTTATTGATACTGTTCTCCCTTTTTGGAATAACAAAGACACATTTCAAAACTTCGGTTAAATTACAATAAGGGACTAAATCTATTCATTTGGGCTATTTAAATGGAGATTTTTTTCTTCAGTAGATGTGGTCTTGACTGTGCAGCACAGCTCAAGTGATGCTGTTAAAATCCTCCACCCACCACTGGTGTGTTGAAAATTAGCCAGCCCAGAGCTGCACACTATTATTACTTAATACATGTTATCTGAGATCAAACACCATTCCTGATACAAGTATTTAGGATTTCGCTTTTAAACTGTATTTTTATGGGGATTTTTTTACCAAACAAGTCAGGCATTAAGTTGAGTCATCAGGAAAGCCATTGAACTTTGCATCTGGAGCTAAAATAGAACTCTTAAAAATTCCTCTCCAAGTCAGCTTATTGTACAAACTTATTTAAACCTTCACAGGACTAATGATGGCATCCATCTGCCAACATCAAATGCCCCCACCACTGCACAGAGTGCCTGGTGCAGACAGAGCCCAGAGCCCAGCACCCAACAGCCGCTGGGTATTCCCTGCACCCAGGGGTGCAGCTCCCCTCAGGAGCAGAGGGGAGCACTGGGGCGAGGCTGAGGGAGGGCAGGGCTGCTCCTCTCCCTCCCTGTGGCCTGTCCAGCCCAAGTCCTGGGGCTGAGCTCTGCCCTCAAGCAGGAGCTGGCAGCCCTGCCTGCTCTGAGTGCCACCAGCAGAGCAGGATCCGTGCCCTCGCCTCTCACCAGCTCCACCCTGCTTCCCACCCCATGCTTTGGAAATAACAGATGTTATTAAACAAAACTGAGGACTCACCTTGGGTACGTTCATGGATCTCATTGATTTTCATACCAGGCCTGCTGGGCAGTGAACAGGGGCTGTCCCCAGGAGGGGAGAGGGCCTCGGGATGTGACCACTCTCACAAACCTCCAGCACAGAACTTCCATGCTGCCAGAGCAGAAGAGGGCATACAGTGAGGAACATTGATTTTCCAAACATGAAATTTATCAAATGACGCAAATCAGCTAAATGACATGAAAATACATCTGGAGACTCCATAATGTCACCTTCCATCCTGTTGGGTTTGATAGACACCGGCTGAAGAGAGCTGCTTCAAGCTGCAGAACACCATCACAGGCTAAGATTATTCTATCACTTTAATAGCAGCTATTTTCCTGTCTCTTAGGGGTTTTCTTTCCTTCTAATTTTACAGCTGTTACACTAGTGACATGCTTTCCACTATTTGAGTTAAAATTGCATCCCATTCTCAAATCAAAGTACATTTTGTTTTACACTGAGGGAGGAGATGGAAGAGTTCCTGTCCCATCACATCCGACAGCAGGGTGGGAAGGAAACTGAGGCAAAGCAACCCCTCAGCCCTTGGCTGTCTTGGGTGAGGAGTGGGGAGCATTCCTGGCCTGGTGCTTCCCTTGCAGCCCTCCCTGAGCCACGGTCCTGCCGTGCCTCCCTCTGTCCTGGCAGGAAGGAGCTGGGGCTGCAGCACCATCCCCTGTGTGTGCCCCAGTACTCACACTGCTGCTGAGACCAGCAGCTCCCAGCACGTCCCAGCACGTCCCAGAGCATCCCAGACAGGCAGGACCCCCTCACAGGAGTGAGACCTGTGTGAACCCGCTGTCCTTGGGCTGGCTTTGGGCTGTCCTTGGGCTGGCTTTGGGCAGAGGGAGGAGCTGGGGCAGCACAGGCTCCAAACGCTGCTCAGGGCTCACCCCTGCCTCAGCACAGCACAGCTGAGAGGCTTCTGAGGAAATGGAAAATGATCCCTCACCCTGTGAACACGACACTGCTTTCTGAGTGCTCCACTGGATGTTCCTGCTGCAGCCAAAGCCCTTTGAGGAGCACCCAAGCAGTGACATTTCAGGAACATTCTTGGGCACTCCAGTGTCTTCCAAATGTTTCCCCTCTCCTCCCTCTGCATTATATATTACTGCCATTGTGCCAGTCAGCAGCAGCTTCTGATACTTCTTCTCATACAAGACCACATGGTGGCTTGATTAGACAATAGAATTACTAAAATAATTCCAATTTTGATCAGAAAAAAATATCCAAAGTTTTCTTTCTCCACTTCAGTTTCATGGCACAGAATCTACTCAATATTTTTAAAAGCTTGATCTGGTTTTTATTATTAATATCAAACTTGATCTGCAGCAAATGAAGCCAAATGAAAGAAACCTACACTAATTTCTGATTTGCTTAACAGCACGTTCAGCTCACCTCGAGTGCCATCAGCCTCATTTTCCTAATAGCACTTTTTCTGCAAATCACTTTCAAATAATGAGGAGCTGAAATAAAATTTTTCCACAAAGAAAAATTGGTAGAAATAGATTGTTTGCAGCAGCGCCCTTAATGTCAAAGCAACTATTAGTCAATAAAATCTAAAATTTTAGAAAAAGGAGTCAGTGAAATTGAACTCAAGAATCATTATAAAGCTCATTCTCTATTAGTGCTCTAAAATAAGGGGGGAAATGGATTTTTCTGTGTTTACATTGCATCTCCCCTCACTTAAGTTGCTTTGGGAGAAAATGAAACTTTATATTATATAGTTCCAAGTGGTAGCCATTGAGATTATTAAATGAAGTTTCCAAAAAGCTGCTCAGTCTAGAACAGCTCAGGACTTCATTAGATAAGCTGTGCTTCCCACACGGCACCCCAAATCCCACCACCCACTGAGAGGTCCCCTTGGGAAGCCTTGGGACTGCATGGGAATAAATCCAAATTGATGCTGAACACACTGGAAGGACACGTGGGGAAGGCTTCCCACTCCCCTGGCATTTGTCCCAGGCCAGGCTGGACAGGGCTTGGAGCAGCCTGGGACAGTGGGAGGTGTCCCTGCCACGGCAAGGGTGGCACTGGGTGGGTCCCTGCCAGCCCAAACCATCCTGGGATTCTGTGTCACCCGGGAAGGGCACAGGACAGCCACAGGACAGCCTGGCCGTCCCTCCCTGCTCCTCCTGCCGTGTCCCAGGGGTGTCTGCACAGGGATCACTCTGCTGTCACCCCTGCCCCCCGTGCTCCCTGCGGGGAGCTCTCCCCCAGCCCTGCCTCCGGTGCCTTTGCTCTGCTCCTCACTGGCCTCGAGCTCCCCCTAATTAATGTTCCACACCAGCACCGAGGGACGAGTGCTGCCTGAGCCCTGACAAATATCCTGCTGCAGCCACCCCCTCATCCCACCCACCCTGCCAAGCACAGGAGATGGCTCCAGAATGCTCTGAAGGAAATGAATGCCCAGCATGGATCCAATTTGTATCTTCCACATTTAATACAACTTGATGGGAGGTTGAACTAGGATAACACCAAACTAAAAATAGCTGCTCCTGTTATCAGAACTGTTCACTAATTCTGACACAAGCCAACATGTGCTTTTATTAAGAACTCACAGGAGTAATTTATCTGAATGAAATTGCAATATAGAATTAGTCCTGTGCACCTGTGCCCAGTGCTTTGGCTGAGCTGGGTGTGTACACAGCTTTCAAAGCACATCAGAAGCACCCAGCGCCGTTCCTGCTGTCACACGCTGAGCGTGGCACACGCTGGCACACGCACAGAGCTTCCCCCTTCTCCAGGCAGAGCTTCCTGCCTTACCCTGCTCCACGGGAGAGCCTCTGCAGGGAGAGCTGCTGGGTGAGGGGTCCCCCCAATGGTTTTATGGAGTGGGGTTGGAGAGACTTTACCCTGACTAATGGGTGGAAGCACTGAAAAGGAGAAAAAATATTTCATTCCCTGACATATTCTGTGGACTGACTTCTAGTTCCCGGGCCGTCCCTGTCAGTGACACTGTGCCAAAAACGCCGTGTACCTGGTCCAGGTGCAGGGTCCTGCTCTCCCCCTCGGCTGTGCCGGGCACAGGGACATCGCTGCTGCTCTGGGCCCCACACACAGCACTGCCAGGGAACAGATGTGCAGCTGCTGGGAGAGCAAACACAAACAGGGCTGGTACAGACAGGGGAGAATGTGCTCACCCAGTCAGAAACATCCCCAGCAGCACCCTGGGGAAAGCAGGAGCAACTGCAAACTGCTCTGCTTCTCTGGGAACAACAGAGGGCAGTGGGAGCAGTGCAGTGGGACTGGGGCCCAAGGGGGCTGCACCCCAAAGGGGCAGGGCTGCACCCCAAAGGGGCAGGGCTGCACCCCAAAGGGGCAGGGCTGGGCTGGGGAAGGGTGCTCATCCTCACTGCCCTCGGAGGGCTCCAACCTCCAGCAAGGTGACCACAGGCTCCAGCTGTGCTGTGGTGACACAGCCATTGCTGAGGGGCTTTCATTAAGTACTCAGGGAAAAATAACCTAAATTCTAGTGCACGTTCCTGCCTTCTAGGCTGACCTGCCACACCGAGACAAGACTGACATCACAGTGTCACAGCTGCTCTCAGGGGTCCCCAGAGCAGGTGGCCCTGGTGTGCACCACACAGGTGACCACAGAGCTCAGGCTTAGCCTGGCTCTGAAGTTCTTGCAGCCTGAGCCATGTGTAGTTCAGTAAAGGCCCTGCTATTTGGGAATACTTGAATATAAAATATATCCCCTTTAATCAAGAATTGAAGGACTGCTCACATTTTACACAAATACTCAAGTTCCAGGGGAGAAAACTTTGTGCTCACCTTTAGCTGAAGCCTGACCTCGATTTGAGCAGCTTGCAGGGAAGGGCTGGAACTGGGGCAGGTCTAAGAGCCCTCCCTAAGCAAGAGCTGTAAAAGTTGAGTCCCTCTGTCCCAAAGGAACCCATCCCTCACCTCAGCTCCTTCCCTGCACTCCTCAGGGCAGCCTGAGAGCTGCTGCCCACCCTCAGAGAGCAGCAGCAGAGCCCCACACCCCCAGGGCCCCACAGCAGTGCCACACCTGCCCCAGATCCCAGCATTCCCCCACACCTGCCCCAGATCCCAGCATTCCCGACCCTCTGCAGCCGAGGATTGGCATCTCCAGCATATTTGTAACCTGCCCAGCGAGGACTCAGGGGAAAGCTGCAGCTTCCTTCTAAAGCACAGGAAAAAGAACCAGGATTGCATCTGCACCATTTACTGGCACCGGGGCTTTCCTTGCCTCTGTCCCAAAGCAGGGCAGTAAATCAGTTGGCATTGAATAAATTAATCCATCTGAAATACTCCCCTGGCACCAGCTGGGTGAGATAACCCACAGAGCCTCCTCCAAACAAGGCAAGTTGGTGTTTCAGGTCTGAGCAGAGGCTGAGAACACAGTGACTACAACAGGTACACCAGAGACAGCAAAGGGATTTTAACTGCTTGCAGCTCCGGGGCTGTCAAGCTGCGGGATGAGGAGGGAGAAGCCTTTGTGGTTACCTCACAGTTAGAGATGAGTGGGGTGTTTGAGCTTGAAAAGCTTTTACGTGATAACGGGCTTAAAATAGTAATCAACTTTTCTCATTCAAATAGAAATGTGTTTTTCTCTCCCGCGGCTTCCTGTATGTGCTGAGCCGGTAACTAGGTCATGGAGGCAGGAGGAGCTGGGGGAGGAAAAGAACTTTTGTGTGCCGGGGATAATTCACGCAGTCAGTTCCTGTGCTGCAGGGCACAGCAGGGCCCTCCTCTGAGGGGCACCAGGGACGGGCTCCCACCCCAGAACTCCCCTGTGCTGCACCCCGCAGCTCTGCACCCTGCAGCTCTGCATCCCTCAGCACTGCACCCCTGCACCCCGCAGCTCTGCACCCCGCAGCTCTGCACCCTGCAGCTCTGCACCCCTGCACCCCACAGCTCTGCACCCTGCAGCTCTGCATCCCTCAGCACTGCACCCCTGCACCCCACAGCTCTGCACCCCGCAGCTCTGCACCCTGCAGCTCTGCACCCCTGCACCCCACAGCTCTGCACCCCTGCACCCCTCAGCACTGCACCCCTCAGTACTGCAGCAGCTGCAGGTGTGCGGTGCCCAGGACCCGGCCGTGTGCCGTACCCGGGAGCCGGCCGTGTGCCGTACCCGGGACCCGGTCGTGTGCGGTGCCATACCTGGGAGCCGGCCGTGTGCGGTAGCTGGGAGCCGGCCGTGTGCCGTAGCTGGGAGCCGGCCGTGTGCCGTACCCGGGAGCCGGCCGTGTGCGGTACCCGGGAGCCGGCCGTGTGCCGTACCCGGGAGCCGGCCGTGTGCCGTACCCGGGACCCGGCCGTGTGCGGGCAGCCCGGGCACGCAGCTGCTCTCCTGGTCCTGCAGCATCCTCCCACGCCTGGAACCACGAGACCTCTGGGCCAGGATCGACATTCCAGTCCAGAAAGCAACAAAATGAAGATGTCACTTATGAAGGGAGGAGCTGCCAGGTTTATTAGAAATGCGGTGAGCAAATTAGAGACATTTTCATTTGGAGAAGAGTTTAACATATGCTTGGAATTTTTTCATCTATTCAAACCCAAGGCCATCTTCACACTACCCACCTGTGGCAGGTATATCACCGTGAATCCCCACATTTCCAATTCATTTCTGTCTTCCAAAGGAACATTTTTTGGCAAACAACACATTGAACCACAGCCAACGATTCCCTCCAGTGGCTGGTGGTGACTGGGCTGCGGTTCTGGAAGTTCTACAGATGAGTCCTTCACATCGAGTTAGCGTCTCCTCACTGCTCCCCGCGTGCCATATTGCAGCTAATTACTGATTGCGTTCTCTGGAATTTATTCACTAAAACAACAACAAAAATGCATAATGCGATGTGGCAGATCCTCAGCGATTCACACCAGCCTCGCACGGCAGCAGCCACATTCCTGCTACAGCACCAGAGAGTTTAGATATGCAAATGGCAGATTGTTAGTTTACAACAGAAAACAAAACAAGAGATGCTTCTCTTAACAGCTCCTGCAGAGCTGCTTGGGTGGCTCCTGTGTGTGCCTGGGTAAGAGAAGCACCGTGGGCTCTTCAGCTGTTTTCAGCCTGCAAAGCACCTTGAGCTTTTCCTGTTTCTCAGGTATTTGTATATTTTCTCCAGCATTCAATTTCCAGTTCTTCTACCCTCAAACCATCGTGTTGCCGCTGACACCGATATATAGGCACAAATGATCATACACCCCACTTGTATGTACAGCCAAGCAGCTGTACAATGACAATTATAATTAACATTATCTTAATATATTAATGTATTGTTGTATTAATTACAAATCCTATGTATTTATCGGTATGATATTTCAAACCATTTACAGTAAAACTGAAAATAAAGTTAGGTTTTTTTCATGGTGTCTACCGTGGATGAAGCATGATGAAATTCAGATATACCAAATATTGAATGTCGGTATCTTGTTAAGTACAAAACATTTGCTCTGGGATCTGCTGGAGAAGGAGGCACATGAGGGAGTCACTGGGGACTCATTCAGGCTCCAGTTCATAGGACCAGAGACCTTGGGGCTCTGTGAGCTCCTCAAGACACCAGAGTCAGAACCCTGGAATGGTTTGGGCTGGAAGATCAGCTCATCCCACCCTGCAGTGGCAGGGACACCTCCCGCTGTCCCAGGCTGCTCCAAGCCCCAGGGACAGGAGTCTCTGCTGCAGAGAGGACAGCAAAGCACTCAGGACGCTTCACACAGCAAATTGGGATGTTTGTTTTCCCCACGCCTGGTTTCCCTCACTCAAACAAACCCGAGGTCCAAAGGAGCTGTGCTGGAAGTGCCGACGTGCTCCTGCAGGAGCAGCTATCCCACTCCACACAACCAGCCCTGGAGCAGATGGACACATGAAATAATTACAGCTGACAGCTGACAACAAGACTCAGAAGGTGTCAGTCCCACAGCAGAGCCCTGCCCTTTGAAAAACACATTTAAAACTTTAGCTTAAAAATCCACAGGCACGCTCAAACCCCTACACTGTTTGAACTGTTTGTTTTCCTTCCCTTTCCTGCTCTTCCCTTTTCCTGAGACTCCATCTTCCTGGTTTCTAATGAGCAACTGCCCAAATTTGAGTTATAAATGCTAAATATACAACCTTGAGGCTGCTCTGGAATCAGATTTTTTTCAGGTGTCTTTCTTACTCTGCAGTCCAAATATAAATATAAAACATTTCTTTTTTCCAACTTTGCTGCATATTCCTGCTTTCTACTGACTCTGCTCACATTAATTCAGCAGCAGGTTCCCAGAGAGGAGCTCTGCCCCAGGGCACTGGTGGTGCCTTTCCATCTACTCCAACAACATACATCAACATTTTATAAAAGCCATAAAATATGCTGCAGTCTAGTTTTATCTTCTCTCTTTGAACATGCAAATAATTTGACTCCATCTTACCCAACCACTCAATAACCAGCGGTAGGATGAGCAGGGTGATTTACTGCCTGCTGCTGGCAGAGGAGGGCGAGAAGGGGCGGGTGGAGCTGCTTTTCTGTCTGAGGCACTTTGTGTGAACAGTGCTGCTGCTGCAGGAGTCTCACTTCTTCTCAGTCTTTCATCCCTGTGCACTTTTCATCTTTCCCATGTCTGAGAGAAAGAAATCCTTCTGTGCTCGAGCGCCTGCTTGTCAGCACGCTGCTGTTCCCTCCCCTCACATCGCCTCACTCCTGGCTCAGACCCCCTGTCCAGCTCCTGCCCTGCCCAAGGACCTCCAGCAGCCACCCCGACACTGAGAACATCCTGATCCTGCATCGAGGGCAGCCCTGGCACAGCCTTGGAGCAGGAACCCCCAGTCTGCCCCGAGCCTGCTGGGAGGCTCAGCAGGGTCCCTGGAGCCCAGCAGGGTCCCCTCATGCCCAGCAGGGTCCCCTCATGCCCAGCAGGGTCCCCTGGAGCCCAGCCCCCCACCACAGCAGCCCCTGCAGCCAGGGTCCATGCAAGGGGGGTCTTGGGGACCCCATGAGCCTCTCCTCGCCTCCCCCAGGCTGTGCCCCACAGCGTGTGACCAGAGCCCTGGCTGTCCCCAGGCTGTCCCCAGAGTGTGACCAGAGCCCTGGCTGTCCCCAGGCTGTCCCCAGAGCCCTGGTGTCCCCAGAGCCCCAGCTGTCCCCAAGCTGTCCCCAGGCTGTCCCCAGAGCCCTGGTGTCCCCAGAGCCCCAGGCTGACCCCAGCTGTCCCCAGCTGTCCCCAGGCTGTCCCCAGCACCCAGCCCAGCGGGTCCTGCACAGAGCATCCCCCAGCTCCAGACCTCTCCCCGGCAGGCAGCAGCAGGCACAGGCCAGGAGGAGGCGGGCTGGCAGGCACCAGCAGCAGCCCAGGCTGCTGTTTTCCAGAATTTCTGCCACTGGCTGTAATGAAGCTGTCCCCAGACTCACCAGCTCGGCGGGATGAAAGCAGAGCCCTCACGCCGAGGAGCCCGCGCTGCTCTCCCGTGAGCAGCCACAGTTCTGGGGCTGCCTTCACACAAACACATCACAACTGCTCTGCAAAGCCACAGTGACCTACTTTCAACAGATTCTCATGTGCTCCATGGGTGCCTTGAGTCACTGTAAACAGAATATCGTTTTGCCTTTGCCAGATAAATGCAACCTTTATTGGGAAAACCAGAAATCCCTCTCCTCCTGCAAAGGAATTGTTCCACTGAGAAACTGAGAAACAGTGCCCCAGGCCCTCACAGCCCAGGGGCAGAGCCCAAAGGCTCCTCTGTGCCACCCTCAGCCTCCTACAAACACCCCCCAGCCCTCCTCCAACTCCAAATCAGCTGAGCTGGGACAGCTCCTCTGGTGGTGTTTGGTGCTTTCATTCCCAAACACCAAAGCTTTGGAATTGCACCGAACTTTGGCTTCCTCCTTTGTCCAGTGAGGGCTGCAGCCGTGTCAGCTGAGAGAGCAGGAACTCTCCTCTCTCCCCTGCCTTTTCCAGGCTCCATGCAGTGCACAGATGTGAATGTCCTGATCTGCCTGATGAGCTGCACGGGAAGGACCTGCCCTGGTGGTGCTGTGTCTCCTCATGGCTGTGAAGAGGAGCACCAGCTGAGGCTGAAGGACGGCCACAGCCACCCTGAACAGGCAGAAACCACCTCACAGGCTGGGATGAGATAAACAGGCTGGGAAGGAAATGTTCAGGCACATTTCCAGACAATAATGATGCTACAACAGAACTTAAACTGCTGGTAAAATTGTACTGTTATTACATGTTGTGATTCAATTACCCACAAAAAGTTCTACTCAAGACATCTGAGGAACAACAAAATTCACATTCTGGGATGCACAATACCCAAAAACCTTGCTGATCAAACATTCACCTCAAATGTGAGCATTCCTAGTTCCACTACTATTTTATCTGTACTGTAGGATGCCCATTTGGGGTCAGAGCTGGCACACCCTGGCCAGGCTCTGCAAAGGCTTTTCCCTGCCCTCTCCTGCTGCCTGTACGGGCGCTAAGGGAGGGAAAGGGGCTCAAACCCTCCTGCTCGGGGGCCCAGGAGCAGCAGCACGAGCAGAGGCACAGAGCAGCCAGCAGCAGGCTGGGATGCAGGAGCTGTGCCAGGCCAGCCCGGGCCACAGCACCCCCTGTACCCCACAGCCCAGCACCCACTGGGCCGAGGCACTTCTGGAGCCTCCTTCTGTACCACACCTGAAAACCTGCCAGAAGCACTAGAGAAGGGGTGTGGGACAGCAAATTCCTGTCATTCACACACCAACCCCCCTCCTTCCACCCATCAGCTCAGCTTCACCAGATAAGCTCTGTTGTGACATTTCATAAGTAGTAGAATTCTGCTTCCTCCTCTTCTGCCTTAAAATCAAAGCAAATCAAAAACTGAGGCAGAAAAAGGCAGGGTTAGATGGGATTTTGGGAATAAATCCTTCCCTTGGAGGGTGGGCAGGCCCTGGCACAGGTGCCCAGAGCAGCTGTGGCTGCCCCTGGATCCCTGGCAGTGCCCAAGGCCAGGCTGGACACTGGGGCTGGAGCAGCCTGGGACAGTGGGAGGTGTCCCTGCCATGGCAGGGTAGGGCCCCTTCCAACCCAAACCATTCTGGGATTCAATGAGAATTCAGTTACTGCATAAATAAAATATTGAGGCATGAAATAATTTTGAAGACCCCAAGAAAGAAGCTGTCTGTAAACAGCTCGTGCTGAGCAGAAATGCAGCACACCGAGCTCCCAGAAAGCTCAGCTGGCAAACTAATTACTCTGTGGAGATACCTGCTTGGGAGGCTTCTGGAGGCACACGTGTGTTCTTCCAGAACACAACAGCTAAGCCAGGAGAAAAACCACAGTCCTGCCATCCAGCCCTCGCTGGGTTTCATTTTTTGCTCCACTTCACAAGCAATAACTGTGGGATGATAAGGATTTGCAAAACAAACAGAAAGCTGCACAGTGCTTGTGTTTGGAAGCTCTGAGCATGAAAATCCATTTCAGGCCCTATCTCCCCCCTTGCCGAGATAAACCCCTCCTAAGCGTGCTGCTTAAATCTCCTACAGAAACAAACAACCCCAAAGCTTGTTATTTTCTTGGCACAACTGCTCCCAGAGCAGGGGCCTGAGCACCCCATCCAGCCGCGTTTTACATTTGCCCAAGTTCTTCTCCTCAGAGTTAAAGCAAGAAAATGGAAATTGCCTCCACAAAGCACAAAACCAAGCTGGATTCACCAACAGCTGCTCCCAGCACTGCACCATGAGGGATCCCACTTCCATCCCCTTCCCTTGTGCCCCTCTGGACGGGGATAATTTCCAACATGCAGGGGGAAATGAGGCTCCTGGGGTCCTGGCCGCACTCAGCTACACCCCGAGCTCTTTGTCAAACCCCACAAGGAAAAGCTGTGCTCTCACCCATCCAACATCAAAGCACGGTCAGAACTCACGTTAAACAAAAGTACAGCAAGCTGGGCAAACACAGTGGAGGGGAATTCCACTGGGACCCTAAATGCTCTGCAAGTCTAAAGAGATGAAACCAGCTGGACATGGAGGTGCTGGGGGGGACAGGGAGGGTCTGCCTGGCTTCTGTCTGTGTCACTGCTGGGGACGGCCTGGGAGAGGGCTCTGCTCATGCCAGAGGAGCCAGCGGGACAGCACACGGTCACCTCCCATCCTACACACACCTTGCTCAGGAGGAGAAGAGAATAAACCTATTTGCCTTCAAAAACTTCAGTACAGAGTTTTATATTCAGAACAATAAAGTCCCAGAGGAGGAAGAAGCAATTTTAACTTAAAATTATGCTGTTCACTCAGTCTTTACCATTTTTTAACAAACACATAGCTCTGTCTCTGCCCTACCAATCCTCAGTTTTCCCTCTATATTTCTAATAGTTCTAAGTTAATTGATTTCCCACAATAACAACCTCCCAGGGACATACAGCTGGATAATCCTCAGCCCCTTCCTGTAGGGCTGGGGAGCAATTATTACTCATTAGTCCTCTGCCATACACAGACACAATGGGATTTGGATCGATTGGTTTTGCAGGGGCACCATAAGAGAAAACCAGAGAGTGTGGGGTCCCTGTTAACAGAAACCTTACAGGGAGATGGCATCAGGTGGGAGGCTGGGGTGCAAAGACAGGCACGGCTCTTTAATTTTCATTTACACACAGCAGAAGTAGGAGCAGGATGGAGCCTGGGGGTGTTTCTCTGATGCCCTGGGGCTCCAGGGTGGGAGACTCCTCCAGAGCAGGAGCACAGGCAGGTGCCCCCTCACCAGGGGGATCCCACAGCCACCAATCCTTGTGCATCACACACATCAGCTGCCACCAAAGCTCCTCCTGCGTGTCCCAGTGGCAGGAGCAGCTGCTAAAACCAGAGGGATGACTGTCACTACACTATCAGCGAGTGTCCCAGCCTGTACTGTGTTCTGTGGGAGCAAAAAACCCCAAATTTCCTGAGAAAACTCAACAAAAGCCTCGAGGGGACAGTGAAGGCCAAGCTGGGCACCCTCAGGAGCAGGACTCTGCTGCAGGGTGCTGGTGCTGGCTGGCTCTGCAGGGTGCTGGTGCTGGCTGCTCTGCAGGGTGCTGGTGCTGGCTGGCTCTGCAGGGTGCTGATGCTGGCTGGCTCTGCAGGGTGCTGGTGCTGGCTGGCTCTGCAGGGTGCTGGTGCTGGCTGCTCTGCAGGGTGCTGATGCTGGCTGGCTCTGCAGGGTGCTGATGCTGGCTGCTCTGCAGGGTGCTGGTGCTGGCTGGCCCTGCAGGGTGCTGATGCTGGCTGCTCTGCAGGGTGCTGATGCTGGCTGGCTCTGCAGGGTGCTGGTGCTGGCTGGTTCTGCAGGGTGCTGATGCTGGATGCTCTGCAGGGTGCTGGTGCTGGCTGGCTCTGCAGGGTGCTGGTGCTGGCTGGCTCTGCAGGGTGCTGGTGCTGGCTGCTCTGCAGGGTGCTGGTGCTGGCTGGCTCTGCAGGGTGCTGATGCTGGCTGCTCTGCAGGGTGCTGATGCTGGCTGGCTCTGCAGGGTGCTGGTGCTGGCTGCTCTGCAGGTCACACACGGGGCAATCAGTCTGTGTTAACACAGGGAAAATTGATACCACACAGAGATACCACACACAACGTGTGCTAACAGAATTGTACCCTGTCAATGGCAACAAGCACGTTCTGCCAGCTCCTGTGTATCTCTAAAGCTTTCCTTCGCACAGAGCAGAGTGGAATATTTTAAATAACATCCAGACTGGGCAGCAATTGGCCTTTTCTGGGAATTCCCACAATAACAAGAACAGCAGAGGCCAAACTGTTTTCACTGAAAGCTATTGTTTTTCCTGAGGAGTTGTTCAAAATACCTATGAAGATAAAAATGGAAATTTCTGGAAAATTGAGTCTGTACCCACAAAACTTCCAACAGCAAGGGAGACAAGGCTTAGGTTCTCCAAGCAGCAGCACTGCTGCTCTCAGTACAGCGTTATTTCTAATTGTGATCCTTACAGATGCAAACCCGTGTATAAAATCATTCCCTGGGGCCATGGGGCTGGCAGGACCATCCTGCTGCACCCCTGGGGAGGGCAGGGCAGGGAGCCCCAGCGCTTGAACCAGGGGCACAGGCAGGATCCCAGCTGGAAAAGACATCCAGAAAAACATTCACTGGGGACTCCAGGAGGCCAGCAACACTGGGGGCACAGAGTGCAGCTGAAATCAAGTGCTCATTCGGCTTCACTTGGGTAATTCATTTTTCTCTGATGTCCAGCTCTCTTCAAAATTTACATCTGCTGACTGGATTGGAGCCTTTCATGTTCTGTTTTTGAATTATATGTTGCATGTGTTACAGCACAAGAAATTTGACTTTTCAAATGCCAGCAAATGGCTACAAAATTGGCCCCTTGTGAATCACAGCCCAGCAGCATTTCCATGTAATTATTTTGCCCAGGAATTTAATTTGCAAGACATGAAAGTTCTGCTGGCTGAAAGAGCAGCACATAATGATCCCTAAGCAGAGGGAGAAGCAGCCACTGCTGGGGATGCTGGAGCTCGTGCCCCCTCCCTGGTCATAAATCCATTCCCTGCAGCCAGGAGTGTTCCTGCCACGGGCTGGGGTGAGGTTTCGTGGGGACAGCAGCGCTGGGGCAGCAGGGCTGTGAGGGGGGGACACACATCAGCACCCTGCCAGTCACAGCCTGGCACCGGAGCCACTCAGGGACTGTAAACCACCATGGGCACAGCTCAGGATCAGAAACGACCAGGGGCTCCTGGCAGCTCCATTACTCAAATTATAACCATCATTAACCATCACAAAATCCCAGGATGGTTTGAGCTGGGAGGAACCTTAAATCTCATCCATGCCAAGGGCAGGGACACCTCCACTAGACCAGGTTGCTCGGGTTGCCAGCTGCCCTCAGGAAACAAAAGGTCCCCTGATCATCTTGAGATGAAATACCGAGTGAAATCAGACAGAACAACACAAAACAAAACCCTTGGAGAATCACATCCCACTGTCACACAGGCAGTCCCACGGGCCCTCTGGGCTCGAGGACACGGGGCTGAGCCCCCCTGTGCCAGCCCCTCCTCAGCCACAGCCCCGCTGTGCTCCCCAACCCCTCACTGGCAGTCCCAGGGCTCGGCAGGCACTGACTGGATTGAAAGCAGATGGCATTTGAGACATTTCATAGCACTTTTATCCTGATTCACTCCAGATAAAGTTCTTACATAACTCTGACATTTAGTGTCTCAGTCCAGGGAGAAATTCCCCTTTCTTTGTCCTGTACCCTTGTGCCTTTTCTTTTTTAAGGTTTCCAGTTAAATGCTGCTCTTGTCACTGTTGAAATGGATCAGCAGCTGTAGCCATGAGGGGAAAGCACTCAGGGGGAGGACGTGAGCTCTCTGATCACCAGTGCCAGTCCAGACCCGCCCGGACAGGGCAGCAGCTCCAGGAGGGGACAGCGAGTGGCACTGGCTGCTGGTGTCACAGGGAGCTGCTGGGGACCAGCAGGGACAGGTACTTGAGCCAAGCAAAGCCAACAGGCACCTCTGAAATGGCCTCCTCAGTAGGAGGCTGAACAATTAGGGCCTCTATAGGGTCAGCAGAGGGGGAGCAGGTGCCTAACTTAGGGCACCTGCCCTAAACTCACCCTAAACTGCAGAACCTCACAGGACAGCCCAGACAATGAACACCCTGACTTGGTCCCAGCTAAAAGGAACCATCTACTCCAACCTCATCAGGTTCCTACCCTGGACTCCTCCAAGGTGTGGCATCTCTGGTTTGATTGTCCAGTCTCTTCCCAGGAACAATTTCCTTCTTTTGAAACAAAAAAAGTAAGTGAAAAAGAGAAAATCCAGATAAAATCTTCTTGGATTTGGAATTGGGGCACATTTCTATCCAGAACAAATTTTATGTAATATTTGTTTTGTTAAACTAAGCACAGCAAAGTGCTTTCTCCAAAGATCGACAAAAGCTGTAGGAAGACAGAAGCAAAGACAAATCATGGGATTATGGATGATGTGTAGGAAGAGAAATTGATGAGTATTTGGTTAGTAGGATCATATTGAGCCTTATGGGATCCTGAGACTCCTGGCTAAATCCTGATGAACCCAAATATAAAGTACCAGAAATGAAAGCTTAATGCTGAGCTTAATTTTGACATTTTTGCCTTGGAAACCTTCCAGGGTAGGCTGAATAGCCAGAGACAGCAACCTTGGAAAAGCTGTGAACCTCCATGAGATCTTCATCAACCAATCTAGATGGAAGCGGATAAAGTAAAAAGTAATTCACATGGAAAAACAAACAAACCAACCACCCCAGAAAATATCAACTGCCAGTAAAACAAGTTCATGTTTTCCGTTTCATCAAATACCCAGGAATACATTTTAAACAAGAGTTGTTCCTGCCTACTGCAGAATACTTTGTCCTCTAATCATGTGTTGTAGAGAATCTAAGTAAATTGTTTTTCAAACACAGTGTCCTGACCATGAGCTATAAATCTCGTGGCTGTTTGGGCAGCGGGAGGTTCACATCCTCCCACAACAGCAAATTCCACGTGGGCCACACTGCCCCACAGGTCCTGGGCTCCTAAAAGCAGCGGGGCTGTGGAATGTTCTGATGGTTTGTTCCAGCCTGCAGCACGGGAGATTTCCCTGCTGCTCCAAGCTGGCCCCAAAATACGATTTGTAGGCAGATGAAAAATAATTAGAAGAGAAAATAGATTGATATCAAGGTGACAAAAGGCACTCGTGATCCCAGGAAACCTGAAGCTGGCGAGTTAAAGCTGTTCTGCCCTCCCACCACTCGTGCTTCTCCAACTGCTTTGAACGTGCAGCCAGGCCTGAGCTTGGCAGGCACAGGGCAAGGCCAACGAGTGCTGTGTGCTCTGGATGACTGGAAAATAAATTATTTGTCATTCCAGGCTCGATACAAGAAGAGCACCTGCTGCCAGAGCTGAGCTGAGCTCCCGTCCTCCCTCAGCCCCAGCAGGAGCCCGGGCAGTGCCCTGCTTCCATCCCCAGGGACCCCCATGGGGACAGGAGTCCTCGTGGCCACAGGCACGGGGGGAGCCTGCGTGTGCCCCACACCAGGACACCACGGTGCTTGGCTGGACACCTTGTTTGCCTGGCTGAAGAGGCAGTCAACACCAAACAGGTGTAAGCTGAAAATAAAAACAGAGAAAGAGCAGCATTGTCTGTTGAAATGATCTTACCCCTCCTGTAGACACCCCAGGAGCCGTGCCTTGGGCAGAGAATTGAAATATTAGTCTCTGTGAAACTGGTTATGGGCTATTGGCTAATGGGCTAAATTAGTCTCTGTGAAAAATTACCCCATTTGACTTTATCATAAGCCCGTGGCCACACACGCTCTGAGGAGATAGAGATCCATTAATTAGTGCTCGTTATTGCTGCCTCAGGTGGTGTTCGTTTCACCTGAGCTCTGGCAGTTGGATTCCAGTGAATTTATTCCCCATGGAATATCCCTACCCCCACACCCAGGGGCTCCCAGAGACCCCCAAGCCCCAGGCAGATTTTCTGCTGTTATTTAGGGGTGATTAAGGGTCAGTTTGGGCCATTTTAGGGCAGGATCCTTTATTTACCCCTGCCCATCGCAGGTGGGCTCTGTGCCAGTCACACCCCCCAGGCTGGTTTGTTCTGCCCTTTTCCCCCCCTGTTCCCACTCCCCTCACACAGTGATGAGGCTCAGGAACTTGTGGGGTCACACTTGGGGGTCACGCCCCCCTCGGTGACCCCACCCTGGGTCCTCCCCTGGCTGCAGTGGCCCCCAGGGCCCCGTCCCACAGCCCTGGGTCACTGCTGCAGGGCTGCTCCTGGCTGCACCCAAATTGTCTGCAGCTCCCGGGCACTTGGGTGGGCACACCCCGAAAATGAAGAGCCCCTAAAGACAGTGACAGCCCCAGCCAGAGCTGCTGGGGAGGGGGCCAATCCCAAGGCTTGGCAATAAAAAGCATCTTTAGAAGTCCATGGGTACTTTCAGAAAAAGAAAATGTAATATTAATCCTAAGCACTGAGATAAACAGCCATGCTACATTTAAAAGATGCTCTATTTATTCTAGGTTTTTTTTTTTAATTATAAAATCAATGAAGTGTTAATGATTTTAAGAATTACTTCAGCTTACTTGGAGTTTCAAAACAACTTTTTTTAGTCTATGGCATAAATTCATAAGCTGCTCAGTTTGACCAATTTGTCAAGACAATTTCCATTAGTAAACATGAATATTTAATGAAAGGGAAAAATGGCATGAGCAACTTCACTTAAGCGACTAATGACTTACTGGAAAACAAGTAAGATACATTAATATGCCACTTCTTTAGGTATTTGCAGAGCACAACCACCTAAATATTCAACAAGCTCCTTATTTTACCTTATCTTTATTTATCTATGTGTCTATATGTCTGCCATTGCCATTGCTTATAGATGTCAGCAAATCCACTCAAAAATAAACCACTTTTTAAATTTAATCCAGTCACTGCTGCTTGTTTCCACGGGCTCTTTCACAAGAGGCCCTGAAAGTCCCTTCTCCCCCTTCATTGCTAAATTGGCCAATTTGTTTGTTTAATGGCAAATACGAAGGCCTGACAACCTCACAGCACTCGTTAATGTACTGAAGGAGAGAAAATCAGTGCAAGGCTCTGGAAAACCAGCCCAGGACCCCGGCGTGGTTCCAGACCTCAGAGCACAGCAGGCTGCCAGGAGCAGCTGGCCAGCAGCGGGCTCTGCTCGCCAGCCACTCCCTGGTGTGACAGTCCCTGTGCAAACACCTCGGGGCGTTCTGAGAAAAACACCGGGACCGGGGAGGAGATCTCTGTCCCAGGAGACAGGAGAACGGCATCGGAGCTCTGCACGTGTCCCTGGTTCCTCCCAGCCCTGACCCGAACAGACCGCACCGGGTGCCCTGCCTCTCCCCCGCTTGTCCCGGTGTGGGGCAGCGCCGCAGGGTCCGCAGGGCCGCGGGAACACAGCCCTGTGCCATGGGGACATCCCCTTCTGTGCCATGGGGACACAGCCCTCTGTGCCACGGGGACACCCCTGTGCCATGGGGACACAGCCCTGTGCCACGGGGACACAGCCCTCTGTGCCATGGGGACACCGCCCCCTGTGCCATGGGACACTCTCCTCTGCCACGGGGACAACCCCCTTCTGTGCCATGGGGACACAGCCCGAGGGCACACCCCGGGCGGTCACACCCCGCTGTCACACCCCGGGGTGTGCCATGGACGGGCACACCCCGCTGTCCCCCGGGGACACCCCGCGGTCACACCGGGGCCGCTCCCGGCGCTCCGCGGGCGGGTCCCGGCTGCGGTCCCCGTTCGGTCCCGGCTGCGCTCGCCGTTCGGTTCCCGCCCCGGAGCCCCGGGCACACCGAGCCCGTCCAGCACAGCAGCTGGAAGGAGCCATCGCCGCCGCGAACGCGATCGCAGCGTTCGGGGGAAGGCGGCGCTCGTCGGGCAGCAGCTCTCCTCCCCGCTGACCTCCCTCCGCCACAAATCGCTTTTGACAGGCGCTCACAAATCCTAAAGTGAAAAGCTGTTTCCTTTAGTCGCTATCTCCGTAAAATACACTGACTCTCTTAATTACATGCTTAGTTTTTTTCCGAAGGCTCTACCCATGCATGTAGGCAATAACTCAAGCTGCGAGGCAGGGGACCGTGTAATGGAGCAAGAGCGGTGCAGCCTGGTGGAAAACATCCCAGCCCAGTGCCCGGGGACCTGGCGGGGCCGCGCCGGCTCCGCGGGGACAGCTGCGACACGCCAGCGGTGCTGGGACACTGCTGCCACCGGTGCTGCAGCCCCAGGGCCACACTCTGCTCTGCTCTCAGGTACCACCGCGGGCTGCCCCAGCACAGAGAGCCCAGGAGCCCAAACTCCTTCCGGCTGCCTCTGTGGTGTGCGTGCCAGGGCAGCTCCTGCTGCAGGCACAGCCCCAGAGGCACCGGGGCACTGCTGGCACTGTCTGAGGGTCACAGACCCCAGGGCTCAGCACAGCTTTGTGCTGGTTGCTCTGAGCTGGGGAGGCACTTCATGCCCAGGCTGTGCCCGGCGGTGAAATATGGGCACAAAGGCTCCCAAAATGAAGGGATGCCCAGTCCCACGTCTGATTCACTGGGCTCCTCCCCTGCACTACCAGCACCAAAATCAGCAGGTCCAGGAGCAGTCAGTGGAGCAGGAGCCCCACAGTTCCCACAGAACACCAGAAAAAACATGGGAAAAACAGCATTGCCTCAATTCTCCTTTCAAAATACACAAAGAGCAAAACCACTGCACTTTCTTACCGCTCTTTACTTCAATAGAGTGAGGAGCCAAGGGTTCAGAGCAGGAACGCCTGTGTGACACCCCCAGCTCACCCCACAGAGGGCTCCTGTCCCACAGCACACCCAGCAGCCCTGCTGCAGAGCAGGAACGCCTCAGTGCCCTTTGCAGCCTGGCCTGCTGAATCTGTGTGTCCTGGGCTCCCTGGCAAACCCCGGCAGCCCCACAGCACCGGGAATGCCTGGGCAGAGCCAGGGGATCTTGGCAGGAACGGCACCAGTGGATTGCTGTGGGATCAGAGGGGCAGGAGCTGCTCCCAGCCGGGGCGCCCGGGATGGAACAGCCGCGTTTGCCCGGAGCTGACCTGCAAATCTTCACAGATAATCTCTGCTGGGTGTTTTGTCCTCTAACTCAAGAACATCAAAAGTGTTCCAGCCAACCAATTTTATGTGAATTTGATATGGATTTACCCATGGCAGAGTTTGTTTGAAGTCTGCAACAAGACACCTTTATGCTCCTTCAGCCCAAAGCATCTTCTGCTGTGCTTCAAGGTAGACTAGCAAAAAAAAAAATGAAAAAGAAAACAAGCCAAATCCAAAAATTAAAAAGCAACTAAAAGCTATGCCTCTGAAAAGAGGAAATGATAAGAAAATACAGCTGATACAGCCCCACACCTCCCCAGAGAGCCCTCGGCATCATCCCAGCCCCTGGATTTGCAGCCCCCTTTCCACGGGGTGGGCTGGGATTCCCCAGCTCTGGAATGCAGAGGGAGCACCAGAGCCAGGGCCCAGAGCTGCAGCGACCCCTCCACGCCCCCGGGACCGAGCAGACCCCGCCCTGGGCAAAAAGCAGCTCTGGAGAGGTTCCTCACCTGCAGGCTTGGACGGATGAGTGCCCAGCAGGCACTGGAACCGAGGCTGGAAACAGAACCAAGGGAAATAAGGATGCAGACAGAGGAGTACTGAGCATTCTTGGGAGGAGGGGGAGCAAAGGGAAAAGATCAGTTAGACACACACCGGACCCACAGGTTTGGAATTCTGTGCCTAACTCTGCCAAAAGTTTTTTCAGTTATTTATCCAACTCTACCACAGTGTCTTCCAAGTCCATCCCCTTAAAAGCAACAGAAATAACTACATCCTCACAACTTTTCAGAGAGTTCCCTACAGCTCTCTGAGTCACAGCCAAAATTCTGTCTGGAGCAGTTATTTTGGGTATGACTTTATCACCAGGGAATGAAGCAATTAAAAAATAACTTCTTTTCTGGTCAAAGAGTTTATTGCCACGTCTCATATTTCATTCTGAATTTCATTTTTTCAGTATATCCCTTTTCTGGAGCAACATTCAGCGAGATGATATAAGCAGGGTGCTTGGACAGCAGCCTTCCAGCACAGGGACTTTATTTGGAAGTGTATAAAACCCTAACAACTAATAAAATATTCTTGACTCCCAAGGCGAAGCATGTGCAAGATAAGAAGGGTCGACACTGAATGGATTATAAACACACAAGTTTCTCCAAACTCCCTTCCCCCAGCCAGCTTTAATACAAAATAAGATAAAATACAAAAATAGCTTTGAGCACGCTTGAAAGTTTAATCCCAGAGTGGAGGAGCGGGCTGTGCTGCTGGGCTGCCTTATCACAGCCCCTGGCCTGGTGTGAGCCAGCATCCCCAGGGAGGGTGGAGCAGGCAGGGCCAAGTAACAGCATCAGCACTGAACAGGCTGCAAATCCCACTGACACCTCCTCACAGCGAGGACAGCACCGTGGGGAGGAAAATCCACACCCGGGGCAGGCAGGAAAAATACTGGAATTCATTGCACATTATATATATATATATATATATATATATATATATAACTAAATTCATTGCACATTTTATACATATATAAATTGAATCCATTGCACATATATATGTAAGAAAACTGCACTTGACTGCACACATACATAAAAGAGAATTCATTGCACATCTATACCCACAAAAACACTTCAATTTAATGTGCACAAGTAAAGCTTTCATTTCCATTAATTTGCACGATAAACATCTTCACTAATTATACACTGTGCTTACACTAATCACCTGCCTGAAGCCATCAGATTTTATGTGGGGCTCCTGTCAGATCTCATAAAGCAAATAGGGCTGGATCAGATGCTGGGTGAGAACCCCCTGCACCCTGATGCTAAAATTGTGTGCTCAGCTGCATTTTTCCCTGTAAATGGGCAGAAAAGGAGCCAATTCTCAGCTGAGGCTGCCTCCCACCCTGCCCACTCGCTGGCTTCAGACATCCCAAAATCAGGCTCATGGGTTTTTCCTCCTTTCTTCCCCCCGCCCTGGAAGATTTATTTTTGCTGTCTCCCAGAATCCCAGCTCCCTGCTGGGTTTGTCCTTCCAGCTCCATTCCTGCCCCAAGGAGCTCCTCGTTCAGAGATCACCACATCGCAGGAGCAGCTCTGAGCACTTCATGTGTGATGGAGACAGAATTACTGCAAAATCCTTCCCTGGCAGGGCCGGCAGGCCCTGGCACAGGTGCCCAGAGCAGCTGTGGCTGCCCCTGGATCCCTGGCAGTGCCCAAGGCCAGGCTGGACAGGGCTGGAGCAGCCTGGGACAGTGGAAGGTGTCCCTGCCATGGCAGGGGTGGAATGAGGAATGCTCCCGAGGGGCAGAACCCAGCTCAGCCCAGGTAGAACTGAGACCCTGTCCCCCCCCAGGCTACCAGCGCTTCTGCTCTCTGCAGGTGACATTCACACTCTGCAAAGGACCAGCAAAATTGTGCCCTAGTGCACAGAGCCATGTTAGGGATTTCTGGAGCCCCCAGCTTGCACCCAAACAAAAGAAGTCACAGCCAAATGACAGGCACAGCTTGGCACAAGAGCTCCACACGCTCACCAGCACCCTGAGAGCTCCCCTGGGGGAGCAGCAGCCCCTGTGACCCCCAGAGCTGCTGCCAGGGTTCAGACTTCACTGCACCTGCAAGGGCTGGACTTTTTGGTAAAGCTCTGCCTTTGGAGGAGTTTGGAGGAGGGTTAATTTCAGTTTTTCCCACTCAAAGTGATGTTCCCCTTCTCAAATGCAAAACATTTATTGAAGCAGCATTGATTTCCCATCCCTTCGTCAGCTCCTTAATAAACTTCTTGGCACACAATGGAATATGGCCAGTTCAATTCAGATCAGAGTTTGTGAGCAGTGTCTTCCTTAATTAAAATCAGAAAGCTTGCACAGGAGAGGACTGTGCTTGGCAGGTGATGCCAGGGTGAGTGGGAGCCCATGGATGGAGCAGGAGAGGCCCTGGGAGCTGCCAGCCCCCTCACCCGTGGGTGCAGCCGAGTGGAAACACCACCCGTGCACGGAGCCTGGCAAAGGGGGTGCTCTGCTGTCAGCCAGAAAACATCCCACACCCAGGGCTGCCATCCCACACCCAGGGCTGCCATCCCACACCCAGGGCTGCCATCCCATCCCCACCCCCGGGGCTGCCATCCCACACCAGACTGGGGCTGCCATCCCCACACCAGACTGGGGCTGCCATCCCACACCCAGGGCTGCCATCCCACACCCAGGGCTGCCATCCCACACCCAGGGCTGCCATCCCATCCCCACCCCCGGGGCTGCCATCCCACACCAAACTGGGGCTGCCATCCCACACCCAGGACTGCCATCCCACCCCCGGGGCTGCCATCCCACACCCAGGACTGCCATCCCACACCCAGGACTGCCATCCCACACCCAGGACTGCCATCCCACCCCCGGGGCTGCCATCCCACCCCCGGGGCTGCCATCCCACCCCCGGGGCTGCCATCCCACCCCCGGGGCTGCCATCCCACACCAGACTGGGGCTACCATCCCACACCAGACTGGGGCTGCCATCCCCACACCAGACTGGGGCTGCCATCCCACACCAGACTGGGGCTGCCATCCCATCCCACCCCCGGAGCCTCCTGCTCCCCCCGCAGGCTCCTCTCTGCTCTCCACTCCTCCCGCTGCCCACCACCGCCCAAGGCCCTGATGGCTCATCACTGCAGTTAATCGCTATGGACATGGTCCAAGATAAAAAGCAATTCAAGCTTTATACCTCATTATCATGCTCAGATCCACCATATCCATGGGGTAACCTGAAAATAACTACAGCAGGAAGAAATCCCAGCCAGGGAAGTGTCAGAAACACAACGCACCAGTATGGGTGCTGTAGCAAAAGACAGGTTAAGAAATAGAAAATTCCAATTCAAGATATATTTATAATTCATTTTCAGTGGAGAAAAAAAAATAAGTTCTCTAACCTATAGTTGAGCTCTAAATGTTCTTTTTTTGAAAGCAAGCACAAAAGAAACAGGAATGTAGCAAAGCTGAAGCTTGATTTCTAGTTTGAAAATACTTGAGGGAACAATTTTCCTGCTGCAGCTTCAGGTGGGTTATTTTGCCATTAGTCCAGGAACGGGTTTGTTGGGTTTTTTTAACGCCTGTGATTGTTCAGCAAATTACAGTGTTTGCAGCTGCCATCCGAGACACGGCTGTGCTGATTTCTGGTTCACTGAACACAGAATTCCTTTCACACCCCACAGAGACCCTCCCCGAGCTGCTGCACAGCGTGAGGAGAGGCTCCCCACACTCCACCCAGACCCCAGCACCTCCAGCTCCGAGGCCACAGGACCCTACAAACAGGGGGGTCCCACAGAAACCCTATAAATAAATAGGTGTCCCTATAAATAAACCCTATAAATAAATAGGTGACACCTATAAATAGGTGTCCCACAGGACCCTACAAGCAGGGGGTGCCCCACAGCAAGTGACAGGAGTGGCAGTGCCAGGAGGGGAAGGGCTCCAGGCCCCGAGGGAAGGGGGATGCCCAGCGGGGTCTCCTGGACAGGTCCCCACACGGTGACGTGTCTCCCTTCAGGCAGCCTCTCTTCCCTTTACCCACGTCCCAGTTCCCTTGTTTGTGAGTCCCTTCCCTTTTCCACATTAAAGAGGCTCTGGAGCCTTTCCTGCTTCTCAGTGTCAGGGAAGGTTTTGAAGCTTTGCAGAGAACATGTAAGATGAATATTATGATCTCACCTTTTTACATTTGCTGAATATTTAAAAGGTTTTAGCTCCCTTAAAATAAATCCTTTCCAAGTGGAAGGACAGAGGGCTACTGTTTCCATAACAACCACTCCTCAGAAAATCTTCTTTTGGTAAATACAGCAGAATTAACTGCATGGTTTTAATATTTAATCATTTCCTGTTAGACATGTATGAAAAAAGGTAAACTTTAGTTCACCTTGCCTCTCTCCCACCTGTCTCATTGAGCAAAGCCTGGCTCCTTTCAGAGAGTAACAGAGGAGCCCCGTGAGCTCATTCACTGCGCTGCTGAGCAGCTGATGGGCACCCCTGGAAACGAAATAAGATTGAAAATTGCTGATGCATCTTCCATCACTGCAATTTCCACAAGGTTAGAACAAGTCACTTTGGATAAAATCTTGGGAGAGCCAGGCAACTGCCTGGGTAATAAACATGAAAAGGCATTCTCTGATCTGCATTAGGTGGGGACAAAATGGAATTGAGGCTCCTGGCAGAAATCCTAAAATCAAAGTTTGATTTCCCCGATTTGAATACGGAGGAGAGAGGCGGCTCAGGGGGTCTCACACCCTGTACAACCTGTCCAACAGGCAAGAAAAACGTGCCCCATCCCTGGAGGTGTCCAAGGCCAGGCTGAACAGGCTTGGAGCTCCCAGGGCAGGGGGCTGGCACAAGAAGAGCTTCAAGGTCCCTTCCAGCCCAGCCCATTCTGGGATTTGTTGGGATTTGGCTGTGCCTGTGCTCTCACTGCCATGGACTGCACTGATCATCTGAGATCACCACAGCAGACACGCAGTCCCTGGGGAGGGAGCCCCTGTGTCCCCTGCACAGAGCCCAGGCAGGGCTCTGCACCCAGCCACGCTGAGCCCCGACCTGCTAATCACATCAGAGCTGCTCACATCTCAAATTAACTTCCACGTGCGAATGAACTATGAAATTGAAATTCACAGGTTGGAGGTTTTCACACAAAATTCAGTAAACAGTTTCCATCAACTACAGCTGAAAAAAAATCCCATACCTTAAACTGATATTAAGCTTTTATCCACACTTTAAATAAACACAGTCCTTATAAATTTCTGCCCATTTTTAATAAGAGCACCTCAGCAGACACTGCAATACATGGAGCAAGTAGAATATACTTGCCATATGTAAATACATTTGTTTGGGCTTTTAATAAAATTATTGCATTGCTATTGTGGCTGTTTTTCTACTACAAAACAACTTCCAGCTTCAGCCTCAGAAGAGATGAAAAGTGTCTCCCTCCTTTCTAGGCTGAGGACTGCACAGTGACCCCAGAAGAAAGAACATTACAATTCAGCTGATTTTTAACCTTGCAGAATAATAAAATTAAAGATCTGACTTGCAACCACAACTAAAAAGCTTCTTTGAAGCTCTTGATAAAAAAAACATTTCACAAAGGCCTTTTCTGCCTGGCAGTGGCTCGGTACCACTTGCCCAGCCTGAGCCACACTTCAGGCTGTGCCCCCACAGCCCTGAGCATCTCCCAGCCCTCCCTCACACAGAGGCTGCTCTGCAGGGCAGCCCCATCTCCCCTGCAGCAGGACCACGGCAGGGAAAGCAGCAGAGGGCAGGAACCCAGGGCCAGCCCGTGCAAAGGAGCTCAGCACAGCCACTGCCCCCTCCGGAGGCAAGAGCTGCAGGAGTGTTGTTCTGGCAAACACTGACCAGCCATAAAACAGGAACAAAGGAAGTGCTCATCACATCGAATGCAGAAGGAAGAATGAAAACCACTCTAGCAAGAGCAGGTTCCTGTGTGCTGCGTTTGGAGCATGCTGCTGACCCTAACCATGTCCCAGGATGGGACCAGGGTGGCCCAGGATGGGACCAGGGTGGCCCAGGATGGCTGCAAAGCCCCAGGACGGGAGGACGTGCCCTCCCTGGCAGTGCAGGATGGAACACTCACACAGCTGGAGCACAGGAGCCCAGGCTGCAGGGAGGCAGCTCCCTAGGCAGGCACAGCAGGGCACAGACAGGGTTTGGGGCTGGGAACCTTGGGGACTATCCAGGGCTCATGGAGCCATCAGCTTCAGAGCTCCTGAACGAGCTCGTGCATCTCCATCTGCTGTTTACACAGACCCTCACTGTAACCGATACAGCACCAAAAAGCTGAAATCAAGAGATCCATCCCTCTGGCAATATCTAAGCAGTTTTGTTCCCTCCAGTACATGGACACATTGTCCCGAGGCCACAAAGCTTCAGGGGCTTTCCCTTTCCCTTGAGCAGTGACTGCCTCTGCTGTACCTCATGGATGTGGGACACAGCACAGTCCATGTATTTTTTCCTTTTCCGTGTTCTCCTTTCTGGGAGGATTTTGCAGGCTCCTGTGCTGCTGCCTGACCAGCCCAGCTGCAGGGTTACCCCTCCCACAGTGCCAGAGCCCTCGGGCAGCCCCGGCTCCCCCGTGGAGCAGAGAGCGTGTGCTGAGCACAGGGACTGCGCTGCCGCGAGCAGGGCTCGGGGCTGAAATGAGCTGGGGGCTGAAATGAGCTCGGGCGTTCGTCACTGGAATCCTCCTCTGCTTTGCAGGCACAGGCTTAAAAAGGGTTCAGCCAGCTCAGGCTTAGCTCACAGTGAGCACGTTCACCACGGCCCTCTCCTCACACAGGTGAGAGCTGCACAGGGACACCACCAAACCTGGGTGTTCATCCTGTGTCCAGGCTGTCCTTATCCAGGGTTCATCCTGTGTCCAGGCTGTCCTTATCCAGGGTTCATCCCGTGTCCAGGCTGTGCTCTGAGCTCTGGGCTAAGGCACAAATGGACCAGTAAGTGACAGCTGTTTGGTGGCATGTTTTAAACATGGCCAGGACATGACTTCCAGATCTCCTTTTCCAAACACATGAGGAAAACACAAGGCAGCAAGGTTGGAAGGTTTGATGGAATGGCAAACATGGCCATCCTTTGAGAGCTGCAAGAGGCCTCTCCTGCACATACAGGGTGGGTTTCAGAAAATAACCTTTATCTCATCTTTTGTTTCCTGCTTTTTGCTATGGTTATTCCTTGGGCTGAAAGCAGAGAATAGACTAAAGCCCTGGGATTTAGCATCACGAAATTGATGTAGTGTGAGTATTCTACACAAACATAAGGACCTGTCAGAACCAGGTGAAGAGAAAAACCATAATACACAGAAACTGGCCCTGGTTAAATCTAACCTGAACTGTGGAACCTGAGAGGTGAAGGTGGGTTTTCATTTTGTTTTCCAGACAATCCACTGGTATTATTTCAGACAACATGAAGGAGTGAGGATTCCTCTAGACAGTGAGTGTGCAAAGCAAAGGGATGCCACAAGCAAAGATAAAGGTTTCCTTGAAAACAAGTACCAGTTATTTATCAAAGGTGGACAAAGTCAAGGCTCTACAGGTCTTGCTCTCAGTGCAAGAGGGGGAGTTGTTTGCTCTGGCTGGCACAGGAGCAATTCCCTCACTGATCCTAAGCTGCACATACTCAGATTTAAGAGTTCTGTGTAGTCTAAGGATTGCTTACCTGCATTGCACACAAAAGAGTAAAAGCTGTCTGGAGTGGAGCAGGAGCTGGTTCAGGGCATTCCCAGCTTTGGCACATAGCCCTGGGAATGGAGGGTGGACAAAGAGTGACAGGTGAGTGCCAGGGGACAAAGGGCTCCTGCCAGCCTGACACCCGAGGAGCACTGAGGCTGGGAATGCTGCGGAGTACCACAGAGGGGGAAAACAGAGGGCACACCTCTGGGGTCAAGCATGCAAGAAGCCACTTTAATGTTGCTGCCTCTTGTGCAGACCAGTTTGAGGCCCGAGGTACAGCAGGAGGTGGCACCACCCCACACAGAGCCTGCCATCAAAGGAACCCGCTCTCCAGCCTTTGACACGCCATAAGAACTGGTTTTCTCCACAATTAATTGCCTGCACTGTGCTCATTTTTACAACCCATTCAGGAGGAAAAACGTTGGGAAGAAGGAAGGTGTCTTTGACCTTCATCTCCTCAGATGGAGATGGCCCTGCAGCCTATTTCCTGATTTCCATGGCACTGCACTGCTCATTTGGGAAACATGAAAAATATGGTTAAGTCAATCCCTTTGAGTTATTCTGGAGGAGTCAGGCTCTTGGTAAGATGGAAGGTGATTGAAATTCTATGGCTCCACTTTTTAAGACATTGGAAACACAAAACTGGCAGCTGCATGAGACAGAAAACAGCACAGACTCTTGGCAGAATACATCAGAGCCCAGTATTTTGCTGCTGTTATTTATTGTGCATTTTTAGCCCTTCACATTCCCACAAGCAGAAACTGCTCTGCATAATTTGGCCTTCGGTGGCTTTGGCTTTACCTTTGGAAAGGCCCTGGATAGATAGCAAAGGGACAGGACACTAAGTGAGGAATAAAAAACGTGAGGAACAGTGCTGGAGCTCTGGTGTCCAAAGCCTTCAGTGGCACAACAGCTTCCAACCACTGCAGGGATCAACTGGAGAACAGGGACAGCTTTGGTACACCCCAGAGTTCAGCAGACCTCGGGCAGAATTGATGGAAGATGACTCAGTGCTGATAAATTCCAACCTGTCCCAGTTTTACAATTAAATGTTGTCAAGGCAAATTACCCACAACCAGGTTTCATTGCTCCTGCTGTATTTAGAGGTAACCAACTGCCCTGTCCATGTCTCCAGCGAGCAGGTAGAGCCACTAGAGATGAGCTGATGTAAGAAAGCTCACTACCAACAGACAAGCTCTTTAACACATCTTCTGTAAGGAAAGCCCCAGATCTGAAGTAATTCACCCCAAACACTCACAGAGAACTACGACAGTGGGGTGTTTGATATCCTGGTGTTGCCCCATGCACACTTTCCATCCAGAGCTCCCCTGTTCCCACTCCTGCTGCTTGTTCAGGTAAAACCCGAGCCTGACCTTGGCTGGTTATGTAACCAGTGGCAGTCCAAATGAAACAAACCCTACAGGAGTGGCAGAAAGGCAGGAAGGAAAGGTCTGCTCTGCTCTTGACTCTACAGATTTGCATTTACAAAAAAACTTATTTACTCAATTGTAGGGCTGCCCAAATCTCCTTCAGACAAACACAAGTTAATGCTGAAACACCAGGAACCAAGCTTAGGCAGCCTGGCTAGTTAAGATTCCTGGACTGGGACGAGCACATGTGTTTGAATGTGATTTTCAGGGCTGAACCTGCCGTGATTCATCAGCCGCAACCACGTAAAGACAACATGAAAACAAACGTATCGGCGGTGCTTTTGGGAGGTGGAAGTGCTGCATTCTCTAAGTCAGCAGTTTCCTCCGCCTGTAGGATCCTGTTTACTACAGCTCCGCTCCGCAGCTCTCGCCTCGCTGCTCTGACTCACGGATCCTCCCAGAGCCCCGGGAGCGGAGAGCTCGGCGGCGCTGGAAGGGCTGGAGGGAGGGACCGGGGCTGTGCGAGCACCGGCACCGCCTGCCGGGACCCGGGGAGGCGGCACGACAGGCTCTCAGTGCCCCGGGTACAGCATCCTGCTCCCTGCAGCACCCCTGGGCACGACAGGCTCTCAGTGCCCCGGGTACAGCATCCCAGCCCTGCAGCACCTCCAGGGCCCTGGGCACGACAGGCTCTCAGTGCCCCGGGTACAGCATCCCAGCCCTGCAGCACCCCCGGGCACGGCAGGCTCTCAGTGCCCCGGGTACAGCATCCCTGCCCTGCAGCACCCCCGGGCACGACAGGCTCTCAGTGCCCCGGGTACAGCATCCCAGCCCTGCAGCACCCCCGGGCACGGCAGGCTCTCAGTGCCCCGGGTACAGCATCCTGCTCCCTGCAGCATCCCCGGGCACGACAGGCTCTCAGTGCCCCGGGTACAGCATCCTGCTCCCTGCAGCATCCCCGGGCACGACAGGCTCTCAGTGCCCCGGGTACAGCATCCTGCTCCCTGCAGCACCCCCGGGCTCCTGGGCACGGCAGGGTCTCAGTTCCCCGGGTACAGCATCCTGCTCCCTGCAGCATCCCCGGGGCCCTGCAGCATCCACTGCTTTCCCCACCCTCTGCCTTGCCTGGACCTGCATTCAAACCACGTTCAACTAATCCATTGACAACGTGTCATTAAACACTGCCAGAAGTGTCAAAACAGGCATCCCATAGTGTTCAATTTCCGTGTTTGTTGTTATTTTTAACGCAATGGATTCAGCACAGAAAACATTCGAACTGATCTTAGATGTTCAAGATTTCCCTTAAATTCAACATTTAAATGTTGTGCCACAGTAGCAGGTGTCAGACCCTGTTTGAGACCCTTTAGACCCTTCTTGGGAGTACCCAGAAACAGAAACCTCAGTAACACCTTCCCTTCCTTGCTTGGTGCCACTTGTCCTCTCCATGAATCCCTGCCCTGTGCAGACCCAGCCTGTCCTTTGCCTACCCACAAACTCTTAGTGCAGCTGAAACCCGAAGGCAGGGATTATTTCCATTTTTAAAACAAACCGGCACCTGTACAGTAGGAAGTAAGAACAGCCATAAAGCCAAGAATGGTAAAGAACCCAAAGCTGCATACCTCCCCCAGCCCTCCCAGTCCTGCTCCCTGAGCTCACAGTGAGACTGCTTTGGTAACAGAGGCCACACAGGTTTACATCAAGCTTATTCTGTAATGAAGATTAATGCCTTCTCTAGCTATAGTTCATTATTTAAAAAAGAAAAAAAATTAAAAAGTTTTACTTGGAGAAAAACCTCATGAGCTGCACTCTTCCAGCCTGCCCTAAATTAAAGGGACTTTTTCAAGAGCCCGCTTGCTCAATTAAAAGAACATTTGAAATATAAACCTTCCTTCCACAGCTCAAAAGCAAGGCAAAAAAATGATATTTCATTCTCTGCCAGTAATTGCACAAGGGCTCAATATTAACCTGGTCAATGAAATTCAATCAGCTGAAAAGCACAGGTAGCACTGAGCAGAGCAGGCCATTCCTTCCTGGGGACATTTTCCTGCAAGTGGAAGAAAGGAGCATTTATCTGCCCACAGCAATGGGGCCGTGCTGGTCTCCTGTGCTGCTGCTGAGCCCAGCCCCGCAGGGCCAGCTCTGGGCACTGCCCCAGCCAGGGCTGCCACAGGGACGTGGGGACAGGAGGACAGAGGCACTGCTGGGGGACTCACCCAGCGACAGTGGCACTGAAAATCAGAGCCTTCAGTCAATCCTGGAGCCAGGCTGGAAAAGCCCTCTGAGACCAACCATTCCCCATTCCCAGCAATGCCGGGGCCACCACTGTCCCCAAGTGCCACAGGGCTGCTAAAAACCAGCAGGGGACCCACGGGTGCCATGCAGGGCCAGCCCCAGCGAGGGCAGCACACGCTGGGGAGGGCAGAGCAGCTGCCTTTGCTGCCCCAGCCTGTCCTTCACTGCCTCATGCAGACAGCAAAGGGCCCCTCTGCCCCTCTGCTCCCCACGCGGATCCACGTTCAGAGGCTCCACGGACGGGGGCCTGGGGAGAGCCCCAGGACATCAGCACAGGGCTGGGGCACAGCGGAAGGAGGAGCTGCTTCACCCTGAGCTGCTTTTAAGGTAATTCACCACCAATTTCCCAGCTCGAGATGGGCTCTCAGAGGATAATTACAGCTGCAGTTCCGTGTTTACAGGTTTGCCAGACACCGTGCTGGGAGGCAGCAAAGGCAAAGCTGGGCTTGGCCCGTCTCAAATCCTCCCTTTGTTCACCTTCAGTTTATCTACAGCTGCAGCAAAGCTGAAATCCTGGACAACAAGAGCAGTGGTGTTTTGGTGGCAGCTGAAAAGGGCATTTCAGAGCACCCAGCAGACCCTCAGGCACAGAACGGCCCAAGGAGCGCTGCAGACCTGTGCTGCCCCTGCACCAGCTCCTCACGTGAAAGAAATGATGCAGAAGTGGTCTCCACTGTCACCCAGCCAGCCTCAGCCCCACCCCTGAGCATCTCCTGCCACCAGGTTTTGCCATGAGGCCAGAGGTGCTCCTTCTTCACATCCCTTTGACTGGGGAGGAAGTTCTTGAACCTCATTTGTCTGCAAAAAGCCACTGAACATTGTCAGGATAGTAACTAATCTAAGTGACTTCCTCAAAAGAGCTGAGGAGGGTCAATAATTGTCTAAGGCACCACTGGAAGAAGCCAGGACTGCTGCTCAGACCTGCAGAGCAGCTGGTGCAGCCCAGCCTGGGCTCAGGTTGTCCCTTCTTCTTGCCCCAGCTCTCATCTGAGAGCAGCAGGGCCCCGGGAGGTGGGGAGTGCCCAGCCTCATGTAAATACTTAATCGATTTTCCTCCTCCCTCCAGATGGTGCAGTTCAGAAAAATTGTTTTTAAATGATGCCTTCCAGAAAGAGCGAGCAGCACGGCCAATAACAGCATATTTCAGGTGAGCACTGACCTCCTTCCCTCCCCAGCCAGCTGAGGCATCCACAGCCCTGCGAGGCTTTGCACAAATCACCTGCAGCCCAGGAACTCGAGCAGATGGGCTCTAATTGGAACTGCAGCCCCTCAGCCTCTTCCCACTCCTCGTTTATGTTTCCAGCAGGACTCAAAGATGGCTATGGAAAACAACTCTGACTCCTTGCCATGTTCAGTTGAATTCTTTTCCTTCCTTCTAAACCCAAATAACCACATGCACCCAGGAAAAATTAATGTGACTGATGAGCCCAAGTTGTTTCTGCTTCGAAGTGGTCAAAACACTGCAGTGACCAAAGAGGAAAAGCAGCCTGGAGGCACTGGCCAGCTCAGGATGGACAGATGGACACAGGGATGGACCCCCAGCACAGGCACAGCACCCCTACACCCCGAGGGGCCAAGCAGAGGCCTCAAGGAGCAGCAGTGAAAAGTTTGGATTTTATTACCAAGAGCTGGTTGAAAACCAAGAGGTGGAAAACCTGGGCAGGCTCCAGGCAGCCAAGGCTGCTGCACTCCTGCTCCCCTGGGGCCACCACGCTCAGGCTGCACATTCACCCTCCCCTGCTGCTCCTGTACAGCCAGCAGCAAACACCCAGCCTCAGAAAAATTAAGACTTGACTTTTTGGCAGTTTTCCCAGTACTTTAAAAAACGCTGTAAAGTAGGTCACTGCACAATATGGAATTTCCCAGATATTTGCACCTTTTAGTAGAAACACTGGAGGGAATAAATTTACACTGTGGGTGAAAATGGGCTCAGGGTCATTTTAAAATACAAAATCCAGCTGTGGGCCCCTGGATTGCCCAGGGAGCCCTCCCTGCTCCTGGAGCATCCCTCCAGCCCAGCTCCAGAGGACTGCAAGGTCACCTGGAGGCTTCTTCATCCTCCCTCCATGCCCTCCCCAGGACAGGGTGGGACACAGCCCTTCACCCCGGGTCTGCTGTGGCCAGGGAACCTGCCCACCCCTCCCCAGGGATGTCCCCAGGCAGAGGCTCCTACCTGAGCTGGTGCTGCTGCCCCGAGCCCCCAGGAGGGCAAGCAGAGACCCAGGGCCAGCACCCCCCGGCCAGGCCAGGAGTGGGGAGGGGCAGGGAGCACCTGCCCCCATTGCAGCCCAGCCCTGCCCTGCAGAGGGTTAAATAAGGGTGGTGGGAGGGCACAGGGAGGTGCTGATGGCCGTGACAGAAGCACCTGAGAGCATCACCTCATGTGCACCCAGGGCTCCCTGGGGAGTCTGGCACTTGCACCAGGAGGGAACAGCACAGACCCCTCTCCTCTCCCCTCCAGACGTGTCACTGGGTGTCCTCTGGACCAGCTCAGTCCGTGGTGAGCAGCTGCCCCTTCCTGCACCTGCTCCAGCCACACAAACACATCCAACTCCTCTGGAAATGAGGTTCATTACCATTCCTTCGATTTTCTGTACATAAATATTTGCAGAAGCTCTTTATCTTTTTCCTTGGAGCTGCATCTCTCTCCCCAGATGCCCAGCCAGTCTGCTTTTTCATCATTAGAAAATGCTGGAGGCTTAAAAAGTAAAACCCAACAAGATGTAACACAGGGAGAAGCGTTGCTGGCGCAGGATGCACCTGCAAGTGCCCCATCCCGGGTCCTCCATGCTCTGCCTGGCTGGGAAGGGAAAATTTTGCCCAAAAATTCCTCCCATGCCTCAGGGAATCTGTTTTTTATTTTGCCATGGAGCACAGCCAGCACCATCCCTCCAGCTGGCTGGGCTCTCTGGAACCCACTGTGAAACCAGGACACGCCGTGAGCATCCCTGCCCCCAGAGCAGGGAAGGAAACTTGTCCTTTCTGTTCTGCTCAAGTTCTGAAGGGAGCAGCTCACCCGCACTGCTCTGGCAGTCCCTTGGGCTGTCTGCTCCATCTGCAGTGCCCCGGGGACAGCCGTGAAGGTGGCAGCAGCACAGAGCCCCCGTCAGCACCGTGTCACCCTCACCTGCACGGACAGGGCCCACCCTGGCCCCAGGTTAAAAGCTTTTCCATTAGCAGCTTCATTGGATGCATTTCGTAGAAAGATAAAGCACCATGAGAAAATAAAGCCTTGTCATTTCCCTCTGCAAATAATTCAGGGCTGTAATGAGAAGGAATCAATCAAGGCAGAGCATTTGGGTTGCAAGGTCTTTCCCGGGGTGTCAATGGGAAACTCGTATAAAACCCTGGCACTTTCATGGCCTCAGCACCACCTGCACAGGGCTGAGGTGCCAGAGGGACCCGGGCTGTGCCTCTGCTGATGGTTAAAGCAAACGAAAACCAAAGCCAGAGGAAGGGAAAAATAGTCATGAAGGAACTTCCAGAGGAATCAGAGACTCCACCACTGAGTGTCTGCTCAGAGTGCCCGGCCCAGGCTCTGGTCCATAAACCCTTTCTCAAAGCCATAAATGATGAATGTTAAAGCAGGTAATGCCCCAAATCGTGTCACTCCCACTGGAATGTTTGTCCCATTAGTGAGACAGACAGGAAACGATTTACAAAACAACAAATAAACACGGCAAAAAAATCACACTGAGCTGAAAGCTGGGAACAAGGCGTTTAAATGATGGGTTTAGATCACAGCACAGCTACCCTGAACTGAATTAATTGGTGTAGTCGGAGCTGTCAGCTGCTGCCAGGGTGGAAATGAGCAGCAGGGCTGAGGAGGGCAAATTTCCAGCAGCGCTTTGCCGGGAGCAGCAGAGCTCGGTGGCACCCGCCGGGCTGTGTCCCGTGTCCCACCGCTGCCACAGCCCCAGGGCTGCTCCTCCCTCCTCCTCCGCTTTACCCCTCTCCTCTGGCCCACGTGCGATCCAGCTGCGTTTCCTGCGCGGATTTTTGTGTCACCATTCTCACACCTTCTGCTGCCCTCAGCTCCCAATTCCCAGAGCTGCCCCTCCAAGTCCCACCCTGGAGCTCCACCAAAGCAGCTCGTTTCATTCTGACACGGGCTGTGCTGCAGTCAAATATCCACAGCAGAAAGCTGTTCCTAGGGAAACAGTTTTCCTGGGAGCAGCTGCGGGAGTGCAGTGACACACATGCTGGATGTGTGTGAGCAGAGCTGTGCCTGGCACCGTGACCAGGGCTGGGCACTCGCAGCCTTCCCCAGCTCCTGTGCCAGTCCCTGCAGCCCCACTCCTGCAGGGTTTTACAGCAAACACAGGGGGCACCAGCCATGGGCCCCAGAGAAGAGAATGGATTTATTCAACTTTTATTACTCATAAACTGACTTTGGGGCTGGGCTGGACACAAATGCTTCCTCACCCTAATCCCAAAATCCAGAGTGATGTGAGACTGAAAATGCCAGTCCTAAAATTATACATAGCAGTTCAAATAGAAGCAATTTGATAATTTCCTCAGGCACACAAAGCAGCAACTCAATAAGAATAAATATGCTAATGAATGTATTTAGTCTTGGCCATTACATTTCATAAATATTTACTGCTCAGTATTCAGAGTCCCAATTCACAAGAATCAGTTCCCGACCAAAACAAGAAGTGTGACGGGAGGTGCTTTGTTCTGCTGTGCCAATACAAAACTGTCCCTGGCTGCCCAGGCCACACCTGCCACGGAGGGACCCCACAGCACAGGACATGATGGCTCAGGGATGTGCAGCCCTGGGGCTGGCACTGGCACAGCCTGCAGCACCTGGGCAGCACCAGCACAAACCTGGGCAGCACCAACACACACCTGGGCAGCACCAGCACAAACCTGGGCAGCACCAACACACCTGGGCAGCACCAACACACCTGGGCAGCACCAACACACACCTGGGCAGCACCGACACACACCTGGGCAGCACTAACACACACCTGGGCAGCACCAACACACACCTGGGCAGCACCAGCACAAACCTGGGCAGCACCAACACACACCTGGGCAGCACTAACACACACCTGGACAGCACCAACACACACCTGGGCAGCACCAGCACACACCTGGGCAGCACTAACACACACCTGGACAGCACCAACACACCTGGGCAGCACCAGCACACACCTGGGCAGCACTAACACACCTGGGCAGCACCAGCACACACCTGGGCAGCACTAACACACCTGGGCAGCACCAACACACCTGGGCAGCACCAACACACCTGGACAGCACTAACACACCTGGGCAGCACCAGCACACACCTGGGCAGCACTAACACACCTGGGCAGCACCAACACAAACCTGGGCAGCACCAACACACACCTGGGCAGCACCAACACACCTGGGCAGCACCAACACACCTGGACAGCACCAACACACACCTGGGCAGCACCAGCACACACCTGGGCACACAGAGCAAGCAGGTGCCTCGGTGTGTGAGCCCAGCCTGGCCACGGCCCTGCTGACAGGCAAAGCTCCCCTCCACAGCAGTGCAGCCTCATGGGTCTGCCAGGGGAGTCACAAAGGGAATCAATCACACTGGCAGTGTGATAAATGCTTTTTCTTCTGTTCCTCCTCACAGTGCTGCAGACTTCCAGGCAAAATGGTCTTCAGGAGGAAAAGGGGAATGAGGGGGCTCCATTAAATGAATAAAATAGGAAAGGGCAGGTAAAGTCATCACCTGGTGGCTATTCAGCAAGGAACAACTAAATCAAAGCCTAATCAATATATTCCTTTCAACTAAAGTTCAAACACAAATCTCAGCCCCGGGAGGCCAGGCTGAGGGAGCTAAATTTACCCTGCTCAGAGGGCAAGGATGCACTTGCAATGCAAACATCCCCTGCCCATTAAACTCTGCACTCCACAGCTGCAGCTAAAAGCTTCCCTGAGGGACAGGCCATGGAGCAGAGCCCCGGGGGAGGCACACAGCTCCTGGAGAGCCATCCTGCCATCCACGTCCTCACCTGGCCCTCGCTGCTGCCACTCCCCACATGGACCCAGTGCAGAACAGCTCCAGGTAACCCCTCCAGTGAGGGGTTGTCACTGAGGCTCCCGAGGGTGGCAGGACCTCCAGGGAAACACGAACCAGCAGCCTCAGAGCCAGCACCACTGGCTGGCTGAGCAGCCCACGTTTGGAGCTGGAACCCCTGCCAGGAGCTGCAGTGACTCCCGGAGACTGGGAGCAGCAGATGCCACCCCATAACACAGCCCAGCCCTCCCCGAGCCCTGGGGGCTGCTCAGGGCCAGCAGCACCCCGAGGTGCTGCAGTGCAGAGCACCCTGCAGCACGGCCAGCAGCGCCCAGGCCCGTCCCCAGCCCAGCAGAACCTTCTGTGCTGTCTCTGGACACAGCACCAACACCTTCCCTTCCCCTTGTAACCAGGACAGCATGGTTCAGTTCAGTATTTATTGTTTGAGCTCAGCACTTCACAAACACCACGTCCTGCAGTCAGGTGCCACCTCCATGTGTTCAAGTCAAGCAAAAGGAACTTGAAAAGGAAACCAAGTGAAAATGGTAGAGATGTTGGAGCACTTACAGGGGATAAATAATGTATCAACACAGCAGAAGTTTCCTCCTACAAAAGGATTCTTTATTGTGTGGCCTTCACTTGGCTCAGAACTGCCCTCACCTCTTGTCACCTGTGCTGCCCACCCTGGCAGGGAGCTCCTGCCTTGGACACGGTCAAGTTAATTCAGCCACGCTGCAATAAAGTTTTAAAAACTTTACACACAGCCCTGGCTTACCAGCTCAGCACTGCCCCTCCTGGGCTGGAAACTTTGCCCAGGCTCTGCCTGCAGATCCCAGAGCCTCCCCCAGCCTCCCAGGAGAAGTGATGCTCTCACCAGCAGATCCAGACTGGGCTGTGCTGGTAGCTGGGATTTACTGACATAACTGCTCAGACTTGCAAATTATTCACAAAGAAAGTTTTTGGCAATCACATCATTCATTAACACCTTTTGAACAAGTAATAAAAGCCAAATACAAATGCTGTAATTTCCACCCAAATGCACTATGACTTCTACCAAAAAAAAACCAAAGTGGGGCAGGACAACTTTTTCTCATATATTTTTAGTCAGAGTTGGAATAAAATAAGAGAAATGTGACAAATATGAGGAGTTGGGAAACGGCACTGGCAGTCCACTAGGTATTTAAAAGATCCCACTCTAGCCACAGAAAAGGCTCACGTCTCAGTTACAAAAATAATGATTAAATAAATCAGTGCCTTTGGTGTCCTTGAAGGATTTTACAAAGCATAACTTTTTCCTCTCTTTCTATAAAATACAGATATTTAATCTGGACTGTGTAAATACAGGAGCTTTATCATAGCCTTGCACAAAATTTCCTATTCACACAGTATTTTCTCCTGCTCATCCCCTGCTCCATCTCCTGCCCCTCACTCTGCTGCTTCCCGCTGAGCCCTGGCTCCCTTATCTCCCCCGAGCTCTCCAGCAGACAGGGAGCAGGGCAGTGCTGTCAGGTCTAGGAGATAAAGCAGAATCAGGGCCCAGCTCTGCAAGCAGCCCCTTCACACGCTGCAGCCAGTGCCAGCAGTGCCTGGTGGCCAGCCCAGCAGGAGGAGGCAGGTCAGGGCTGGGAGATAAGGAGCAAACGGGGCCAGGGGAGCGTTTATCAATCCCTGCCATTCTTGCAATGCCTATTCCAAATGTCATCACTGTGCTGCCACTGACAGCATCAGGGTGAGGGGTGCCTCGGAACCACGGCTGAGCCAGGAAGGGTCCCCTGGGACAGCTGGGGAGGAACAGGGGGCCCAGACCCAGCTGAGAGGGGCTGCAGGGTGAGACCACTCATCTCCCCAGGCCTGCTGTGCCTGTTTCCCTCTTTCACTCACCTGCAGGCACAGCCACAGCTGGGAGGGATTCCTGCAGCCCTGTGGAGACACCAGGGGCAGTTCCACCCACAGCTGCCAGCACCGCACGTCCCCGCTGGGTCACCGAGCACACAGCACAGCTGCCACGGCTCCTGCCCCCTTCTAAAGCCCCACACAAAGATCTCGGGGCTACAGAAACCAGGTAAGTGAATAACTCAGCACATCTCCATCAGCAGCTGCAGAGCACCAGCGAGAGGTTGGGGCCATGGGGCCCTGCACCAGCAGAGAGGAGTGTGCAGAGGCCAAGGGAATGTCCAGAGGGCTGCAGGATTGTCTGCAGGGACCACAGGAGTGTCCACAGGCCAAGGGAATGTCCAGAGGGCTGCAGGATTGTCTGCAGGGACCACAGGAGTGCCCCCGGGGACTGCGGGTGCTGCCAGGCTCTGGGATCCCACACCTGCCCACCCCAGTGGGAAAACACACAGGAAAATACACAGGATGCTGCTACAGCCACTTAAACACCAAACCAAAGTCCATCAGAATTACCCCCTTGGTCCCCACGGATAGCAGGGATCTGCACAGCCTGGCCTGACCCCCAAATCCCTTCGAAGCACCAAATTCCAGAGAAAGAGGTTCCCACTGCCCCCCACTCCCAGGGCACCCTGCAGGAGATGCTGGATCTGCTGTGCCAATAGGACAGGGCTTCCTGGAGTGAAAGCCCTGGGAATGCTGGCTCCACTGGCTCCCTGAATGTAAATCCTGGGAATGCTGGATCCCTGGAATTAAAGCCCGGGAATGCTGGCTCCCCAGGGATGCCCCAGTGCAGAGCTTCTGTCCCCGATGTAATTCTGACTGAGACACAACTGCTGAAGTACCAGAACTGCTGGAGGGGAAGCGACTGGGGCTGCAGTAAATACATCCAGCTGCAAAACCATCTAATGGCTGGAGAAAGATGCATGACATGATAGAAATTCCCAGGGCCTTCTTTTGACTATTTCAGTGTAAAGGTGCTATAGAACCACAAATTGTTATTACTGTATTAGCTGGTACAACGAGGCATTAGGAAGAAGAACTGCCTCGATGCCTGGGGGAAATCAGGAATGAGAATGAATTACAGAAACTGATACAGTTATACACGTCCTGTTCTAAAATGTATTTGAAACAAAACGATTACCATAATAAAAGTGAATCCATTTCTGTTCTGCTTATTCTCTGTAGACAAAAGAAAGGGTCAAACTTTTTTTTCATCAATTAAAAGATGTAAAGGCTCAAGACTCAAAACATCAATTTAATTTTGAGCGCAGGTAATCCGGTGATTTGAAAAGAATAGAATCTAATTCAGGGAAGAAATTCACGTAATAAATTACTTACCTTCCTCACACCTTGTTTGCAAACCTGGCTGTGTGAGTTTCCAGCACACAGCTGCCTGTCTGTGAGAAGGCTGTCCCAAGAAACAGGGACAGAGCAGGACACCCTTTCCTTTTTCTGCCTGCTTAGTAAACACTGAGTAAACTCTGCATTAGAGCTGGTGTTCCATCCCTGAGGAGGGGATTCACCTTTTCCCAGGTTTTGCATGACGAGCCCAAAGGCAAGCACAAGGAGACAGAGGAACATCAGTGCCAGGAGGGGCTGTGATGTCCCCTCGAGGGCCAGCTCTGCCCCAGGGCAGCGGGGCTGTCCCAGAGGGGACGTGGCTGAGAGGGGACAGGCCCAGGGTTGGGGACAGGGGAGTTCCTGGGGCTGCAGGGGGGAGCAACTCCCTGGCCCAGGAGGGACAGCAGCACCAAACACACTCCTCTGCACCCAGCTGTGCCAGGAGCTCCTGCATTTATTCAGCCTTCAGTGCCACCATTGCAGGGGACAGAAGAGGGAGGCTCAGGGAAGATATTGACCCCAGATTGATCCCCTGGCAGGCAGCTGGCACAGCCACAGCAGCACAACACAGGCAGGGGGAGAAGTCTATTAATGAGCTCCAACTACTAAATTATTGACTAGTTAAGTACTGCAAATTTGGTCTAATTATTTTCATGATGGGAGTTTAATTAAAGTGTCTTTTGTGTAAAAAGTCTAGCAATATCCTTGTTCAGATAGTGTCAGGGAGAGTTTCCAAAGCCTGCCTGGCTTTCAAAGCCAAATTAAAAGTTACATCCAATGCAAAGCTCTTCAAAAGAGGGAGCTTTTGCGTGGGAGAGCACTTTCATTCCCAGCTCCAGCTCACAGGTCCCGCTCCTGAGCCACGTGCGCCTCTCCCCATCAGGGACAGCCCCCCTGCACCCCCGTGCTGGGAGACTGCAGCTCCCAGGCCAGGGAAATGAGGGGAGCCTTGGGCAGCAATGGAAATGTGATGTAAAACAGAACGAAAAGGGAAGGAAGGCTCCCAGGGAGGAGGGGGAAAGCAGTCAAACCAAAACACTGAGGGACAGCCAATGACACCAAAACTTCAGGTTGCACACTATTCTCCACTGCAGAAAGACAGGTATCAGCTGCCCAGGCACACGGGGATTTGCCAGGACACGACCTCAGCACAAATCCAGGCAGTTACAGCAGAGTTTGGCCGCTGACTTTCCCTTTGGTTTGGCACTGGAGCTCTTCCAGAGCCCTCCTGGCACCATGGCCCTGCCCAGGTGAGCTCGTGCCTGACACAGCACATGTTTTCAGGTGCATTACTCCAGAAATTGTCCCTCACCCAAGCACAGCCACCTGCAGGCAGAGCGGAGCTGCTGACAGGACACAAACTGTTTGGTGTTGCAGCACTGGAGGCCAGGAGCCCCTCCCAGGCTGCATCCCCACAGCAGCACTGCAGGACACGGGGATGGTGGCAGGAGTTCAGCCAGGACTGCAGCTCCGGTGCTTCCTGGCCCCCAGATACACAGATATGCCTCATCATGCCTTTTCCATGGCTTATCTTTTATTTATGGTAATGCCTACTTGCTAGTAGGTATTTCCAGACATTCATATGCCCTGCTTGGCAGCAGCAGAATTCAAGAGTTCTCTTTGCTAGAATATGGAGCAGTTGGCAGCACCACATCCACATTTATTTAGGACAAAATAACACCTGCCACTAAGAGGAGGAGCTATGCTGTGGTTAAATTGACTGTTTGGCACTAAGCAAGTGTCACTTCAATTGCCCCAGTTCCATCAGGGACACCAGGAAGGTCGCAGTCTCTGCTCCCTGACTTGCAGTTCTCTAGCTGAAAATAATAAAGGATGTGACTGTCAATCTTAACCTGGAGAAATTCATCCACACCCACAGCGAGGGTCTGCCCAACCCCACTGGTCCTTGCAGGGACCGGATCAGTGGTTTGATTTTTTCAGCCCATTGGTCTACAGATGAACCCGGCAGAGCTGCACAGAGCCCGGCACAGAGCCCAGCACAGTGTCCAGCACAGAGCCCGAGGTGTGGGCAGTGCCCAGCACAGAGCCCAGCACAGTGCCCAGCACAGAGCCCGAGGTGTGGGCAGTGCCCAGCACAGAGCCCGAGGTGCAGGCAGTGCCCAGGGCAGTGTCCAGCACAGAGCCCGAGGTGTGGGCAGTGCCCAGCACAGAGCCCGGCACAGTGCCCAGCACAGAGCCCGGCACAGAGGCCAGGGCAGTGCCCGGCACAGAACCCAGCACAGAGCCCAGGGCAGTGCCCAGCACAGAGCCCAGCACAGAGCCCGGCACAGAGCCCGGGGTGCGGCAGGGGCGGAGGGGCTCGGGCAGCTCTGCCCCCTCTCTCAGCATCCCGCCGGTCGCACGGGCAGGGCGCTGCCGCGGTGCCCCGGCGCGCACGGGGCCGAGCAGCGGAGCTGCCTCGCTGCCTCCCTCCCTCCCTGCACACCTGAGCGCCCGGAGAGTCCCAGCAGGCGGCTCTTGGAACCTGCCCAGCAGCGGTAAGTGCGGGAGAAGGACAAGCTCGTGTCCGTGCCCTGGTTACAGCGTTCTCTCCGCTGTTCTCTCTTTGGGGGCACAGGTACAATTTCCCCACTCACGGGGGTCTCCTCACCGCGTGTTTCCTCGTTTCTCTCCAGTGCAATTGTGCAGTCGTGTGTTGCTGATGCCACACCCTTTGCACAACTCCTGTTCCCACATTCCTGTCACTGTACATGGCTGAACTTCACCCCTGTTTGTCCAGTTAGCTGCAGGGGCTGCTGTGGAGGTGACAGCTGTGACAGCTGTGGAGGTGACAGCGCTGTGCTGTGCACACCTGGCCATCCCGAACCCCCGGGCGGGGCAGGTGAGGGGCCCCGGGGCGGGTGTGGGGATCCTGCCGAGCTGCACCCACAGCCAGCAGCCTCTGCCCCCAGAGCCCCCCGGAGCAGGGCTGGCACCGAGCTGGGCAGCCCCTGCCCCTGGGCAGCGACCCTCCCAAACCGAAACCCCTGCAAAGGGCGTGAGGGAGGCACCAGCCGCGTGTTTGGAGTCTCTGCACCAGCACTCACAGCTGCAATGCAGCTCTGCAAGCCCCAGAGAGGACAGAGGGGAAACTTTTGAAACAGAACAGTTTAAAAAGCCAGAGGAATGTGTCCAGCATCCCAGAGTGGGCTTTCAAAAACGCCTGAGCCACGAGGGATTTAATTTTTTCTGAAGTTACTGGGTTTTCTCCTAAACACCCTCAGAGCTTTTTGAAGTCACGTGGACCTTGCTGGACAACCCTGCCACACTTCCCAGGGAACAGCACCAGGGAAAAGCAACGATGAATTACAAGAGACACCAGAACAAAGTAGGAATTAATGGGGTTGACATCAGCTGGAAAGAAATCTTTTTTTTTTTAAAGACAGTCACATGTATCACATACCTGCTCATTTCAAAGCTACAGGAAATAGAAATTCCACTCTGATCCTGCCGTAAATGTGCATTCAGACATTTCTAGGGTCCACTCTGCACAGGGCATGGTCTCCAGGCAAAGCCCGTGGCAGCTCACGCCTCTGGGGCACAGCAGACACCCACGGAGGAAAGGAAAGGGAATGGCTTGGGAAGGAGCACGCTCCATGCCAAGGGCTGGCAAGCAGGGGGGAGCTGATAATTTTCAAACGTCTGTCCAAGCATCTGCTGGTGGACACGAGAGCAAAGCAGAGGCTCTGCCTCACCTGCTGTGCGGAGCAGCAGGCAGCCTGCTCTGGCTGCAGAGCAGCACAGAAAATTAATTTCCAGCAATTACTTGTGCTCTGGCCAAAGAACCCGACCTCGTGTGTGAACAAGCCAGAGGAGAGCTACAGGACACCACAGCTGCTGCTCCAAATGCATTCAAGGGCCCAAGAAATCTTATTCAGACCCCTCTCACTCCAAGCCTTCAAGAGGCAACAAAAAGCCACTTCTGAGGTCTGGGCCTGCAGCAGCAGCCCTGGGCAGGCACATGGGCTCTGCTGCCCAGCACTCCCCAGGCTGGGTGCTCCCAGCTCCCTCCCAGTTCTCCCAGTCTCACAGACTCCTCACTTGCAGAGGACACATCCTGTCTGTGTCAGACAGTGAGTTTGCAGAGCTGTGTTTCTTTTCTGCACACTAAGTCAAGATTCTTTTTCCAAGTATGGTTAGGTTAACAGCCTGATCTGGAAGAATTATAGATTTAAACAAACAAACAAACAACAAGATAAGACAGTGCTACTGGCCTCAGAGGCAGGACTGAGGGTTCTGGAGGGCACATCAGCTGGACTATCCCAAATGAGAGCACTTGACTCCCTCAGCCACCGCCAAGGGCCACACAAACACTCCCAGCTTTAGGGGAACTGCTCAGTCCCCAGACAACTTCACCCTTCCCATCCTGCCACTGACAGCCAGCTTTCTTCCTTCCTAGGAAGGACCAGAGGAGCAGCTCCAGGCAGGTTCGTGCAGGGCAGCACAACCCACCACTGCCCAGGCAGCAGGGGGAGGGCTCGGACTTCTCTTTAAAGCAGCTTCCCTAATTCTTTGAAAAAGCCATTTGAGGAAATGCGATCCTTTTAAACAAGACAAACCACAGCAAAGCATTAGGGTTTTACAACTTGACTAAATTACCTTTCTTACAATTCCAGGAATTACATTCTGGCACATTGCAAGTCTCCAGTAAGTAATCCCCAAATGCAAACCTGATGAGAGAAGAGAATCAGAAGGGAAGAGTCACAGCAGCATGTATTACAGTTTTTTAAATAAAAACAAAGAACTGGAAGACTTTACAGCACAGCAAATGTACAAGCAGAAATGCTGGCAAATTACAGACCACTTAGGGAGGATTTCTGGGTTTTTTTAAGCATAACCCAATGCTGCTCCTGCTTTGCCAGCAGCCTGTAACGGGGCTGCCACGGGCCCTGTGCCTCAGGAGGGCACCTGTACCCAGCACTGCCCAGTACTGTGACACAGCTCTGGGGACAAACATGGCACTGGCAGTCACTGTGGTGGCCCTGGGCCCCAGAGCAGTGCCAGTGCCAGTGCCAGGCTGTGTGGGGACAGGACCCCTCCCACAGCCTGGGCAGGGCTGGCAGGACCCCCAGAGACCCCTGCTCCTGGCAGCACTGGGTGGACTGGGTGAGAGAAAAGCTCAGGGAACCAAGTGACCAGCCCAACATACAGCCTGAGCTTTGGTTTAATCCTGCCCCCACCCCAGCTGCTATTGCCAGGCTCGTTCCCTGGGCAGACACTGTGCACAGGATTTACAGAGCAGTCCTGCCTCCTCACACACTCTTTTTCTATTGAGTTGGACTCAGTGACAAGGACAAAACTATCTATTAGGAAACAAATTACAGTTATTTAGTACTTCTAAAAAACGGCTGGCTTTTAGAATCACTTTGCCTTTTAATATTTAATGACCCAGATCAAGAACAGAGCGCTCCCGGAGGAGCAGCCAGCTGGCAGGCAGCCCAGGGGAAAGAACTCTTTGGGATCATGGAGCACCTTCTCAAAGAGCTGCATTCGCTGGGACCTGGGAAAGGAAACCTCATGGGTTTGGTTTCTGAAGTGGAACAAACACCTGGTGTGGATAACATGGAGCATCTCCACAGGCAGAGAGCAGAGGGGCGTTCTTGGGACAAGCAGTTCCCTGCAGCTGCAGAGACAGCAGCGCTGGGCTCCCTGCACCTCACTAACCCCTCCCTCACCAACAGCACGAGCCTGGCACTGGGAACCACCACTAAACCAGGGGACATCTCTAAATCTATGACAAAGAGCTTAGAGGGTAAAACTCTGGCGATTAAAGCATTGGGCACTAAAAATATAATGCCTGAGAGCTGCTATTTCATCATGAATGAGTATTTGATTGCAGTTCCTGTAGGAGGAAGAAAGTGGGCTGTCTCCACCCCAAGTCCTACAGCACTTGTTTCCCACGTGGTGCCACAACTGTTAATACTCCCAGACATTGTACAGGCTGCCGTAGGGCACCATCCTGTGTAAGAAAAGCGTGCACAGATCAGGACTGCTGAGGGTGAACACTCCGCTTGGGAGGTTACAAAACCCTGGCTGGGAATGAGACACAGAAGGGCCCTGACTCCCTATTGCAAAAGGCAATCAGCATTCACCTGGATGACAAACTACACTGTAAAGCACAAGATAATTTAGTGATCTCCAACAGTACTGGAACGTTACTGTGACTTCCATACTAATAGAAATGCCAGGCTAAAGAAATACTGCCATCAGCCTGGTATGAAAGAAAACACAAAGCTTTAGGAAAGGAGGGGAAATTGCATTTTAAGGCTAACACAGTTACGTAGTGCAATTATGATGTGCAATCACAGGTGCTCCAAAACTCTGATATAACAAAATTCTGATGTAAAAGGAGTCTTGTGTTCTGAGCTAAAAAGGTTGACAACTCCTGAAAAAAATCTCTTCAATAAACCTAGCTCTACTGTTTTTTCTTGCTGCAGAATACAAGTTGATTTAAAAGGCACAAGGTTTTCCAGGCCTGTTCTACACCAAAATTGGAGGCTTCTCCACTGCGTGCTGCTTTGAAATGGCACTAGTGGCATAATTGCATTATCGATGTAACTCGCACTCTCCGAGGCCCAATCGTGTGAAACAAAGAGCCATTTACATAAATCTTTCACTAAATAGCAGGCTCTATTACCCCAGTATTTAAACAGAAATAGACTCAATTTCCTGCACGGAACCGTGAAAGAAATAACGTTACAAGTCTACGAGCAGATGTAATGGCTGGGAGAGGCGAGGAGCCCCAGAACGCGGGTGTCCAGCCGGGCACAGCCACCAGCACAGTCCCGTTCCCCGGGGCAGGGATTGTCCCGCGGTCCCGCTGCGCTCGGGAGCTCCGGAGGCAGCACAGCCCGGTCCCCTCGGGCCGGGACCTCGGGCAGCCTGAGCCTCAGAGCCCCCGGCGCCCAGCCCTACACTCCCCGGTGTCACGGAGTCCCGGTGTCCTCGTGTCCCCGTGTCCCCGGTGTCCCCGTATCCCGGTGTCCCGCAGTCCCGGTGTCCCGCAGTCCCCGTGTCCCCGGTGTCCCGCAGTCCCGGTGTCCCTCCCCTCGGTCCCCTCGGTCCCCGGCACCTCCCGGGCAGTGGCGCCACCGTGTGGCCGTCCCGCAGCGCCGCAGGGACCGACCCCGGGAGAGACCCCGGGAAAGACAACCCTGCTCAGGGCCCCCCGGGCTCAGGGGCCCCCGGGCTCAGGGACCCCAGGGCTCAGGGACCCCCGGGCTCAGGGACCCCCGGGCTCAGGAACCCCCGGGCTCAGGGACCCCGGCCCTCGCTCCCTTGGCCGCCTCGGTCCCCGCCCGCAGTCGCGTCCCCGGCTCTCGGCAGCGCCCGGCCTCAGAGTGCCAAAGCCTGGGAAACAGGGACCGCTATCCCAGCAACGCGTGCACGCTTCTCTTAACACCTTTAATGAGCTCCTGTAATAAATTACTTTCCCGAGTGATTTGCTTATTTCAAGGACTTTTCTCCTCCGTCACACTAAGTGGACCTAAAGCAACCACACAGCTGACTGTGCCTGTAACCACCCACAGCTCCAAATCATTTTTCCCACCCCACTGTTGGTTCCGAGTGTTTCCAGAAACCCTCAGCACCTCAGCATGGGGGTCCCAGGGGTTCCAGGGCCATCACTCGCATTGCTGCAACCACAACCAGCCACTCTCCCCTTGCAAAAAGCCAGCAAATGAAACTACACCAAGAATTTCTGTGCTCTCACTCATCACCCAGCAGATGCATCAATGGTTTTCCACTAACAACAAGAAGCAGAAGTGGTCACATTGGTCATTATCCGAATCCAGGGAACTCGGACCCCACGTACCTTTGCTGGCTGGAACGTGTGCCATCATTCCCAGAAGCAGCAGGTACCAGCAGCGATTCTCAGAAGTGGCTGGAGGGAATCACCAGCCTCTGGGGCTGCACCGACTTCTGCAGCTCACACAGAGGGGTTTGTATAAAATCAAAAAATTTCAAAGCAGTGAAGGGCTGGGTTTACATGCAGATCAAATGTAGCCCACATAAATCAAAACGTCAGCCTCAAAGATTTGCAAAAATAATAATGTTTAAATTCATAAATATTCCGATTCTTTCTTTTTTAACTGCAGGGAAATAAGGCAGTGATATTGCAAATTCAGCTAAAGCTTTCCAGATTCCTCTACTTGTTTTCTGCTTTGGAAGGGTGGTGGCTGGGAATAAATGTAAATTAAAAACCCACTGCACAGATTAGTCACTGTGATAAGGATTGATAAATACAAAACTCTTTACATACAGACGTGCATGTTTCAAATACAGATCAATTCATCACACTTGAACGGAACATTTTGTTCCCAGGTCATGGACTCACTTTAAAACAACCCCTGAAATCAAATAAAGGCCACCCAAAAAGCCTAAACCCCACATCGGTGCTTCCCACTGTCCCAGGCACCTCTGTGCTCCATCCTCATGGACCACAAGTGGCAGCTGATCCACAAAATCCCCCAGCTGAGGCCACCCAGGGGATTTCAGTGTGCCCGGAGGTGTCCTGGCACTAACACGCCCTTGAAGAACCCCAGCAGCCTTGGCTCTGCTCTCCTCTGAGAGCTTGTCTGGTCACACCTTCCCACCCTGTTTTGCAGCATGACAGCATTCCAAGGCTCCACCTGCAGAGTCCCAGCAGAGAACCGGGGCAGCAGCCCTCAGCCAGCTTTAACCAAGGCATTTATTAGTGACTCTGGGAATCACCTCCTCAGTGCCACTGCCTCTGGGTTAAGGCCACACTGCTGCCACGGACAAACAAGGATCATTTTGAGCTCCCAGCTGTGCACCCCTGGCTGGTGCTGTCAGCCTCACTGCTCAGCTCCCACGGCCCTTCCTGAGTCACAGGGAACACAATTCCATTTGCACTCCTGTTTGGCTTCACAACGAGGAACACTAACTCTGATTCTCCTTTCACCTTGAACCGCCAAACACTCAAGGAAGGCAGCAGGAGGTGGCCCTGGCTTCTCTATTCCAAGTTTCCCACGCATTTCGGAGCACATCCATCGCTTCGCCATGGTGTGGCAGCCAACAACAGTCAGTGAATGAGGCTGCCCGAGCCTGCCAGGGACACAGCTCTGGAGTTCTGCAGCAGGGCAAGAAGAAATGGTTGATTTTATGCTCTTGGGTTTGTTTTTCTTTAGAGGAACCCTTAAAGCTTTTTTGTGTGCTCCTGTTCTATGGCAAAACAAGAACAGCTGTACAGAGTTAACAAAACCATGAGAAATGGACTCCAGACTAAGCATCTTTGCCTGTCTTTTCTGTTGTGAGGCCATTTGGGTTTTTCCTTTGTAAAAGAATACCACATACAGGACAGTTTGGGTTTTTGGTATAGGGCACACCAGCGTTCTGCTTCTATTATTGAGCCATTAAACACCTGGGGAAAAAATAGGTGATCAATTAAACCAAAACTGTGCCACCACATTTTTTAGAGATTCCTGTATTTCACCCACCTTTCTCATCAGAGACACTTCAGCTGACCCCTGAGATGGCATGCAGGAGCCTGGTGAGCTCAGCAAGCCCAAAGTCATCTTCCCGGGCTCTCACAAACAGGAAAAACTTGTTGTTTTTTTGCAGAAGTGCAACACGTCATCCTCCACTCCCACCCTGACCCATAAAGTGATCCAGTTTGTAAAGGCCTGGCAGTTTTGGTGGAAGGTTACCAGCAGAAGTCAGTGCCCAGCTCCCGGGCTGGCAGCAGCAGCAGCAGCCGGGCTGTGCAGTGCAGGGCACCGTGGCACTGCCACCACTCGGAGCCCTCAGCTCTGCCAGCAGGGCTGGGCCATGGCAGAACCACACCTGAGCTTCTGGGCCGGTGACAGAGCCAGGCTGGAGCAGGGCAGCCCCAGCTGTGCCCTCCGCCCTGTGCCAGCAGCCCAGTGGGGACAGAGGGATGGGGGCTCTGAAAGCAGCAGAAATAAAACCAGCAACAGGTGACAAATAGTCCATTGCATCCTCAGCCAGCTCACCAGGATGCTGTAGGAGAGTTCAAACTTTGCCATGTGAAATGAGAGCATTTATTGGGTAAGTCAAGTCAGCATATTACCAAAAACGAAGGGAGTAGGTGGGAAGCTGCGGAAGCAAATCCCTGCTCCACTGGACCCTGTGGGATGGGACTGAACCAGGGCAGAGCTCAGCTCCTGTGCCATGTCCACACGATGGGAACAGCCACACAGGAGGAGGGACAGTGGTTGAGAAACATTGTAATTACCAAAGAACAATAAATACTGATTTTGTAAGTACATATCTGGTTTTATTGTAAACACTATCAAGCAATTTTGCCTGGTTACTTTTTTCTCATCCTAAGCCAGCAAACTCTCCAACAGCCCAGCAAACTGAGATCAAACTGGTTATATTTGAGAGAAGGGATCTGCCTGACAGCAATTTCTGATTTGGGAAGACTCACCTGCCCTCAGTGATAGCCCATTTTTTCCCGTTGCAGATACTGATATGATGAATGAAGCCAATCAAGTATCTCCTGTAGATTGATGCACTTTTTTAAAAAGACACTCTCAGTATCCACAGCACAATTTCAGCAGAAGACATGGAAGTGTAGGAGCTAGAACAGCATTATTTTGAATAATTTCAGTATTGCAGAGAAACCTTGTAACCTACCATAGGAAAAGAGAAACTTGGCCATAAATTATCCTGCCTGGGCTTGCAGCCTCAGTGTGAAGCACATGTGAGCAGCCTCTAACTCATCAGGGTCTCAGAGGTAATACAGGAGTTAACGCTGCACTGACATCAATCCTGAATATAAAAAGTAATAAGTTAATGCTTTAGAGAAAAAATACCATTTCGCTCTTTGCCTCAGGCTCTCACAGCCCCTGTGCTCTGTGCACCAGTGGCAGCCTGCAAAGGATCCCCACCATTGCTTCACCTCACTAATTAGAATTTACCTGCTGCAGATTACAACACGGGGTTCGTATTAAGCAAGAGCTGTGCTGCTCACCCTCAGCCTGGTCCTGAGAAGTGCTGAGCACATACAGGGGAGTTTTAATTCAGCCCTTCCTTGTGGGGAGGCTAAAACTTAATAACTTCTATTTAGAATACCAAATTCACATACGTGTTTGTATACCTCCAGGTTTGGGAAGGGTTTGCATCTCCCCCCATAAATCAGACCCTAAGGGAATCCCTGTGTCACTGAAGCAGGTGTCAGATCAGCAAAACCTCAGAAAATGCTTGTGACCCTGCAGGGCACAGAGAGAGCACTGCAACGGCAGCACCATTTGTGGTGATCAGGAAATTAAACCCAGAGAGGCTCTGCTGGGACAAACGGAGCACAGACCTGGGCTGGAATCCGCTGGTACCGGAACCTCCTGGGCACTGCACGGGTACAGACGGGCACCAGTACCCCCCTGGGCACTGCACCGGTACAGACTGGTCCCGATCCCAGTACCCCTGTGCACTGCACCAGTACAGACTGGTCCCGATCCCAGTACCCCTGTGCACTGCACCAGTACAGACTGGTCCCGGTCCCAGTACCCCTGTGCACTGCACCAGTACAGACTGGTCCCGGTCCCAGTACCCCTGTGCACTGCACCAGTACAGACTGGTCCCAGTACCCCTGTGCACTGCACCAGTACAGACTGGTCCCGGTCCCAGTACCCCTGTGCACTGCACCAGTACAGACTGGTCCCAGTCCCCACAGGAGGGGCAGGGCAGCAGTGGCGCTGTTGGAGCTGCAGCTGCAGGGACAATTGCACAGGTGCTTCTCCGAATGCTGGATGTTTGCTGGGGTCGGGGATGCGGCTGCCCCGCGCCGGGTGTCAGGGACACAGCCCGGGGGCACAGGGCGGGCCGCAGGGTGGCCGGAGAGGGGAGGGATGTGCAGGGCCTGTCCCGTCCGTTCCCGGCCCCAGCGCTGCTCCGGGGGCTCAGGCAGCGCAGACCCGGCACGGCACCAGCCCGCTCTCGTCGCACGCCGGGCACCGCAGCGCCCGGTAGGACTCCCGGAATCTGTTCGCCAGCATCGAGAACTTGCTCCCGTGGCACAGCGAGCAGGGAGCACAGCCTGAGCCTTTGCACTGGGAGCAGCCGTGTTCAGCACTGCCCTCCTGTAGCAGACAGCAGGAAGAGAATCTGTCAGTGGGTGTGAGACACCAAAGTCAGGAACGTTCTCGGAAGAGGGAAATTCTGTCTCCCCATCTTTGCCATCTCAGTTGCTCCTGACACACCCCTCTGCCTATGACAATCAGTTCTCCACAGAAAGGACTTTGACAAAAAGGCTCCCACACGCTTGGGGACAATTTGTGGCTACTGCTAGAAAACGAGAAGTTAATGTGACTGGGCTTATAACAAAATCCTCCAAACTCATCTCTCTCCTCTGCATAACTCCACCCATCCTCCTGTCATTTCTTATCACACCATTTCCACTCTGTAACCCCAGGTTTGAGCCACTCTTCATTTCTTCAGGGGTTACTCGTCACCCTGTCTCCCCAAATCCCTCTTCACCACCATGCACTCCTTCTTCCAAGCTGTCCTTTGTGCCTGCCTCTCTCCCACTGTGCCTCTTTCAAATCCCACCTTGGAATTCGTGGGAGCAGAAGGACGGTGGTGACCCACGCTCAGCACAGCCCAGACAGTTCCATGAAACTCCACATGGCAACATCGGGGTTTGTGGGATCAAATCATGGCCAGACTAATTGGGATTCTGACCAACAAAGACTCCTCCGTGAGAAAGCAAATGTAAGGCACAACTTTATTTCAGCTGATACTAAAATTTTAGCCTGAAGCAGTCTCAGCCACAGAGCAGCTGTGTTTAGCCTTGTAAGGCTGGAGAAACTCTGGCCTGCTCTTATCCCACTGGGAGGAGTGACAGGGGATGGAGCCCAGCCAAGCTCTGTAAATGCAGCCATCTCCAGGGGAAGCAGTCAGTGGGACACAGGAGCACCTGGAGCCAGCACCGCTGTCCCCAGAGCAGGATCTCAGCAGAGCTGGTCATTATCTCTGAGGGAAACGAGGAACAGAGCGGTGCTTTTATCCAAACTGAGGAGCCAGATGAGAGATGGATGGGGCTTGGCTGGTTTGACCAGGGCTAAGGGGAAAAAGCACTTTCCACTTTCTCTTACCTGCACATGCTGGTTGCAAGTGAACTTATTCTCCCCATCTTTTTTATGTCCACCACTAAATCGTTCTTTCTTCTCCCGGTACACGAACGTCCAGTCATTTATTCCCTCAGTCTGGATGATTCTTCTCATGAGCTCCTTCTGGTTCATCGGTGCACGGATAATTTTCAGGTTATTGGTGTAGATGATGATCTTGCCAAAATCTACAACTGGGGAAGTCTGAAGAAGGAAGTTACCAGTGTCTCACCAGTATAAATTCACTGTAAACACTGATGGTCCCTGTGCTTCCAGAAGAGCGTCCCCTCCACTAGGCCAGATACCCTGACCACCCCCAGAGCATCCAGCACATTGGTGGAGGTACAGCCCTAATGGGTGAATTTGTATTTTTTTTCCAGTGATTTCAAAGCTAAACTTGGTCAAACATTTCCCTGAGAGCAGCACTTTGCTGTCTGGTCCCTCCTCCCTCCTCTCTGGGTGTCATATGGAGTTACTGGGGCCTATTGTTTTACACACTCTTCACATTTCACTCCAAGTGTCAGTGTCAAGAAGCCATGCAAGAGGAGATGTTCTCCCAGAAAGTGCCCTGAGCTGGCTGGGGCTCTCCTGGCAGTGGGCACTGCTTCCCTGTGGGGAGAAACGTGAGGGGGAGGCAGGTGAGTCCTGCCTGCCTGCAGAAGGTGAGAGCCTCGTGGTGTGCACAGACACGGTGTCTGCAAGCACCAAGTGCGTGTGCATGAACACAAGCTGGCACTGGACACTGTGGTTACCCCAGGTATCTGTGCCTGGGGAGACTCAGGAGGAGAGGAGCCTTACCCAAGAATGCAAAACAAAATAACGGGGTGGATAAGATCACAGCAGTGCACTGTCTTTGGGCAGGAGAGATTTGTGGTCTGATGTTTTCAGGCAAACTCCATGTCCAGGGTGCCAGCTGGTCAAGTATCGGCCATCTGGGTCTGCCACGCACTGCTCCACCAGGAGCTAACAGACTTCCAATGTGTTCAAATCAAGGCCATAAAAATATTTACACGTATTGTGCATGTACTGCCTCTATTAGGACTAAAGAAACACTTCTCTATCAGTTGCACTAATTATATGTTAAGAAAATCACCAGTGAAACTAAGCTGGGATTGTCAAAGTTGCCAAAGAGGAATTCTGGCTGCCAGGGGATGTGGATACCTGGTGCCCTGGTGGCAGCACTGGCTTCCTGCCAGCTGAAGTCACACAACTTCAATATTTTAAATATATCTAATTAACTTAACATCCTCCTTACATTTGACTGATCTAGATACAGTAGGATTCCCACGTACAGATATCAATATATATGAAAATGTTCTCTTTTACTCTACCCAATGGACAGATCAGCACCGGGAGAAGCCAGAGCACAGCTGGAGCACAGCTGGCAGACTCTGTTCCCTCCTGCCTGCACTGCTGCAGACCCGGAGGGTCCTGCCACGTGTGGCATATTCAGCATGTGGAATTCCTGGAAAAATGGCTGGAGATTCACAACCACCCTTTTGAAGTCCGGGCCTGACAAAACAGTTTTATCAGGATGAGGCTGCAGTGTGAGGCTGCTGTCCCCGTGTGATGGGAGCAGGATTGTGCCCGCAGAGGGCACGGTCACAGCACTCACCCTGCAGTGTGAGGCTGCTGTCCCCGTGTAACGGGAGCAGGATTGTGCCCACAGAGGAGACAGGGTGGCAGCACTCACTCTGAAGTGAGGCTGCTGTCCCTGTGTGATGGGAGCAGGATTGTGCCCGCAGAGGAGACAGGGTGGCAGCACTCACCCTGCAGTGGGAGGCTGCTGTCCCCGTGTAACGGGAGCAGGATTGTGCCCACAGAGGAGACAGGGTGGCAGCACTCACCCTGAAGTGTGAGGCTGCTGTCCCCGTGTAACGGGAGCAGGATTGTGCCCGCAGAGGGCACGGGCACAGCACTCACCCTGCAGTGTGAGGCTGCTGTCCCTGTTACCGGGAGCAGGATGGTGCCCAGAGAGGGGACAGGCACAGCACTCACCCTGCAGTGTGAGACTGTTGTCCCCCTGTTACCAGGAGCAGGATTGTGCCCAGAGAGGGGACGGTCACAGCACTCACCCTGCAGTGTGAGGCTGCTGTCCCTGTGTGATGGGAGCAGGATTGTGCCCGCAGAGGGCACAGGCACAGCACTCACCCTGCAGTGGGAGGCTGCTGTCCCTGTGTGATGGGAGCAGGATTGTGCCCACAGAGGGGACAGGGTGGCAGCACTCACCCTGCAGTGTGAGGCTGCTGTCCCTGTGTGATGGGAGCAGGATTGTGCCCGCAGAGGAGACGGGCACAGCACTCACCCTGCAGTGTGAGGCTGCTGTCCCTGTGTGATGGGAGCAGGATTGTGCCCGCAGAGGAGACGGGCACAGCACTCACCCTGCAGTGGCTGGCGCCGGGCCGGCAGTCGCTGAGCAGGGGCGCGGTCCCGCTGAGCCCGTGCTCCCGATCCTCTCGGAGGATGCTGATCCTCTGCGCAGTCAGGGCCGTGGGCCAGCAGAAGCTGCTCTCTGGCAGCTCCCCGGGCCCCGGCTCGAAGCTGTGGCGCAGGAAGCGCCGCGAGTGCTCCTTGGCCGGGGGCTCCAGCTCCTGCCCGTCCTCGAAGACTTGCTTCAGCACCCGCCCGCTGTAAGCCGAGGAGATTTTGAACCTCACCTTGCGGGGCCGCCCCTCGTGCCGCTGGCTCGGCTTCTTCTGGGGCTCCTCCATCACTGGGATTTCAGGCTGCAGGTCCTGGAGATCAGCTCCAAGAGCTTTGGGTCCAAAGGAAAACGCTGCCAGCTTCCCCCAGCCACATGATGTATAATTCAAGGTTTCTAGTAGTTCCTCTCATCTTACAGCAAAACTGACACCACTGTATTAAATATTGATAGAAATTCACAAAGAGAAAATATCACTGGTAGAGAATCAAAAGCAGGTTGGTGAGTGGGGGCCAGGCTGCACACCCCAGGAAGAAAGGAATTAACCTGGAAGGAGAAGATTAAATAGGAAACTCTACCCATGTTTCTGAAACCATGGAAATGATAAGAACTACCCCAAAATACATCATCCCAGTAGCTTTTCATAATTTTCTGACACGGTAAAAAGTTAAAAAGACAAATTCAGAGAAAAAGCAATCCAGCCTCGCAAATTATTCCTCTCCCATTCTCACACTGAAACCCTGAGAGCACAAAGCTCAGTTTCATTTTAATCTAATGAATTCCTCTACAGGTTGTGAGATCTAATTAAGATATTCTCTCATTAGTGCTCAATCCCTATTTGTAATTCTTGATGCCTTTTAGGGCTTTTTGGACCATTCTGGGTTTGGTTTTCGTTTTTAGGAGACAGTGATCACCTCATGCAGCCCCAGCTGAGGGGTTTCATTTCCCCAGCACTCCCAGACCTTGGTCTCCAGGCATCCTCAGAGATCCCACTCGTCACCCCAAAGCTGGCACCTCTCTGGCCTTGTCTCTGCCAGTTGGGTTTGCTTCCTGTGCCCGTCCCTGGCTGGATCTCGAGCTCCTCTGACCTTTCAAGGGGTAAAATGAAGAATATATGTGCTATAAAACACACCTCCAGGTAACTGCTGCCTGGGCCTTAAACATCTCCCAACACCTACCTGAATCACATAGGTTCCCAACAGGAGTTTAAATCTCTTTTTTTTTATTTCCAAGATTTTAGTACATATCCACCATTACACATTACACATCAAGTGGGACTCTGCTTGGCAGGATGTAGGCAGAGAGCTTCATTTAACTTCTTTCAGTTCAAACTCAGCACTGTTAAAGCTTAATTCTCTCAACAGATTAATTCATTATGTCTTTTAGAAGTTTGTTAATGAAATGCTAGGATGACAGTTTAGAAGCTGCCTGCTAATAACTCCACTGCACAGAGCTTCCACCAGGCAAACAGCTGCCACAAGCAGTTTCTGTCATGACAGACAGAGCTCTGAGGGTCCCTAGGGCTGCTGGCAGCCTCCTCATAAGGACGTGTAAAAATTGTTTCTTGTACCAAGAGAACAGGCCTGGACACGCCTGGGTGAGCACGCAGCCCGGAGCCGCCCTCGGCACCTCCTCAGCACCACGGTGGTGCTGATGGCTCCATCCATCTCACACAGGGAATCTCACTTTGTATGGAAACCCTGATTTGCATGAATCACGCTCGGCTCCTGCTGCACTCACTGGGAAGCCTGATCCACCCGTTCCTCTGTGAGCCCCACAGAATCAGGCCCAGGATTGCTGCTTCTCCAAGGGTCCCCAGCAGCCACAGCCTGACACAAACCACACTGTGAGACCTCACCTGGATTCACCTTCTTTTGACTGGGGGAGCAATGGGACAGGAGAGGAAGCTCAAAGCAGCAATGAGAGAGCCAAGCATGAGCCCCACTGCGAGCCCGACAGAGCAGCTGAGTGCAGGTACTCATGGCGGAGTGCAGGTACTCACAGGTGCTGCTGCTGTGCAGGTACTCACAGCTGAGTGCAGGTACTCACAGCTGAGTGCAGGTACTCACAGCTGAGTGCAGGTACTCACAGCTGAGTGCAGGTACTCACAGCTGAGTGCAGGTACTCACAGCTGAGTGCAGGTACTCACAGCTGAGTGCAGGTACTCACAGCTGAGTGCAGGTACTCACAGCTGATGCTGGGCAGGCACTCACAGCCCGTGCTGTGCTGCCCGGTGCCCTGCAGCCACCCCTCCCTTGGCACCCCAGGCCAGCACACAGAGGCGCTGCTCATCCCTCCCGCCCAGAGCCACGAGCTTCTTTTGTGTCAGTGTACCGATGACTCTCACAAGGGAAAGTTCCCCGAGCAGCCCCATCCTGCTTTTCTTAGCTGTTCGACCACCTCGAGCCAAGGCCTCCACATCAGCTCTCCCAAACGGGACCTCCCGGGCGGTGTCTGACCGGGCCAGCCCCAGCACTGCCCGGGACCCCTGCGGCCCGCAGGGTGCGGGGGCCGGGGCTCAGCCTGGGGGTGGCACGGGGGGTGCTGGAGCCCTGGCACGGGGGGTGCAGGATACAGGAGCCCTGGCACGGATGAGTGCAGCCCCCACCGCCCGCACAGCCCCGCAGCTCCCAGGGGTTTGTTTCCCACAGCCCGCACGAGCCTTACTAAAAATACAACAAAAATAATTTTACATTCAGCAGTGAAATCATTAAGTTGCACGACCTAGATCATCACAGCGCTATATTTGACTCCAGGCTCTGTTGCACAGCACTTCAATGACATCTGTCTGTCAGGCGTGGGGCCGCTGCTGCCCCCGGGGACCGGGGTCACACAGCAGCTAAAGCCAGCACCGCCAGGTACGGGTTCAGCTCAGGGCTGCATTCTCTGGTGCAAACATCCAACATCCCCCTGGGAGTCCTGAGCACCTGAATAGATCTGAACTAAGGGGTGATGCCATGCTGCATCATCTGCCCTCATGAAGGGGCTGATAGAGTTTCCTTTTGTGCTCAGCCTCCCTTTTTCACAAAAATGCCGAAGTCACGGGTTGTTTAAAATTCTGGGTGCTTTGACCCTCCCCTGAGCTGGGTTCACAAGTCCCAAGGCTGCACAGACACAGAGATACAAGCACACACCTTCACACAGGCCGGGAGTTGACGGGACTCCCTTTTCCAGGACGCCAAGCTCGGGAGGTTTCCTGGTGCCCACGAGGCAGCGCCCTGCGCATTCCTGGGGCCTGAAGTCAGCGCGGGGGAGGACAGGCAGCTGACTCTGCACCGACCCAGGCAAGCACAGAAATCCTGAACTCGCTAAGAAACAGAGGAAAAAAACAGGAAAAGGAGCTTCAAAGAGGGAAATACTCAAGTGCTGTGTTTTATCCAGGGACGCAACTCTCCCAGGGCTTCTCCTGAGAGCAGCAGCACAGGTTGGGACCAGCGCCCAGGAGAACACGTGTGCAGTGGGCAAGGAGCAGTCCGGGCACCGGGCACAGCACAGGGGCACTGCCCACACCCCCGAGAGCACAGGGGACTGCTGGATAAACCCACCTGGCAGTGAGCACCCGAGGAGCTCTGCTCTGCCCTGCAGGATGGAAACTGCTCTGCCAGCACAGGTAACTCCACCACAAGGGCTCAAGCCCCCGTGTGTTCCAGTGGGCTCAGGAGCAGCCTGGCCCTGTTCTCCAGACCCCCTCCCACAGGGAGCACTGCTCTGCAGCAGGAGCTGTGGGAGAAGCCAGCTGAAACTGAGGCCCCGGGGCACAGCACACCCAGAGCAAGCAGCAGTGAGGAGCTGAAGCAGTGTCCCCCTCACTCAGCACACCTGCAGGGCTTTGGTCACTGCTCACCCCTCCGTGCTGCCCCTGCTGTACTGCACCATCCCCTCCTAGAGCTGGGGGCTTCAGAGCAGCAGGGTTTATAACCTGCTCCTGGCTGCAGCCCTCACTGGAGGCCAGAAGCACCTGGGAGCACTAAAGGTGATGCAGTTTGCAAGAAGAGGGGTAATTTCCATGTGTTTAATTAGGTAACTGTAGCCTGATGTTTTCTGCAGTCAAACCTACATAGAGACCAGCTCCTGAAGCCTGTGTTCAGGTCCATACTGCTTGGGAACCCTGATTTCTTGTCCTGGAGAATTAAAACTGTGTCCCTGCAGGTTCAGCACTTATGGGGCAGATCCCAGAGAAGCAGGATGCTGTGCTGGGTGCTCCGTGGTTCTGCTCTGCACTGCAGGGAAAAGGATGGGGGTAGCAGAAAGGGCAGAGCTGGAGGGGGCACTGGGCTCTGTGCTGAGGGCCAGGGGCTGCCCACTGCCCCTCCCTGTGAGGAAGCTCCAGCCCGGGCTGTGCAGCTCAGAGCCAGTTCTGTGTCTGCCCCGGTCTCACAGGCCCGGTGTCAGCTTTCAGCACCTCTGTTCCTCCCAGGTGCAGGGACCAGCCCGCAGGAGGAGGAAGAGGAGGAGGAGCAGAAGGAGGCGGCCTGGGTGGCCTCCCCAGTCACAGGAAGGACACGTCCATCCTCTCTCACTGTTGCTCAGCCTGGTTCCACCACCAACTACTCCTAATGACACTTCAACAAACACACAACAATCTGTCTTCGTGAAAATCGGTGAATAAATTTAATTTAAAAATACTTTTCTATTTCTGGACAGGCACCACTCTGCTCCAGCTACTTCAGAATCAGCTGAAGCCTTCCCAGTAACCAACAGCCAGACTGCAGAAGGCTGTAATGGCAAAACACAGCCTTCAACCCTCTGTGAGCTCAATAAACAGCTCCCCTAACCCCTCCTCTTTAGGAAGTGTAGATGGGGTCTCAGTGTTTGGCCTCTACCCTGCAGCTGGTGTGCATGTACCTCATGAAGGGGAAAAAGGAAAAGATTCTGAGACACACAACTCCCTGAGGGTTTGTCCCTGCGGTGCCCCTCGGGCTGTGGGAGCAGGGCAGGGCTGGCTGCTGCCCAGCACGGGGCACCAGGCATTGCTCTGAGAGGTGGAACATTCTAAAGAGGCTCTTTCCCTGCTGGCTGCAGGTCCACAAGCTCTGCACATCCCTGCAGAGTCACGCTGGCCTAATTAAGTCTGCAAGCAAACACAGCTTATTTACTAAATGTGCTGGGTCCTGCCATGAGTTCAGAGCCCACGGCCACTGCCCACAGCCAGGGGACACTGCCGCAGGACCATCCCAGGGACAGGGACACTGCCAGGGACAGCACTCCCATCCTGGCCCTGGGGTCTGGAGACACAGGCAGGTCCAGCCATTCGCCCCTCCCAGCAGCAGCACTGGTGCCGTGTTTGTGGGTGGGTAGGAGGATGAGCTGCCAGCTCAGATCTATAATCTGTAGCAGCTTGTAAGAGGCACCCCCTCTCCCTGCCCTCCAGGAGCTAAAAACAGCCCGAAAGGTCCCCCTCCCCCGGGAAGGAGGCATGTGGCATCCACTCTCATGGTGCAGAGTGGCTGAGGGTTTTTATACCCCCGGAGGTGCTGGCAGGCTGTGCCCTCTGATGGCACACACGGCCCTGGCTGCAGCACTGCTGCAGTGGCCACTGAACCCAGCCCAGTGCCCCGTGGCTCCTGCGGGATGATGAGGACAGAGCACGTTTGCACTTGGCTTTGGGATCCCTTGGAGCTGTTTTCTGAGTCCATGCTGGAGCTGGGGGAAGCCAGCAGAGGCACCCCCAGGGGACACTTGGTGTGGAAGCAAAGGTGGGCACGTTGCTCTCAACATTGTCTCCTGATTTCCAGCTCCATGATAAACCTCTTTGAGTAACGCAGCCTTACAGCACGAATTTCAGCCGTTCCATCCCTTCAGCACAGGCATCCATCCCTGGGCAGCTGCAGAGGGCTCCAGTGGAGCAGTGGGGCCATGCCCAGGCAGAGCCCTGTGCAGCAGCAGCCCCGCCTGCAGCCCCAGAGCAGCGTCCTCCAGAGCATCCTCCTCCCTGCTGCATCCAGCCCTGAGTTAATTACAGCATCAGCACCAGAGACTGTTCAAATGAAAGGGAAGGATGAGCAGATTTCTAGCTCTGCCTTTATTTTTAAACCCCAATTACGAGTCATGTTGGAAGGGAGAGGCAGTGACAGGTAATAAAGTTCAATGGAATGGTCTGAGTGTGAAGCGGAAAACAAGAAAAGCCTCACATCCCGATGGAGGAATTCCAAATGGACATTGATATGCTGTGTGGCCTCATCTCCTGGTTTCCTCCGTGTAAACTGGGGAGTGGGGGATGCTTAGTCTGAGAGCATTCCAGAGATAAATTAGCTTTTGGGAAGTGCTTTGAAGATTTAACGTGTTATATAAATATAAGTGTTGGCACTGACAGCTTTTGTATCGCAGTAGAACCAGAGAATCAGAGCCCCTCTTGGCTGCTCTGGCAGCTCGGAAGCTCAGCTGGAAAAGCCCTGAACCCCCTGGGTGATCAGTGCCCTGAGCCCCAGGCACACAGGGAGGGCCAGAGCCAGGCCAGGCTCAGGGGAGCTTGCCCAGAGCACACCCCTGGTGTCGTTCCCAAGAGATGCAGAGCACAGGGGGCTTCCTGAGCCGTGCCACCGAGGACCCTCAGGAACCCCAGCCCCCTGATCCCCTGGGCCCCCCCAGTGCTCAGCACTGCTGATTCCCCAGCCTGGCTCCTCCTGAGGTGCCTGTGAGGTGCAGGCGCTCCAGCTGTGGCCAGTGCTTTCCTGGGGATTCAGCAGGAGCTGTGCACTGCACTGTGCGTGTGCATCCCCCCAGCATGGCTGAGAATGCAGCTAATGCAGCCTGGCCCTGAAAACAGGAAAACTGAAGCAGCACTCACCAAACACACCTGGTTGGACACAAGCAGGAGCTGGCATGCAGAGAACCGTCCACTCAATTTCGTTTCCAGCACCTCCCCACTGCAGGGTACTTCATAATTGTTTTCTTTCTAATCTAACCAGATGAAAATATGAACCAAGTGCTAATCACAGAGCAAAAATAGGGAAGGCTATGTAAAAAAAAAAACCAACTTCCACCACCTTTGTTTTCAGTAAAGTTTATGGCAGGCATCACATTTAGGACTGCTGGCAGATGAGCTGATGCTGCTTTCTGCATCACCCATGAAGCAGCGTGTGCCCCACCAGCCCAGCACATCACCAGGACAGACCAAGCAGCACCAAAGCAAAAGGAAACTCGAGATGGAACAGAGGGAGGTGGTTGGTTCCTGGCATCATCCTGAGGACGTTTGTCAACATCTTAGTTTAGCCAAATGGCCACTACATTACAGAAATATATAAATAATTTGTTTTGACATAATCATGATCTTGGAGGGAGAACTTCTGAAAAAACACATTAACCCTTTCCACACTGTACTTCTGAAGAATCCTGAGAGTAGAGCAGGGACAGCTGGAGCCTGATGGTGTTATCTGAGACATCTTTGGATTTTGTCTTGTTCTCTAATGTTTGTAGTACTCTTATGCTGCAAACACAGGGCTGAAACAGGCAAGGTTTGTAGGGAAAATGGTCATGGACCTTCACTGCCCCTGCTGCTCTCCTTAGGCAATCAGGGTGTGCGAGCAGGCAGACCCGAGACAGGAATTCAGCTGACAAAGGCACTGTGAGTGACAGATTCCTGAGACGGTCCTGGCCTCCCTCGCCAAAGGCAGAGCCTCTCTGGGCCCCTCAGACCCCTCTGGCTGCTGCTGGCTCGGGTCTCACGGCCCTGCCTCAGGGAGCAGCTGCTGCCCGTGCTCAGCACCCGGCTGTGCCCCCCTGCCCCAGCACCAGCCCATTCCCACCAGCCTGGAACTGGGAACGCTGGGGGCTGCTGGAGCTCAGGTGGCGGCCCCAGAAGGCCGGCAGAGGGTGAGCCCGGCCCTGTGCCGCTGTCCCCCTCTCCCGGTCCCACAGGGCAGGCGCTGTCCGGGTGAGCATCCCCGGGAAGGCGAGGCCGGAGCAGTCGCTGCCTGTCTGGAGCAGCAGGCACAGGAAGCCGGGTCCGGGCCGGTTCTGGCACACTCTGCCAGGCCCGTGCCAGCCCCCGGTGCCAGGGCTGCCCTGGGCCCCCGGGACATCGCGGCTGAGCCGCGGGGCCGCTGCAGGCCCGGGCTTGAGCCCCGCCGGGCGCCGGCCGCAGCCCCGCAGCCGGAGCCGAACAGGTTGGGCGGCTCCGGGCTGTGGGAGGAATAATCGCTCGGGGTTGATTCAGCGGGCTGAGGCAGCCAAACCGGGCGAGGATGGCACTGCGGAGCCACCCGCGGCGCTGCCAGGTACCCCCGGCGAGCGGTGGCGTTTGAAGGAGTTTTTGCAGCGCTGCGCGGAGCGGGAGCGAGCGGAGCCGGCACCGCCCGCGGGCGGGGGCGGCCGGGGCTGCGCGGGGTGAGCGCGCCGCGGCCGAGCCCGGCACCGGCAGGTCGGGGCCGGTGTTTATCAGGGACTCTCATCTCCTGAGCTGGTGAATTCCTCCGTGCCGTGTCAGTCCTGCGCGGAGCGGGAGCGCTGCAGCCCGCCCTGCGCTCGGCGTCGGGGCAGCGCCCGGCGCGGCTCCGGGACCCTCTGCCCAGCGAGCACGACCCGGGGCTCCGGCCCGGGGCCGTCCCCTGGCTCCGGCTGAGTCAGGAGTGACTCATTCCGAGCCGGGCTGCAGGCGCAGCCGGTGCCTTCGCAGATTGCTCTGGATGTAGGAGGCTGCGCTCCGCGCCCCGCAGCGCCGCTCCGCTCCTGCTCCCTCCCTCGCCTCGGTGCAGGACAGCGGCCCGAGGCAGCGGCCGCCCCTGGCAGGCGCAGGAAGGCGCTCAGCTCCGGTGGATGTGCGGTGTGGATGGCCCCGGCTCCGCTCCTGAGGGGGCTCTGCGCTGAAGATGGATGACTTGGCTCTCCTTGACCTGTTGGAGTGTCCCGTGTGCTTCGAAAAGCTCGACGCCACTGCAAAGGTGCTGCCGTGCCAGCACACTTTCTGCAAGCCCTGTCTGCAGAGGATCCTGAAATCCCAGAAGGAGCTGCGGTGCCCCGAGTGCAGGACCCTCGTCCTGGGCAGCATCGAGCAGCTGCCCTCCAACCTGCTCCTCATTCGCCTCCTGGATGGAGTCAGGTGTGGGCAAAGCCTCACCAGGTTTGGCTCGATCCAGAGGTCGGGGGTCCTGTCCTCCCCTGCCTCCATCAGGAGGGTCCCCAGGGGGCTGCAGCTGCATCAGCACCGGCTGGCAACCAACCCCAGGACCCACATGGAAGGGGTAAGGATCTTCTTCGTTCTTTCTTCTGCCCAGGAGCATACAAAGGTTCCTGCTGTGTGCCAGAGCCAGGAACCGTCTCTGTTAGCAGCACTGCAGTGTTTGAAGTGAGACAGAGTGTTTTGTTTGCAAATTTGGCTGCTGTTTTGATGTGATATTTCTCTGTTTCAAGTCCACCACAGCAGAAATTGGCTCCCAGGCTGAGCCAAAGCCAGCCTGCCCTTCTCCTTACAAAAACTTCCCAGCAGCTCTTTTCTCCCAGCGTTTTCAGATGCTTCCCGGCTTTTGAGGGCATTTTGGGTGCTTGGACTTTGGGGCAATACACTGCTTTTGACTGATAGCACTTAAGTCAGTGATTGCAAGCTGTAACTCTTAGTGGTGGAGAAAGTATTTTCATAACTGCCCCTCAGTTTCCCTGCACTGGAAAAGAAGGGGGGAGCCCAATGATGCTGCTGCTGTTCCTTCCAAAGTTCTTGGAGGTTCTTATAAGAATATTAGATTTGACTCACAACTGTACCTAGGGATGATTTACTAGGCTAGATTTAAAACTCTAAGTTCCTTCCATCGTTGTCTTTAACAGTACAAAAGCTTTTCTTGAATAATGAGGACATGATATTAGACCTGTTAGAAGAGCTTGGCTGAGATGGAATTCATGGTAGAGACTTGTGGCTTCACCTTTCCCATGTCTCTGAACCTTTCAGTAGCACTCTGAAGCTTGGCTGAAAGGGCTGGGGGATCCCAGGGCCTGCTCGGAGCTGTGGAGGTGCAGGCACAGGAGGGGTGCCCCGTGCTGGAGCCACACAGGTGCTGTGGGTGTGAGTCCCGTGCTGGTGCTGTGGGTGTGAGCTGGCACAGATGTCCCAAGGAATCTCTGTGTGCTGGTGAGGGATCTGTATGGATCACACACCAAAACCAGGATCCCTGGGAGCTCCTCTCTCTGCTGCTCCTGCTGTGCAGGGCTGAGCCCGAGGCACCGTGACCCTTCCTGGGACACTGCCTGGCACAGCCCAGCCAAGGACAGGGCTGGGGACACCTGGGTGACACTGCTCGGCCCAGAGCACCCTCCTGGCTGCAGCACTGGAGGGGCATGGACCAGGGCAGAGGGCAGCAGGTCCTGGGGCTGCCAGTGCCTCCCTGCACAGGGCCCTGCTCTGGCCTTGCTGGGAGCTGCAGCTCTCCAGAGGAGCTGCAGGAGCTGCTGGGGCCATTTGTGCAGGGGACAAACCATCCAACAGTGACAGTGACAGCCACTGCCACCCCGGGCAGCATTCCAGCTGACAAGGAGAAGGTTGTGGCTTTTCCAACTGGACTCTCCTGGCCCTGGATAAAAACCACAAATGCACTTGTCAGGTTTTCTTCTCTCTCACTCATTTCGTGTTTCTTTACCTGCTCTCAGGACAGGTAGGGACTTGCTCCTGGTATTTAATGGTGACATCCATCCATCTATAGCTCCCAAAAGCTCTCAAGACCAACTTAAGACCAAACTCCTGGGAATCAGCAGAGCCAGTGAGCACTGAGGGAGCAGCGGCTGTGGCTGGGACAGCCCTCTAAGCTCCTGTGCCTCTCTGGGAAGGGATATAAAACACATTACACTGAAATACTCTTAGACTTAATTAGTTACTTAATTATAAAACACTTTGGAATCCTCTGCTACAAGGTGAAGAATGCAACGTATTAGTCACATTTTGGTTTCAGTGGTTTTAAATACCTTCATTCAGCACCAGAGGTTACTTTGGGTACTCCAGTGGGGCGTTAATGGATTTGGAGGCTCCCCTGAGGTGGCTCTCGGTGACAGCAGCATGTCACCCAGCACTGCAGGGACACATTTGAAAGTGCCTGTACAGTGCAAAGATGAGGCAGTGATGAGGGTGACTTGTCATCACCCTACCCTACCCCATGGATGCCTGAGTTCCAGGGTCACCTGAAGCGATCTGGGTAAGCAGAGAGCTCCAGCTGTTTGTGAACCCGAGAGCAGATTCTTCTTGTCAGGACTCACAGTGAGAGCAGCTGCCCTGCAGCGCTGCTCACCCCACCACAGCTCCCCCGGGGTACTCAGAATTGCAGTGTGGTGCTGCTGCAGCAGAAGGTCACAGCTCCCCAAAAACAGACTGCCCCAGTCTGCAAGGGCTGCTAATTACCCCAGTGCTATCCACCACCTTGTGCTGCAAAGCAAATTCAACTGCAGTGCCTCCCACAGCTCTGCAGCCAGAGCCACCACCCAGCCAGGATAGGGGCCAGCATTTGGTTTTACCAAGGCTGTTCTATAAATAAACTTCCTTTACTTCCTCCAGCTGAGAACATCACAAGTTTGATCAAAGTTTTTCTCTCTCAGCAGAGATGTTTCCTTGCCAGCTCTTTGCTCTTCATGCTCATGAGCATCCATGAAGGCAAAAAATAAAATCAATCCCTCATCACCCAGCGAGCCAAGAGCTGGTCTCACCCTGAGCAGGAGGAGCAGGCGGGCCCCACAGAGCTGCTGGATTGGCACAAATTCAGCGCTCGGTCTGCGGTCAGGAACTTCCCAGAGCCAGCTCTTAAAAAACAGGGAATTTTCTAATTACAGCCCATCCCAAGCCATTTATTTGCTGGCATTTAAATCCCTTTTGAATCCACTTCCTACGAGCTAACGTGGTGTGGGCACGTGCTGGGTTTGTGCACAGGGACCCGAATGTGTAACCACAGCCTGGCTGTGCCCCGTGAGTCCCCAGCTCTGAGCCCTGAACTGGCCACAGCTGCTGCTGCCACCTCAGCCAGGCCTGCAGATCTTGAACTTCAGTGCAGAGAGGACAAGGCTTTGGATTTTCAGAATCTCCACATAATAAACTGTCTGGAATTTAAGAATAAAAGGACTTGCTGGGAGGTGTATGCGTAAATAAGCCACGCTGAAGCCTTTGAACTCTTAGGAACGCCCCTGGCATGTGCCAGGTGTGGTTCCAGCTTGTGCTGAAGCTCCTCCTCAGCTGGCTGCGGCCGCAGCATGAGCTGGTGAGCCAGCAGACCGTGTGTGCTGAGGTGTGCACGAACCTCCCACACCTCTCCAGGGCCGTAGGAGGGCCCAGCTGCACCCTGCACCCAGCACAGCTCCATCCAGGCCAGGGAACAGCTACCTGGGTGCTGAACTCTGTCATGCAACAAACACGGGACAGCGAGCCAGAGGAAAGAAGTTCTGAGTATGACAGCTTGCCTTGGGAAAACACGGACCACGCAGATTTAACTGTGACTTGGGCTATTTTCTCTTCGCATGAACTGAGTGCTCAACACCCCCTTCCAGCACTTCATGGGAGATAGACAGATAACACCTCTATTGGGATAAAAATACTCTGCACTCCAACGTCCCACCTTCACACGGACGTCTATAGATAGTGCCTGCGTCTTGGTATTTTCTCCTCCTCCAGAATCATCTCCAACTCCTTTCTGCATTTGACAGACAGGACTTGGATTGCTGGAGCTTCTTGAAGTCTTGTTCAAAGCAAACTCCATGTTTGCACCTGGTAGAGGTCAACGAGTTTCCTGCCCCCTCACTGAGCCAACCCCTTCCCCATGCTCCCCAAGCCCCAGCAGCTCCAAAGGTGTGTCCCAGCCCCCAGGGCTGGCCAAGAGCTGTGGGGATGGCAACACCCATGGGTGCTGCCCAGGCCTGGGCTCTGCCTGGAACAGCTGCCAGCTCCTTTCCCACCAGAGCATCCTCTCACCCCACAGCTGCTGGGGGAGGGGGTGTGCCACAGAGCCCCTCAGCTGGGCACAGAGATGGCTGCATTCATTTGGCTACAAAATTCTGTGTGGTCCTATGGCCTTTGTGGAGGAGGGATTTGTCCCAAGGCCCCTCCAGTGCCGTGTCCCATCAGGGTTTGTCTCATTCTGAGAGCACGAGGAGCTGCTCCCACAGTGCTGGTGGCACCTTGTGCCAGGCTTTGGTGTGCTCTCTCCCTGTGCATGTAGTTTTAGCACTTTTATCTACTACAAAGAGAGTGAGGTCAACACAGGCTGATGCACAGCACACGCCCCAAAAGCTGTGCGAGCAACAGAGCGGGCACAGGGCACTCCTGGCTGGTGCCTCGGGCAGTGGAAAGCCCAAAGACCTCCACGGCCAGCAGCAGGAGCCAGTTTCCCTGGTTTTACAAAATTAGGTACCAAGCTGCAAACACATAGAAGTGTTTTAATTTGTTTCCAAGGCAATGAGTCAGGCTCAGATGGCGCGTCAGGAATAGCACAGCAGGCTCCTCTGCGAGCTCACCTGCGCAGAGCCCTGGTCAGCCAGGAGCCTCAGGGGCTGAGCCCCCCTTGTCACACTGTCCCTGCTGCTCGCTGGCCCCGTGGCCGTGGAGCTGGGCACTGGCCTCAGCGTGTGGTTTTCCCTCCAGAGGGAAGGGTGGGGAGGAGGCACACTGCCCGCAGCCCTGCGTGCTGCCAGGGCTGAGAGGGTGTCCTGAGAGATGGGGCAACCCTCCCCACTGCCAGGGCTGAGGGGGTGTCCTGGGGGCTGGGGACCCCTCCCCACTGCCAGGGCTGAGGGGGTGTCCTGGGGGCTGGGACCCCTCCCCACTGCCAGGGCTGAGGGGGTGTCCTGGGGGCTGGGGACCCCTCCAGCCCTGTCCCTGCTTGCAGAGCTGCCGGGCCCGGTGCCCACGGGCAGAGGCGGCCGTGCTGCCCAGGGCTGGCAGTGCTGGCTGAGGAGCCACAGCAGGGCTCCCTTTCCCAGCACAGGGAGGGCACTGAAGCAGCAGGGAGAGGGCTCAGGAGCAGCAGGAGGAGCAGGGTGCAGGTTTCCTCCCTGCCCCACAAACAGCCTCTTCTGAGAGCGCTGGTGCTGAGGCAGAGCATCATGACCGGGCACGCCAGGGGCTGACACAGTTTGTTTTCCGTGCAGCTTAAAGCCATGACACACAACTTAACCACTGCCCGGGACTGCTGACAGCAGCACAGACTCATCTGATACAGCAGCAGCGAGCCAAGAGGCGGGAGAGGGGTTTGTGCAGACCCTGCAGCCTGAGCTCACTGGGACCCGGCCCCCAGCAGGGCCCTGTCCCCTCCTCTCTTTCCTCTGCTCCTGTCCCTGCCCTCCCTGTGCCCCTGCGGCTGTGCCAGCACCAGCAGCAAAGCCACCCTCAGGCCCAGCTCCAGCCCTGGGCATTCCTCCTGCTCACCTGAGTGTCCCCCCTGTTTCACACAGGCTCGGTGAAGCCTGAACCATCCTGAACCATCTGTGTCCCCTGGGGAGCCCTGGGGGCACCCCCAGCACTCCAGGCCTTCCTCCCAGGGCTGAGTGCCCGCACTGGTGCCTCAGCATCTCCCATCCTCTCCAGCAGAGAAGCTGCTCTGTGTTTTCTTTGGTCATGTCTCCCATTTCCATGACACCTGTGCATTCCAGAGCCAGGCCACGTTCAGAAGTGAGATGAGCCCTGATCTGTGGTACCCAGGGCTGGGGTGAGCAGAGGGGGCAGGTGCTCCCACTCCCTCTGCCCTTGCCCCAGCAGCTGCAGCCATGCAGATGGAGCAGCACAAGCCCAGCTGAATCCATACAATTCACATCTCCAGCATCTCCCCACGATGGCCAGTTGGCTCAGGAGCAGGTGGCCACCAGCATTAGCCATGGCAGTGCTGGCCTCCCATCTGGGCAGGCCCAGGAGGGAATGGGGCAGCTCCAGGGCTGCTGTGAGCAGGAGGGACTGGCTTTGTTCTCCCCGCTGCACGCAGGCCACGTGTGCCTGGAAGACAGGAACAATCCTCCTCAGGGAAGAAATAATGCAGAAACCACCCAACTGTCTGAATCCTCAGAATATAATTATGTGAAGAGATTGAAATGACAAGTTCACTTTTGAAGGTTTTGTTCTCTGTGACAAGGCTGAAGTTATCTCCTCTGCCGAAATGCAGAAAAACAGAATTGTAATGGCAATTAATTTACATCCAAATAGCTCTTTTCATCCACCTGGATCCTGCAGAGCCCTGAACTGTGCTGGCTGAGCACAGCAGGCTGGGGTTCATTCATGCCATGGAGACACGGGCAGCTGTGGCAGGTTGTTGGAGGCAGCTCTCAGTAAGCAGAGTGGATGGAGATGTTATTGATCATCCCTATAAAACCCAGTGTGTGCACATCCTTGGGTGTCAGTGTGTGGGCAATACCCAGCTCCATGAGCTCAGTGCAAGCCACAGCTCACCAGGAGCGTGGCCTGGGCTGTGCCCTCAGATCTGTCCTGCAGTCAGTGGCTGCCTCAGGCTGAGACATTCACACTGCCCAGAGCTGTCCTGCCTCCTACACGAGCTCCTTGGCGTGGTTTTAAAGGGAGTTGCCTGGGACAAGGTTTAGGGGCATTCCCAGCTTCCATCAGCAGCCTCTCCTCTTCCCTGTGCCCCTGGCTTTGCTCCAGTGATCCCCTCCCCAGGCAGGGTCACACGCTGCTTCTCCTCCTCTCTTTTGTAAATCCCCAGCTCTGAGGAGGGGTCGTTCATGAGCCCCCTGCTGCCAGTCGTGAGGAGTTATAACCTGCTCGTTTCAGAGCATCACAGAGTGCATTTCTCTGCTAGGAAGAGATGCCCCAAATTGCTTCCTCACACACACATACATATTTTTAATCTTTGTTTTGTGCGGAGGGAGACTCAGAGGCATTGGATGTCTGCCCAGCACAACTGATGCCAGATGCCAAAAATAGTGAAAAAAATGAAATCTTTTCTCCCTTATTGGCCTCAAATCCACTGAGAATGGGGACAAGGAGTTGAAGTGCATCTGCCATGACCATCCCTGCTGGCAGGGTGGCCAAGGAGAGAAAAGCATCTCCCCCAGAGACGGTGCTGATGCACGGGGGTTCTGCTCCACGCCCGGCCTTGCCTGCTGCCTCCTCTCCCTGGGGCTCTGCCACGCTCTCTCCAGGCACCCCCAGGCAAGGGCACCTGGGCCTTGGCTGCTCTGAGAGCCTGGAGAAGCTCCTGGGTCTCACTCAGGCATGACGGAGGAGAAAACAGGGGAATTTCAGGAAAAGTGAGGCAGCATCGAAAAAAGTAACATCACCCCCAAAAGGGGTTTCTTTGCTGTAGTTTATCTCTCTCAGCTACTGGGCAGCAACTCTGTACACCAACTTCCAGCAGCTTGAGTTGAGTTTTTCACAAAGCTGCTCCCAGTGTTTTCCAGGCAGGTGCCAGACCCACCAGGGACGGGCAGAGTGTGCAGCACTTGTGGAACGCTGCTGCCACCACCCCACAGTGCTGCCCTGGTTAGCTAAAAGCAACTGGACATGCTAGGGGGAGAAGAATCCATCAAAAACAAGCAGGTCCTCCTGCCCTGCCAGGACCACACTCTAGCCTGGGAGAGCCTCTGCCCTCCAGCGCTGCTTGTCTCTATTGCAGGTTAATTAGCTCCCCAGTTTCTGCCTTTGCAATTAACCTACTTCAAATAAAGCAAAACAGATCCCTTGCAGAGGATCTGGGACACCCAGGAGTGGGCAGAAACCAGCCCAGACTGAGACAGGGCTTGGAGCAGCTCAGAGCTGCAGGAGAGAGGAGCTGGCCCGTGGCAGCCCACCCAGCCACAGGGCTCTGTGCCCCAGCCCTGCTCCAGCACCGTGGCTGGCACAGTGTGCTCCACGTGGTCTTTCTTACACCCTACAAACACGTTAAAAACCAGGGACCCTGCACGTCTTTCTGAAATCTTCAGCTTGCAGCTTTATTTATGATGGGCCTGTACTGTAAAAACCACATTAGTTGCTCCCTGTGGGTAGGTAAGGCTTAGTTGATGTCCTAAATAAAGTTGGGAAATTGATGGGATATGTTTGGCTCAGTATCTGAGAAACCAAACAAAATTTCTTTTAAAAAAATTAAAACATCAAAACCTACAGAATTTGGAAAAAGCTGACTTGGGTTGGGAGATTTGAAAGGGCAGAGAAGTGTGAGGAAAGGGTTAAAGAGGAGGGGAAGAGCTGAAGGCTGTGAGTGGGGTTAGAGGAAGAAGGAGCCCATTCATCCAACCATCCATGCATGCAAGCAGAGGGAAATGTTCAGCCAGGGCTAACACCACAAACACACCTGTCCCAGCTGGTTTTCGGGTATTTATCCCAGTCTGCCCTGCTGTCTCATCCCTTTGGCTGCTGAAGAAAGAATATTCCAGACTCTCAGCACTCTGTTGCTTGCTCCCTGTTCCCAGTTAGCACCAGGTATGCATTTCATTTCAGGGTTTCTCTTCTTTTTAATATATTTCCATAACTCATTCCTGCTGCCTTTAATGTTTTGCTGTATCCTGCCATTCCCTCACATGCAGACGTTGCTGCTCCTGCTTCCCCAGCTCTGTTCTCACACTCTGTCAGTCCCGTTTGTTTCCTGGCTGCTCCTGAGGCAATCCAAGGCCCGTGGTGCTCGTGTTTGTGGAACAGCAGCCAGTGTTCCCAGTGCTCTGCAGGAGCTCTGTCCATGCTGTCTGTCCCACAGTCTGCTCTCCTCAATGTCCAGGTGTGTGTGCAGGGTCTCCATGCCCTGGCAGGACCTGCTCCCTGCCTCTCTAATGGAGAGCAGCACTGGCCCAAGCCTCCCTTTCCCATTTCTTTTCTCCCAGGGATGTGCTGTGGGTGCCACTGAGCCAAGCACTTGTGTTTACTGTGAGCACAAATTAAGAGAGAGAATGACTTAATTAGAACTAAACATTAAACTAATTGCTTCCCATTTCAAAGGCTTTGAAGTAAAAGCAGCACATGAAATTTTTCTCTTCTTGGTTCCTTTTCCCTACCAGGCATCAGGGTTTGGGGATGCTGGAAGATGCCTTCTTTCCAAAAACTTAACAATTTCCATGGGAAATTCGATCTTTTCCACACTTCTGGAAACTAACATTGAGATTCTCTCTTCTGCCTCCCTGGCCTCTGGAAAGTGGCTGAGAGAGAGGGAGCTCTGCCTGAGCCCTGGTCACAGACAGGGCTGGATTTGGGGACAGGCACAGTAAAGGGCAGGAAATCTGGAATGTGTCACTGAAGTCTCCTGTGAGATGAGTGGGAGGGGGTGGCTGTGGCTTGGAGAAGGTGCAGGGCACAGTCCTCACCGTGCCACAGCACTTGGCAGCCTCTGAAGAGAGGAGAGGGACAATCCAGACATGCAGAGCCCAGTGAGGGAGCACCTCCTGTCCCTGGGCACTTCTGCTTGAAGCTGGTCAGGGCTCTGGAGCCAGGGACAAGCCCAGCTCCCCAACTTCCCAGCATGGAGCTTGTGCAGCTGTGCCCAGAGCAGAGGGCAGGAGTGCAGCTCAGCATTTGGGTGATCCCCTCAAAGTGCAGGGCTGCCCGGGGCCCTCCACACAGAGCTCTGGAACGGGCAGGGCTCAGCACAGCACTTGTTTTAGGGGAACTTGAGCATTCCATTTCTGTGAGAGTCAAGATCACAACGTCCCCACATCTCCTCTGGGTCTGGCATATCTCTGCTGTGTCACATGACGCTGCAACAATGATAACATTTAAGCCACCTCTCCCCATCACCCAGGAAAAGGCTGAAATAAACCCACAGTCACAAGTGTTAAAGCAGGGATAGAGCCACAGGAGCACAGAACCTGCACTCACCTTGCTCTGCTGCATTCTCCTGGCAGGTGACAGCCACCAGGCCATCTGGATGATGGCTGTGACCTCCAGTCCTTCTGAAACAGAAATATCTGGGTCATAAAAATAGATATTGTGTTGGAGGAGCCTTTGTAGCAGGCACTAAGAACCCTTGGGAAGACTAGTTTAAGGTCTTAACTGTTTCTTAATATTCTTAAACAAGTCCAGCCTGCTTTTCATCTTGATACAAACTTAGCATAAGTATTTGGGAGCTTGTCTCCATTAGTGAAACCCATCAAGGAAGGATGTGGGTAGCTAATCCTAATAAATGCATGCTTAAGCCTTAGACCTCTGCATTTTTTCCCCATTAATTGCGAATGCTTTTGGCGAACTCTGTGAGTGTCGGACAAACTGCAGGGCTGTTCCTCGTCCCCAGGTGCCACGGGCCAGGGCCCTGTACACCCACCGCGGGCACAACCCCGGGGAGCTGCGCTTCAACAAGGGGGACACCATCGTGCTGCTGCGGCAGCTGGACGAGAACTGGTACCTGGGCGAGCTCGACGGCAGCAGCGGCGTCTTCCCGGCCAGCTCCGTGCAGGTCATCAAGCACCTGCCCCTGCCCCGCCCGCTCTACAGCCCCGGCCCGCGGAGCCGGGATAGGGAACAGAGCAGGGACATCCTGACCCTCCAAAAGGTACGGGACAGGGCAGGGAGCGGGAACATCCTGACCCTCCAAAAGGTACGGGACAGGGCACAGAACAGGGACATCCTGACCCTCCAAAAGGTACGGGACAGGGCAGGGAGCGGGGACATCCTGACCCTCCAAAAGGTACGGGACAGAGCAGGGAGCAGGGACATCCTGACCCTCCAAAAGGTACGGGACAGGGCAGGGAGCGGGGACATCCTGACCCTCCAAAAGGTACGGGACAGGGCAGGGAGCAGGGACATCCTGACCCTCCAAAAGGTTCCACCCGCAGCCCGGGGGCGCGGCCGGCGCTTCCCCGCGCTGCGCGGGGCTCTGCCCTCCCCAGCTCCTCGGGAGCACTCTCGGGTGTCTGAGGGTCCCCCGGGCCCCTCACGCACTGCTGGCAGCAGCCAGCCCTCCCCTCGGAGGGCAGGCAGGGACGGGGAGCTCCCGCAGAGGGCGGCCCCCGCCGGCGCCGGCTCAGCGCGCTCCGGGGCCGCGGCTCCGCAGAGCTTCGAGCCATCGCGCCCTGGCACAGCTTGGTCAGCACCGGTCTAGACATTAATTGTGTTGTGCAGTTTAGCTTGAGATGCAGGCTGTAAATGGCACCGGCACCAGTTCCTAGAAATAAAATTAATACTTGTAATGCCCATAATTACAGCAAGCTCTGCTTTGTGGCTGTTTTATAGGAGGACACAAGCAAAACATCTTATTTGAAGCTCTAATACATTTTTTTTAATTTTTCATTTAATTAAATCATTTTAGCTTCAGTAATGACTTATTCAAGTCTGGAATAAACAGACATAAGTTAGTTAAGGGACACATGCAGCCACCAAGGAATTAGAAATTAATTCTAGAGAAGGCAAAGGTAGGGCTCCTGTGGGAGACACGAGGCTCTCCCAGCTCTGACATGCAGTTTGTGCCCCCTTTATCACATCCCCTGGGATTTAGACAGGCAGTAAAATGTTGCCAGTTTGCTCACGTGCAGAAATTACAGGATGGCCATGGCACATGTGTACCTACCAACACACTGTGGGCTTTAAACCTTATTTTGGAGAGGGAATATGAGAAAACCACCCCTGTTGTAAAATGACAGTGTCTGGGAGCCACCTGTACCTCTCCTGCCATGTCTCCTGTCCACTCCAGGCATCGAGCACATTGCCTCCCACGAGTGGGGGAGATTATCCAAGTTTTGCAATTCATTAATGTCAACAGTAAATCATGATTAATTCCTCTGGCACCCATCGTGGTGAAAAGCGCTGTCACCACATGCCCTTTGCTACTAACACCCTGATCAGCAGTTTCCAAGAAGTACTGTGAGAACACTGCCCGTATGCAAACTCGGGGCCTGCCTCCCCCTCGTTAACCCCAATCCTCATCAAGGCAGGATGTTTCCAGTGGAAGCAGCATCAAGCCATGAACGTTCAAGCTGACAGGGACGGAGCTGGGTGGATCTAACCCTGCTGGCAGTCTCTGAGCCTGTGTCTTACCCTCAGCTGCAGGGCTTGGGTGTCCTGCTGCAGGATGCACCCACGTGTGCCAGCACAGACAGGGGCACAGGAGTCTAAACATCCCTTCTAACTCAGAGTTAGAGTTATCAAGTACAACTCTCCCAGCACCTCTGCCAGCCACGGCTTTGTGGGGAGTACTCATCTTCAGTAACCCCTTGTCTTAGCACAAATTTTCAAACCAATTTTAATTTCAGTGTCAGCATTGAATCGGAAATTTTACACCCAGAATTTGTCACTGACAACAGATGAGAGAAATTACAGAGTCCCAAGATTTTAAAGACAACCTGTAAGGCCACCTGAACCCTGCCTGCAGCTCTGCTGCCAAACGGGAGAGGGGAACAGAGCAGTCGGGGCTGTGCCAGGGGTGACTCCCGAAGGCCCAGCAGGTCTCCTGTTGTCTCTTCCAGCCCGGCGCCCCCGCCCAGCAGCTGCTGCAGGCCGCCAGGAGCCGCTGGTCGCCGCCGCCCCGGGCCGCGGACCCCAAGGCCGGGGCGGGCGCGGCGCCGTTCCCCAAGGGCCCCGAGCCCCGGAGGAAGAGCCTGCGGCAGTTCTCGCTCACCACGGCCCTCAACACCCTGAACCGCATGGTGCACGCCGAGCGCCCCGCGCTGCACATCAGCTCCCCGGTGCTCATCAGCTCCAGCAACCCCAGCGTGCCCACCCAGGGCAGCGAGCGCGCAGAGCCCGCCTGCGGCAGCCCCGTCCAGGTAAGGCGGGGCTGGGACACGCAGAACCTGAGCTACAGACACAGAGTGACCTCCTGGAATGAGGCACGAGAGCCTCGTTCCTTCCTCCCACACTGACTGAAGAGCTGAGGGCAGAATCCTCACAGATACCTGATGCGGGAGAAAAAGGGGTTTTTACAATTGTATGACATCTTTCATAGTGAAGGTTGCTCCAACCTTTTTTAGAGCACTCAGCCAGCCCCTGGCAGTCCATGGGCAGGCAGTAACAGCCTGCAGAGAGCTGGGATGTGATATCCTGGGTTACAGGGGGAAATGAACGCTACAGGAGTTCCATAATACAGCTGAAACTGTGTCAGGTCTCACACCCCCAAAGGGACCTTACCCAAAAGGCTCAGTGTGAACTACTGCCAGCAGCAGAAACGAGAAAGGGGATGTGTTAGGGTTTGGTCTTAGAAGGGCTGGAAACCACTTGCTTCCAAACAGCGTTGTTGCTCCCAGAGGTTTGCAGAGGAATCTGTGCCATTGCTGGGGCTGCACAAGCTGCAGTTTTCTTTTTTCTCTGGGCTTGGGCTGCAGTGACTGAGCTGCAACGCTGAGATTCCTTCACAAGCCCCGGTAGGCACTGCCAGGGCAGCCGGGAGAGGGAGCAGGGGCTGCACCCCCGGACAGCCCGCAGCGGCTGCAGAGGGGCTGCGGGGCTCCCGCCGCGGGACCCGCCTGCCTCCAGCGCCAGGGAGCGGTCGGACGCATCTCGGCCCATAAAAGGGAACAACCAGCGCTGCCCCGGCCCTCCTCCTCCGGCTCTGGCTTCCCCTGGGGTGCCAAGCCGGGCCCAGGCGGAGCCAGAACCAGTTTGCAGGGCTGCGGTGCCGTGCCTGTGCATGTGCCTCTTGTGCAAGGGCTGCGGGCAGCGGGGCACCCCCGCCCTCCCTCCTGCCGCTGGAATCCTCCCCGTCCCAGCCGCGCCGATTCCCGCGCCCGCAGCCCCGCGCCGAGAGCTGCGGCTGTGCCCTGCTGCTCCCGAGGGGAGCTGCGAGCCCCGCAGCGCGCCCGGCTCCTGTGCCACGGGCGGTGCGGGGGCACCGGGAGGGTTCCCTGCTCCGGGCTGGCACCGGGAGGGTTCCCTGCTCCGGGCTGGCACCGGGAGGGTTCCCTGCTCCGGGGTGGCACCGGGAGCGCTTCCCGGCCCGGGGTGGCACCGGGAGCGCTTCCCTGCCCCGGGGTGGCACCGGGAGCGCTTCCCTGCCCCGGGGTGGCACCGGGAGCGCTTCCCGGCCCGCCTGGGCACTCCCGGCACGGCCTTGCCTGTGCCAGCAGCGCTGGGGGTCACACTGGGGACACACCAGAGAGGGAGACGGAGTGAGAGAGGGATTCCGGGAGAGGCAGGGTGTTAAACCCTTTGTACGGACAAGGGCTTGCAAGGGACTCTCAGGGGACCAGCAAAAGTGAATGCTGAAATCAGTTATACGTGACTGGAAAATATTTATTTCAATCTTTTCCCCCCTCTGCGTGTTGCAAATGCAAAGGCAGCTTTGAGGATGCTCTAAAAGATGGTTGGTCCCAGGCACAGGGGAACACAGAGATTAAAAAAACGGAGCTTTTCACCCAGAAGGGGACATTTCAACACAGTTCCATCAGGAAAACCAGCAAAAGGCTGTCATTTTGTTCCAATGAAGAAAAAAGAAGCTCCAAACAGCCAAATTTCAAGCATTTTTATTATGGTAATTAATAAAACAGAATTATAATTTCCAGCCAACTTTATTAGCACCTGGTACAATCCTGCCTGGACTAGAAAATGAGGAATGCAGAGAAGGTTTGAAGCTGACCTGCCACTCCAGGTCTGACACAGAAGCTGGAATTGCTGGGCTATTTTAGCTAATTTAATTTACTGGAGAGCACCAGAGTGGGTGAGTCACTTCTCTTTTTTCCTAGTCCTTGCCGAGCCAGTGCTCCAGCACCGCATTACAGACATGACCACTAGAAATTAGATTTGAAATGAACATGAGATTAAAACCCCAGCTTGCATCATTACAGGTCCTGTGGTCGTTGCTGGAGTCAGTGGCACAACGGGGACAAGGAGTCACCCTCTGGCGGTGGCAGGCAGCGAGCCTGGCACAGCACAAGGCACAGTGACCTCAGCAGCAGGAACGGGGCTGCAGCTCCTCCCTGGAGCACAGAGACCCCTGTGAGGGCACAGAGGGGACACCAGGGGGGCTGGTACCACTCTGCAGGTGCAAAGTGACAGTGGGGAAAGGACCAGGTGGGGACTGGTCATGGGCTCTTGATGATCTTGGAGGTCTTTTCCCTCCTAAATGATTCTGTGATTCTGAGTCTTCCTCTTGCTGCCTGGTCTAAGTCGAATGCTCCAGACTCTTCTATTTTCTGAAATGTCTGGGGTATTTTTTTGAAGGGTGGGTGAAGCCAGTCAAATGTTAGCTGTTCCTGCAGTGGCTGAAAGAAGCTGACAAGCAGATGAATATTTGCTTTGCTTTGCTTCCTTTCTCCCATAGGTCAGCACCTCTTACTACCCCTCACCAGGAGCCCTGGGGCCGCCGGCAGCCATCGTCACCCTTCCCCACCTGCAGCACCACGGGCCAGCTTACCTGTACGTAAGAGACTGAAATGCTCTGGGGGACGGGGGTTCATTTCCTGTGGCCTTACCCTGCCCCTGCCAGGCGGGAGGTGCACACAGACCAGGGCACAGCTTGGATCCAGATGCAGATCCTTGTAGGAATGTACCTGGCTGGGCTAAGCAGGGGTGGCAGAGACCTGATATCACAGCTGAGTGCATCTTTCTGCCTCCCTCTTATCTGTGGAGAAACAGCTCTGCCTGTTTGTCAACCATACATTTTATTATTTTTACATGTACAGAAACTAATTACTCCTTAAGTGCCTCTAGTTATTTATCCTGAAACCTTCATGGCCACTGGCATTTTGAACAATCCAATTTCTGAAAACTTTCACAGAGTTAAAATTTGCAGATAACACCTTAGGATGATTACACCAAGGTAAGATTCACCACCCTGGCACTTTAGTAAAGCGTCTAAAATAACAACAGCACCACAGCTTGCTGTTTACACAGCACTCAGCACCCCTGCAGCTGAGGCAGGCTGTGGGAACGCTGGTGCCCAGGAGTAGCACCCACAGCTCAGAGCTGTGTTGGGACCCACACACGCCATCATCAGTCAGCCCAGGCTCCAGCACACACTTAATCCAAAGGACAAGAGATCTCCCAAGAGCTTAAAACAATTTGCAGAAGGATGGTGCGAGAGCATCCCCCCACTGCCTGGTTTGCACAGCTGCAGTGTCAGACCAGCCCCTCACAGCCTCCCCTTGGGGTGGCTCCCGAGCAGCCACGAGCAGAGAGAGCGCCCTGAGCCCTCCTGGGCTGTGCCACCCCGAGGGAGCAGCCCCTGACACCAGCCTGGACTGGCCCAGCAGGTCAAACCTCCAGGGAGAAACCCTTCTAGGAGTTCTGGGGTAGCCCCTGACTACCCAGACACCCCTCCTGTTGTTTCTGTTTTGTAAATAACACCTGATAATTGCGGTGTTGGGCTGTAACTCATTGATTCTTGAAGCAGATCACATTCCCCTTGAAATAAAACAACAGTGTAATTAAATGTGTTACACTGGAGACAAATTCAAGTTCTTTAAAGAACAGATAGGGGAAAGTTTTGAAAAATACACCATTTCCTTTTGCTGCTGTTTTGCTGTGTGCTCACGCGTGGGTCAGTGAGAAGAACAAAGCTTCAGCCCCTGGTCCCAATCCCAGAATCACAAAAGAGAGGTCTAGAGGGGATCTCAGACTAATTTCTAGTCTACTACCCTGGAGGGGAGCCGTGTACCTCCTCCTGCCTCCTGCTCTGTCCACTTCATTCTCCATGGCCTCCGGTGGCAGTGACTCCGGTCCCTGTGTTCCAGCCACTGAGAAGGAGCAGGCAGGCAGGAAGGCAAGAGTGGAGCTCTTCCCTGGGCCTCCAACACCTCCTGGTGATGCTCCAGGCAAGCAGATCCAAGACCTCTGGTTTCAAAGGCAGAATTACCTGATGCTATCTCGAACAGGGCACAGTAGCTGTGCTCTTTCAAGAGCTTTGCCTTGGGACAGGTACTCGTCAGGCCCTGATCCTGCTTCTGATGGAGCACTCACTGTGTGAGGTGCAGAGCAGCAGCTCCCTCCTGCCCAACATTTGTCACCCTGGGCTGGCATTTCTGGGACAGAAACCATCCTCCTGAGCTACTTTGTTCTCCATTCCTGCCAGCTCTTCTTTTATTCTTATTCCCTTTGGCCTGAGGTACCAGGCTGTTTCTCCCCTGCAAAATCTCTCCGCAAACAGCAGCACCCAAACTCAGCACTGGCTGAGAGAGGCTCCGGGCAAACAGCAGCTGCTGTGGCACAGCCAGGAGCATCAGCATCAGCCCCAGCCTCAGCCTCAGCATCAGCCCCAGCCCCAGCCCCAGCCCCAGCCCCAGCCCAGCCCAGCCCAGCCCAGCCCAGCTCGGCCCCGCAGCCCAGGCTGCCGTAGCCGCCCTGCCGGGGCAGCGCTGCCTCCCTCACGCTGTCTCTCCCCAGGTGCGTGGCTCTCCACTCCTATACGGCCCACGGACCGGATGAGCTGGAGCTGCAGAAGGGGGAAGGGGTCCGTGTCTTCGGCAAGGACCAGGACGGGTGGCTGCAGGGCATGTCCCTCGTCACGGGCCGGGTTGGCCTCTTCCCCAGCAACTACGTCGCTCCCCTCTTCAGGTCTGCAATTTCTTATATGAAACAAAAACGTGGAGAGGGAAGGGGGTTACACACAGAGCTTGGGGGCTATTTGTTTCCTCAGAGTGCCCATGACAAGGCGTGCCCAGGACTGGCCAGGGCCAGGGGTCCCTCGCCAGGTGGGATGGCACCCGGCAGCTCTCTCTCCTTTTCCCACAGGAAATCCAGTCTCTCCGACTCGAAGATGCCCTCCCTGTACACCTCATGGACGCTGTCGACCTCCTCGCTGTCCTCGCAGGGGAGCCTGTCCGAGGGCGGCCCGAGGCAGAGCAGGGCGCTGCGGCCGCTTCTGCTGCCCGTGCCCGTCCCTGCGCCCGGCAGGGCCGCGGCGGCCCCGGCCCCGCTGCGGCGCGGCCGCGGCAGCACCAGGAGGAGTGAGTGCTCGGGGGCTCGGGAGGGAGCGCAGGGACGCGGCCCCCACACCACACCCGCTGCTGCGGTTCGTGGTCCCGCACCGCTGCTCGGCCCCGACTCCGGCTGCTTTGGGAATTCCACGGGGTTTGATTCAGGATGGAAGAATTCCTTGCAAAGCTTTGTGCAGAGCTCGGTGGTTATATTCTTTCCAAGGAGGCTGCAAGGTTTATCTTCACCCCGTACACAAAATTTTGTAATACACTTCCAGGGGTATTTGGGGAGCCAAGTGGCGTGTTCCCAGCCCTGCCAGCAGAGCTGCTCCCGGAGGCAGCAGTGCCCTGGCAGGGGCCACTGGCTGTGGTTCTACTCCGGAAATCGGTCGCGGTGCACAGGGGTGGGCACGGGGTGATCCCTGGGAGCTGCAGCCCCGCAGCATCCTGTGAGCAGGGCTGTTGGTGCGGGGCTGTGCCCGCTGCTCACTCTGCATTTTTGGATTCCTGACTAAATTCCCTTCCGTGTCCTTGCTCCCCAGACGGATCCCTGCAGAGGCCGGGTCAGGCAGGGACCCCCGTGCAGATCACCGGCTCCCTCAGGCGTCCCACGGCCGCGGGGCGGCCGCAGCACTTGCAGCTTTACCCGCACGGCAGCTCGCCACCGCAGAGCCTCCCTCCCGGAGCCGGCACGGACGAGGCAACGAGGCCAAACCTCTCCTACGAGGCTTCACCGGCGCTGCTGGTGCGGGGAGGGGAGAGCCGAACGCCGTCCGTGTGCAGCTCGGTGATCCTGGACGCCAAGGACGCCCCGCTGAAGAGCGAGGCCGCTCCGAAGCCGCCCGCCTCAGCCCCGCCGTCCATCCTGGTGAAACCAGAAACCTCCCGCAACAGCGCCGAAAAGGTACAGCCAGGACCCCCCCGAGCACCCCCTGGAACCAGCAGTGTCAGCCAAAACCAACCAGGGCCAAACCCCCCGAGGGCTTTGCTCCATCCTCACCAGCTTTTCTTCCAGTAGAGATCACTGGGATTGGCACATGCAGTAGGAAATCGGGGGTTTGTGCTGCTGCTCAGATTAAGCCCTGAAGGAAGGCAGGGCTTTGCAGGGGCTCTGTCCCTGCCACCAAGTTCAGTCACAAGCAAATCTCTAGACTTTTCTGAGGTCATAAATTGGGCAAGAATCTATGAGTTTGGGAGCAAATGCCACAGAATCAGTGCCAGGCAGAGCTTTTCCCCCTATCTCCCTTGTGTCACCTGGGATGAGCCATTTGGAATGGGAATTTCTTTCCCTTCTGGCAGCCAGAGAGAAATTTCATAAAGGTAAAATCATTTTAGTGAAAACTGTAGAAAATAGCCCCAGTGAGAGCTTCTTCTCCCCACAGTACCCAAAGACGTGCCCAAATCCTCCACACGCCCCCAAAGCCCAGCCAACCTCAGAGCTCCCGGGCAGCTCAGCATCAGCTGAGAGCCCACGGGGGAGCTGGTGCTGTGCTGCCTCTGGCTCTCAGAGCGGCTCTCCTCGGCCTCCAGCAGCTGCCAGCACTGCTGTGCTGCTCCCTGGGGCTCTCTCCACCTGCTGGCACCTGCGCATCGCCCTGGGCTCCTCTGCAGGCACGGGGCAGCGCCCCAGCGCACCTCCGCGGCTCTGCGGGCAGCGCTGGGGAGGGCGGGCAGGCTCTGCCCTTCCCGCCTGACTCTGGCCCCTTCTCTCCGCAGCAAGTGAAGACGGTGCGGTTCCAGAACCACAGCCCGCCGCCGCCCAAGCGGCACAGCCTGCAGCCCTCGCCGCGCCTGCCGCGCAGCAGGACCGAGCCCGGGCCCGAGCTGGGCCCCGAGCTGCTGGTGCTGTACTCGCCGCGCCCGGGCTCCAGCCCGCTGCACCCGCGCCGGGCGCTGCACCCCAAGGCGCTGTCGCTGGACCTGTCGGGGCAGCTGACCTTTCCCGTCAAGAAGAGCTACAGCAGCATCTCTGCAAACTGAGCGGGCACCCTGCGCCTTCCTCCCCGCTCCCCCTCCACTCCCTCGGCGCAGGGCAGCGCCCTCCCCGCCGCTGCTCCGCTGCCCCCGCCCGGGGCACCCTCGGGACCGCAGAGAGCCGTGGGCACCTCTGGGGCCCGCCCGGGGCTGCCCGGGCACCGGAGCCGTGCCCGGGTCTGTACGCAGGACCGGCATTGCCCGGGCTGCTGCCTCACTGCACCGCAGGGGCAGCGGCAGGCGAGGAAAGTGTGCAGGTATCAGAAAGAGCTGCACTTGTTCTGATCTCCTCAGGGCTGCAGAAAGGCCCACAGAGATCAAGCACTGGCTCATTACCTGCCTGTCTCAGGATAAAGAAACCATAAATCAGGACCAGTCAGCTCCTGGCTGATGGTTCATGCTGCCTTTGAGGGGAGGGGGTTTTTTGTTAGGGTGGTTGCTTGCTTGCTTTCCTCATTGGTTTTAGCCCAGGAATTTTAGCACAGAAGTCTAAAAGGTGATTTGGAGGGCAAAGAGCCAACGGAAAGGGCTTTGCCATCACTGCAGTCACCCAGGCTCTGCAGTGAGGGCACTGAGTCTCCCTTCTCCTCATTGCTTGCTTTCCTCTGATCATCTCTCAGCTACCTCCTGCCCATGAGCTCCTTCCAGCCCCTTCCCACCACCCAGCCACTCAGATGTGGCTGTTGTAAATATCTTAAGTGGAATTCATGGGTTTCAGATGCATGAAACATTGTCTATGTAACAGAAAGCAAAATCAGAGTTCACCATGCCCAGACCCCGCCCTGCCCCAGCAGCACCAGCTCTGGCTTCCAGCTTGCCCCAGTCCAAGCACTCTCCTGAGAATCCCAGGGAAGCCAGCAGAGCTGTGCTGGCTCACAGCTGTGCCTGCCCTCCATCAAACCTCTGCACAACAGATTCTGCTCTCCTGACAGGGGAGCTGTGCTCCCTCCGAATCTGCCCTGACACCCCATCCTCAGTTACCTGCATACAAACCCAGGGAAGGAGCTCCACTGGTCAGTGAAGACTGTCCCTGGCAGAGCCTCAGAGAAGGACTTTTTTTCCTAAAACTACACAAAGGGAATGGATAACTCACTACACCACAGCCCCTGGACCTTCCCTCTTCCAGACTGTCTGTTTGTGGAGCAGAAAAGCTGGGTCTGTCTGTGGGGATTTTCAGTGGCACAGCAACCTCCAAGGCACAGATCTGTTCTCCCTCTGTGCTCTGTCAGTGTTGCAGCTCCTGCAGAAACACCCTGACAAGCTGAAGGCTTGCTCTGTGCCCAGGCATAAAGGGTGGCAGCAGCTGCAAAAATGAGGGTGAGTCCAACTCAGCGATGCCACCTCAGAGACAGCTGAATGCCTCGGAGGAGACGTGCTGGCTCTGTGCTGGGGACTGGTGTACCCCTAAAGCTGAACAGAAAGCAGCTGGCTCTACCACTGAGGCACTTCCACATATCCCTCACTCCCAGAAATGAACAGAATTGCACTCAGTCCATCAGCCCCCCTCTCCCTCTGGTCACTAAGAATGCAAACACTGGCTCCAAAATGTTTTAGTTGGAAACACCGGAGGAGCCTGGGACTGTAAAATCACACACTTACCATTCTTAGGAGGTTTATTCATTGCCCAACAGTCATTGCAGTTAATTTGTGAAACGGTGTGTTTGGAGTGTAATCACAGCTCAAGACGTTTCAGGTTTTTTGTCATAATCTTCAGTATTTGTCCCATTTAAAAAGCAACATTTCCAAATACTCATGAAGTCAGTGTTTAGAACCCCAAACTGTCCATGAAGCAATGAGGAGTTGCCAGCAAAGCCCGTGGGAGCTCCACAGGCTGATCCCTCCATACGAGCTCCCAACGGGAAGCAGCGATGGATCCGAGACTGCCTGGGAACAGCACACAAGGGAGCCCCAGTGTCAGGCTGAGGAGAACTGTAAGGGTAATGAAGGGGAAAAAAGATCTATTCACACCAAAGTTAAAGCCAAAACAGAGCTTAAAGGCAGAAGGGGTCAACAGCAGTTCCCAGATCCTTTACATGACCAAGCAGGGAGATCCATTGTCTACTTTCTGCACCCAGCCCAGGGAATGCTCCAATGAGATGTTACAACCCAGCCACCATCAGTGAGAAATCATAAATTACTATTTTTACATATATATCTTAGAAACAGTAGGATGTATAACCTTTGCTTAATTGGTGATGGGTAGGAGGAATAAATCAAATATGTTTTGTTTATTGTTCAGAGACACTTGTACAAATTCAGGGATGCTGAATATTTTTTCCATGAAGTAAAGTTCATTTTTTTAAAAGGCTTTTTCAATTCAAGGTACTATTTGGGAGAAAAGTCAATAAAGAAGAAGAGATTAGTTTCCTGTTTTGTATTGATCCTCAAGCTATTTATTTTGTATTTCTGTAAAAAAAGCAATGGTTTAAAGACATTTTAAGTTTTCATAAGTTTACTCATCTAAGTTTATAGCACTAATGCTTAGCTCTGTAGCAAGTAGATAATTAAATTAATTGGGGCCAAATGGATTACAGCCCCTCATGCACTGGAAGCACTGGGGAAACACGGGCTCAGGAAAGCTTTGGCACCCACTGTGTGAGACACCAGCCCATGGGAGCTGCCTTGGCACCATTAAAACTTTTTGCATGAAAAAGCCCAAGAATGTTTATTTTCACTTTCTTATTTCAGATTTTGCCAGTTGGGAACAGGGTTCAAGGGGAGGGGGGGTTACCTGGGCAAGGGGTACCTGATTGCAGGTATGACATGGAATCAGAAGAATCCAATCCTGAGGCAGTACCCAGGAAAGAATGAACAGTGATGAGACTTTGACATCCAGTGTGTCAAAGGGCTTTGAGCCGGCACAGGTGACAGCACCCTGCTCCCTGCCTTGTGTCACACCCATTCCCACCTGCCAGGGCCACCCCTCTCCCCACACTGGCAGCACCAGGCCCTGCAGTCAAAGCCTTTGGCCAAATCAGGTTTGGGGGGAGCTGAGAAGCAACACAGCCCCCTGGAGGAAGGACTGGAATTCTACGTGTGGCATTCAAATTTGTTTCTGAAGACCCTGCCCACAGCTGGAAAGGAAGGGTCTCCAGGGCAGCTGTTTCTTTTCAAGAGAAGCCAAAATACCAGAGGAAAATAGTTTTATTAAATCCCTGTTTAAAAGAGCAGGGGCAACTCACATGTGAACTCAGGTTGGTTTGGGTAGGCTTTTTTTTTTTTACAGAACAAATTCTCCCCTTTGTTTAATACAGATGCTTCAAAACATGAACCTTCTCACTGCCAGTTACACGCCAGTTCAATGAACCAGGTAAACAATGGTGTCCCCAATGTCCCTGGTCAGGCCGTTCTCAGTGACACAGACGTGCCTCTGGGCCAGGTCGATGTGGAAGATGGCTTGGTCCAGGATAGGAGTTTTCCCTGCTTCCTCTTTGCCAAGGACTGGAACACGGCGGGGCCCAAGCACGGGATCATCAAACCTCATCAGCTTCACTTTGGAGAGATCTGCACAGAGAGAGCAGCTGGTCAGGCCACGGGAGCTGCACACAGCCCACAGCACCAACACAGTCACCAACAGCAATGCTGAACCCTGGAACTTCCACACCTGCTCCAGGGAGATGCATTCTCACAGGAGTAACTGTCCTGTTGAGGTTTACACCAGTACAACAATGTCCTTCAGTGGTTACACAGCAGAAATGGGGATAAACCACACAGCTCCTAACACCACATTCCAAAGCACTGAATTTGCTTTATCTGGCTGAGGACTGGTCTGAGTAACTGCACAGTTATTCCTCATTTTCTGAGGAATGAACTGCAGAGACTGGGAGGAAGAGGAAGGTGAGAATTGATTTCAATACAATTTCCTATAGTAAGACTGCTAAGCAGACCAAGAAGCCTGGGACCCTTCAGCTAAGCCTTCCTGCAAGTGCAGCCTTCCAGCCCTGTGCCCAACAGCACACTGACACCTTCTGGGAAGACAGGGAGGGAGTCCCTGTTCCACCTCACCGTCTCCAGCCATTCCCAAAGCCCCACCACAGGAGCTGGCAGGAGCTCACTCACATCCCTGCCTGCACAGGGCATGTCCACGTCCTGCCACAGCCCCGTGTCCTGCCCTCAGCAGGTGGCACAGTGTACACCTGCACTGTGGCTACCTTTGATGCCTCTGTCCATCTTCATCAGGCGCCTGATGATGGTCTCCCTGCTGTCCCCTTGCCTGATGTCCATTTTTGTGGAGAAGTGGCCGTTGGAGGGCTGAGGGTTCACCAGGAACACGGACACGCCAGGCTGTGAGAAACAGCACACACCTTAAAGGAGAACCCATGCATGTGATCCCCAGGAGAAACATGAAACTAAGCCAAATAAACATCTGCTATTAACAGATCTTCCAGAGGGATAAAACCCCTTTAGAACCTGCCTGGCCATGCTGGACACCAGCACTGCCCCAACTCCAAAATGCAGCCCAAAGTGTAACAAGGGTTTAAGACATATTTAGGGAAATCAATGATATTTTTACTTTTAGAGTTAGAAATATTCATACATGAAAAACATTCATGCCTGATCAAAGTTTTTAAGTGGCATATTTTAAAAAATCCAGACAAAGTGAAGTTTCAAGTTAAGTTTTTAAATTAAGTTTTCAGACTTCCAATATCTGAATTTCTGATTTTACCTCAGTTCTGAATATAGAAAATGGTTTTCCGGGACAGCAATCTTCTTTGATTTTATCTTCTGCTTCAGAGGCAAACTTCACCTCAATGTGATCCAGCTGTAAAAGAAAAAATGGGGAAGGAGGGAATAAGCAGGAGTTTAATGGCTTTACAGGGAACAGCAGAGGTTACAGCCCCATCTAACAGCCTTCATGTAGGAAAGGGGAAAGCAAACCTGCACTGACATAAAGCAACAAAAGCACACCTGAACCCACAAAATCTTGTTTGGAAGGGACCTCTGAGGGTCACGACTGCCTGTGAGAGGTGCCCAAGGCACCCCAGGGACCCCAGAGGCCCCCAGCCCCTCTGGCTGTTCCCAGCAGTGTATCCCTGTTCTGAGGACACGCTGCTCCCTCCCCCATGCCCGGGGCACTCGGAAGATTTACAGAAATTTACAGTCAGAGTTTCTGCTTGCTCTCAGCTTTGCTCTGACGTGGGACAAGCCCAGTGAAGTCACACTTGTTTCATACTGTACAGCTTACATCCAGCTCTGCAATATATATACTTTCTAATTCTTAAAAAACAATTGCATTTGATTTTGACTTTTGGTGCTGGGGTTGTTTGGTTTTGTTTGTTTGGGGTTTTTTAACACCACATGCCTGAGCTGTCCCTTCATTACCATGCTGCCTATTAAACTAAATTCTGCTCATCTTATGAAGCAGCACAACTGCTACCAGACTGGATGCCTTTTACACAGCACAGTGTGAGGAGCCCTGCCCAGAGCCTGCTCTTGCAGAGGGAAGACAGCCTGCTGCAGCCAACATGCCAGTCTAGGTGCCCAAGGAGTGACTGGTCTTGCTAATACCTTGAAGCAGCTCCTTCTCATTTCTTCAGATGGAAATGTGAGATACAGACTGGCTCAGAGAAAAATGTCTCCTCAGAAGTGCCAGTGGACATCACTGTCACAGCTACATCCAGGGCTGAGAACCAGCCCTGTTTTCTGGGACCATGTTTGTAGCACACACCTTCCCCTGTACCTCATGCCAACACTGAACAGATCTAGATGCATATATTTGATAAATGGAAACAGAAACTTGATAAAAAACTGTTACTGGAGCAATGCACACCCAGAAGTTAACGTAAAGAGGCTTAGAGCCTTAGGGAAGGCTGCTGCTATCCCAATAAATGCCAAGTGGTAGGTGCCAAGTGTGTACCAACCTCCAGGGAATTTGTCAAGTAGACAATGTTCTCCATGAGCACTGCACGCTCATCAAACTCCAGCTCAAGATCAAGAACACGAGAACCATTTTTCTCCAAGTTTTCCTGTGGGGGGGAGGTGGAAAAAGTATTAAAACCCTCTAAAGGATGCAAGTAAAATGATGCTTCAAAAGGGCAAACTATCCACATTAGTCATGAAAAGAATAGGCTTGTAAATCCGAGAGCTCTCTGCTGGCACAACATTAACACCGGAGCAATAATTTTCTTGTAACAGGACTTCTTCTACAGGGAGCTGGTGACACTGATGGGAGGAGTAAGAGCAATTAGAACACATTTTTAATATAGAATTGAAAAGGTGTTTGACATTCACAGTTATTTAAATCCCTACTTAATGTGCAGGTTGAGAATTCACAAAATCAGTCAGCATTTCAGTGGTATTTCACAGCAGGAAACTCAGGCTTATGACCCAGTTTAAAATAAAAGACAAGCCCACAACACCTGGACGTGCTCACAGTGAGTTCTCTGCAGGGAAATAACAACCACTTTGTACGTTAACATAAAAGTAACTTAATTAGTCCAGAAAGCCAGCAGCAACAGTCACAAGAGACACAGTATTAAAGGCAGTATAAAAACCACACGATTTTTTTTTTTTTTTAACTAAAACAGAACTTCCTCTTTGGAGTTTAATCTGTCCCTGCCTGGCTCTCACATGCTGAGCCAGCTGTCTGCTTTGAAGCTCTGCTTTGTCAGCCTCAGCATGGTTGTGGTTTCCTAGTTTCCTCATCAGTTTAATGTGGAAGATTCCCTTTTAACATGGAACTGCTTCCCTTTGTAAATCACAGAGGTGCTCCTACATTTCAGCCCTCTGATGAGTAGGAAGCACAAACAGAAATGCTCCTTGTACCCTCAGGTTGATGAATAAATGGTTTCAGAGAAAGCCACTGCTAAGGGGAGTCCGAGCTCAGATGTTTCCATGTCTCTGTGGGAAACAGGTTGCTGCTCTTGGGAAGCAAAAAGCTGGATGTGAGGTGAGCCTCAGCTCCTCGCCAGCGTGCCCCAGATCACTCACTGCTGCCAGACTAAAGACAGCCCTGCTTCAGCCCTAACTCTCAGGACTGAGAGCTTGTCTGACCTTTCCCAGCTGGATCAGTGGATCTAACACATCCCTACTGTTCTTACAAACCCAGACAGGAAGCTCCAGAACTACTCTGTGCTCTCTGCTCCTGCAAGCTCCCATGAAAAGGAACAATCAGAACAACCCCACAGACACAGCAAAGAACAGCTCCACTTAGGAAACATGACAAAGCTTACAAATAGAAGACATTATTACCTGCATTTCAAAAATCAAGCTAAAGGAGAAAAACTAATTTTCTTTTCAGAATAAAAAGTAATTTTTTTAACACTCATTAAGATTTTTTCCATTACTGATCCTTCTCAACTTCCACAAATGGTGAAAAGTCATCAAAAAGGTTTTAAATCATACACTGCAAACCCCCCACCCATTTTTTTAAAAAACTTTGTTAATTCTTTGCTTCTTGGCTCTCTCTAATTGCTGTATTGAATTTTCATCTGCAACAGCAAGCACAAGAAAGTTTTTTTAAATAAATGGAAGCCAAGGTTTTCATAGGCTCACGTGACTTAGGGAAAATAATGTCCTATCAGAATATTAAGTGATGAACATAAGAATTTCATACAAGATTCATAATTCCATTTGAGACTCAGGACAGTCTGTGGTTTCCTCCCTTAAACATACTGCAATCAATCAACTCTGGCCTTTTTCTTAGCTTCCAGTGTTCATGTCTCCAAAGCAACACTTGACTCACATCCACATGAAAAACTGGAGAAGTCAAATAGGATAAATTTCAAATACAGGGGGATCCAGGTATGTTTGAAGTACAGATTATAACACCCAAAAAACACAGGAAGCACCAAGCCTCAACCAGATCCAGAGCTCACCTGGGCTAATTCACATAGAGACATTTTTATCATGTAGTTCTTCTAGAGATGTAAAAGACATTTATGAACAAACCCATGAAGATGCCAAATAAGCAAAGGGCAAGGGGGAGACACTGCATTCACAAAAGCCTTTCCTACACCAGAACTGTCCCTCTGATGCTTACCTTAACCATGGCAACAAAGGGCATCACCTTCTTCATATACTTCTTCAGCTCTGGCAAGGTGTTCAGCTCGCTGGCAATTACTTTATTATCTGGCAGCTGACCTCCACTGACCTAAGTAGGGATGAACAAGCATTAAAGAGAACAGCTATCATGAAAAAAACTTGCCCTTCAGTGTCATATACCTTTCCTGCTTTCCCATAAATACCAGCAAGGTTTGTCAGCATCATTGATTACACAGACAGTTTTCTCATCCTTTTGAAACCCTAACAGCATTTAACACTAACACAGGAAAAAAAAAATATATATTATACACTCCCCAAAGGTGACTACCCCCAAGAACAAATTCCACATGAGGAATATTGGTTTATCTCATTGGCATAAACTGGAATAGTCAGGACTTCCAAATCTGGCAGCTACAACCCTGGCGTGTTCAAGCTGAGGATGGTTCATCAGGATCCCAAAATGCACTCTCAGCAGTTTCCCCATGTCAGAAGCATAGATCCTTCTGTTTTTTAAATATATTTCTTCTTATGACTGACATTCCATTTCAAGCTATTGTGACACTGCTGAGTGGTATACACTTACTGAACGACTAGAACAAAGCTTCTAAGCCCACTTGCAGAGTAAGGCCGCAGTAGTCTGTCAGTCAACCATGTTTCCTCAAAAATATACTTGTAAAGAAGAGTACTGAAAAGCTAACCACTCAAAAATGCAAGAGCACAGGCATGTTTTTACTCAGATTGTCAAAACCAATGAGATGCAACTGTCATATCAATGGCAGTCCTTGGGACATTTTCATTAAGCACCAAAACTCGCTGGACAGTTGTAAAAGCATAAAGAAAATCTATTGAAATAATCTGGTAACAAGGTGCAGCTCATAAACTTTCTACAGATGGAATATGAGCCCCCCAACAGCAGCAAGCAGCTGGAGGGCAGAGGAGGGGAGGAGCACCTGGAAGTGCTTGCGCAGGACGGACAGCGTGGTGTGCTGCCAGGGCGGGTAGCTCTTCGCCACGTAGATGGTACAGTGAGAAGGCTTCTGGGAAGGCTCTTTGGTACTTTTCTGAGGAAATAAAAACAATCAGGAAGGAGTCCGTAGCAATACAGAATTATCCCACAAGCACACAGGGACGAGGCTCACCTTTCCCTTCACGGGTGCCATGTAGCTCTTGAGGCGGAGGCGGAGGTCGTGAGCTGTTTCCATCAGGTACTGAGAGGAGCGGATCAACACCTCATCCACGGGCCCTGCTGCCGGCCACGAGGCCCTCATGATGGAGTCAGCCTTGGGGCACAGAAAGACAGGAATGCACTGGGCTGAACACACGTTAGCTGCTGGGCTTCCAACCACTGCAGCTTGGAAAAGAGAGTTTAGCCAGTTTGGACCTCAGTGAGCACCCACCCGTAATGCCCTACAGGAGCGGGCACACAGCCAACAAGCACTTCTTTACAAGGGTGTTCAGGACCATACACACAATCACAACTACCACACGGCTACAGAAGGCCATCTACAAGCAGAGGGCTTAAAAAACAACAAAACTAAGCTTTATGCAAAAGTGTAAGACTATTGCATTGTTTCACTTAATTTCAGGTCACCTCTTTGTAAGCAGACAATGACAGTGACTGGTATTAATGTTGCACAGATCTCACACCAACAGGCCAGTTCCCTGCAGCCACTGTCCCAGGGACAATAAACCAGCAGGACTCCTTGGATTCTGACACATTTTTTCTACTTGTACACGAACAATATCTGTAAGCCTGACATGGGCATTACTGAAAACCATAAAAGCTGAGATCTGCATCGATGCAGAGCTGCAGTGTCAGTACCTTCCCCAGCAGGGCCCAGATGTGCTCGCACAGGTGGGGGCAGATGGGCGCCAGCAGCAGAGTCTGCACCTCGATGAACTGGAACACCAGCTCCCTGTGCATGCCCTCGACGGCCAGCTCCCGGTACTTGTCTTTGGCTGCCTGGAACAGCAACACAGCCATCAGCCCTCCGCTGCAGGGAGAAACACCCAGAGCCACACACACCCCTGTGAGCTCTAACACGCCTTCAGAACGTGAGCAGCCTGTCATAATCCATTACTGAGTTCTAAGAACTGTATTTTCCTGAAGCACCCACGCGTGAGTCTGCCAGTTGGCCACTGGATTTTTGTATTTATGAGGTACTTAAACTGTTTATTGGCACAAACATAAAAGACAAAAACATCATTCACAGCTGTGTATCGGGTGCTGTCATCCCAAATAACTTACATACAGATACTAATAAGGACTAAGAAAAAGGCAATGAATATGATCTATCATTACACCTAATTCAGCTTATTTAACCCTGCTCCTGAGAATCTCAAAGCAGCCACATGAAGGAGCACGTGTAATTCATTACATGGAGCAGCATGGCCCTGCAGACACTCTGGAGACATGGTTTATGGAGGATATCAAAAAGCACTATGCTTCCACACAATTTTGTTGATGCATTATCTGGATTTCTTACAGAGTCCTTTATCACCGAAGATATAAAGAAAGACAACACTTTTTTTAATGTCTTTTTTTAAGCAGTTTCTTGCTTAAAAGCAAGATATCAGGACTATTTGCAGAATTGCATTTGCATTCCTCTGGACCTCTGTAAATAGACACAAGCAGACCTGTACAATTCCACATTTATTCCTTTGAAGTACTCTTATTTCTTGACATAATTCTGATTGCAATTCAGCTATACAATTAAGGATCAGAGACAGAAGGATCAAAAGAAATCCACAAAATAACAAATACTGGGTGTCACTTTCTTACACCTCCTACCTGAAACTCAAAGAAGCCAGTTTTCAGAGCTTCCTTAAACATCATCTTCTCATAATTTTGGTCTGTCTTCACTATGCCTGCATTCATCTCACTGGGGAGGGAAGCGACAACATCAACACCACAAAGTCTGCCCCACGTAATGGCAATGCTGTGAAACTGTCACCAATGCAGCCAAACCCCATAACCTACTCTGGAATGAGCTCTGTTTTATGGAGTTCATTAATTTTTAGAAAAAAAATAACTACAGGATTCCTCCTTGTAGGGAAAAATCTGGCCCAAACTGTATTATTAACCTTCGTACCATACCTGGCAAAGACTCTGTCATTGAAGGTGCTGGCTGGGCCACTCCTCAGGCTGTCTCTGTTTGCAATCATCTCCTTCACCCACTCCACCCACGTGTACAGACGAAGAATACCAGCATCTGCCATGGCTTCCACAAAGTTGGCATCTTCCACAGTGTCCCCAGCATCAGCCAAGGCCAAACGCATGCCTGCAGGAAAGGGGCTCGGCTGATACACAGGGCACAAACATGTGCACACCCCGTGCACACCAGCAGTGTCCTGTGTTCTGATCTCTTCAGTGAATGCAGAAAGATCAAGCAGGCTGCTCCTGGAGGGCTCAGGCCCAGGAGCAGCTCCTGGCTGAACCAGGTGTGCTAACACACATCCCAGTCTTCCAAGGGGAGTTCAGCTTTTCCACAAGAACAGGTGGTATGTGGCAGATTTATTGCCATTCAATACTCCAATAAACTCCTCTGAGAGCAAAACACTCATTTTAGTCATTCTGGCATAATTGACAGTCAGATGCAGGTCAGAATGCACTTACCATCTGCAGAAAACTTGTCAACAGCTTGAGTGAGGGTGAGGAAGTTGCCTGTTGATTTAGACATCTGAAAGAAAGATAAGAGTGTTTGTTTTCTCACACATCTCCTGTGTTGGTGGATAAGCAAGACAGACCCAGTAAAGGTTTGGGCAAACAATTTTCTCATGAATCACATCAAAAAGCACTTTGGTAAATCTGTATGATGTCTCACAGCAAAAGCAGACTCAATTCTGCATGCACTCAGAAACAAAATATAATCCCAGAAATCCCCTAAATTAAATACTACTTTAAAACTGGCAGTTTAAAAAAAACAACCCAGTAGTTAAAAAAATCCCTCATTTTAAAAAACCCTGTTTTGACTTTTCAAGAAGGGCTCCACTAGGGTTTGTTTTGGGGTGGTTTTTTTTGATCCATATCAGTTTCCAGGGCCTAATTCCTGGGTTCAGGCATTTTTATTCCATTCAGTGTCAGAACTTGCACATATTAGCAAGCTTTTGGCACAAACCTTTTCCTCTCACTGCAACTACTCCAATGCTCTAAAATGCTAAACTTTAGGTAAATAAATAAATGTTCTATATTACCCTAAAACTTAACAGAAATGCACTGACCTCTTCACTAAACTGGTGGGACTATACAAGACCTGACTTAAGAGAAAATGCTACATAGAATCATAGGCAAGGCAGGCTTTTACCTCTAATGAATGAAAAACTGGAGGGCACTAATGAAGAAATGTCACTATTTCCCCTGCTTACATCCCAAGAAGTTGTTTCCAGCCTGGCTAGCAAATGCCTATTTTGACAACACAAAAGCCACACAAAACCTCGCCGTACCTTTTCGGAGTTGAGGAGCAGATGTCCATTGGCTCTCACAGCTACTGGCCACTTTTCTCTGTTTGAAGACAATATACAAATCTTTTGGCCAAGTAAATACATTTTCTCTTTTTAAAAAAGGAACAAACATTTTATGTTCCAGTTTGAGATGAACACCTTAGAGTGGAATCTTCAAAAAAAAAAAAAACAAACCTAAGGGTTGTCTTAAATATATTAAGGAGTGTCTCTGAAGATGAAAAGAACTACTGTATAAAGGCTAAAGATTATCATACTGAAATGTAAGGTAGGGAGCAGTGCACCTGCAGATACAGTTTATTTACCTCACCTTTCTCTGTTCAGATATTTTTAATTTAAAGGCCAGTGATTGGCACTGCCCTAGAGCACAGAATAGTGCTGGGTCCAGATTTCTACCCATGAAGGAAGCAGATCCTAAATTACCCACAATCATCTTTACTATACATTAGAAACCCACTTCTGCTATATACAGTTTTATACAACCCCTAAACCAAAGCTCAAGGGAATGCAAACAGTATCTTCACCATAAGAGCATCACACGATGGGCAGAGATTCTCAACCAGTCCTGCACACCCATGGGATTATATATGGATCTTTTAAATATCCTTGAGAAGAAATTAAGGAGACTTAATAATAAAGTCACATAAATTCCAGTGTAGGAATACAACACAACACTGGGAAATCCATAGAAGGAGATAATGCAGAAAAAGTAGGGAAAAGAATGGTAAAAACCCTTCCATTTCAGTAATTTCTGTTATAGATAATTTTATCAAAGCTGCAATAGGGCAGAATGTATTTTCAGCACAATTCTACATGTTGTACAGTCCAAAGGCCATTAGCAAATGTAACAGAACTGCAAATTCTCCAGCTTTCCCTGCATCACATCCCAACTTACCTTTGTTCTGGCCACATGGCCACATGATTGTAGAGGTAGTACGACAGGTGATTTGGAACAAGATCTTTGCCAGAAACTCTGAGATCCACAGGATACCAAAATTCAAACTCCTCCTTCAGCTTATCCAACTTTTCTTTTGGAATCTCAGTTTTAGGGAATGGAGCTGTCTTGAAGAAGATGTAGTCCCAAACCTCTTTGCTCATTTGATGTGCCCTGCACAGAATCAGTCCCACATTGCACAGTCAGTAAAAGCTCCTCACACTCCACAGCAGTTTTTAAAGGCAGCTCAAACCTGTTGCTCCATTCTCATAGCACGCTCCATGTGATCAGCAAACATGGACAGAGTGCCCAGGGCCTTTGCCTGAGTTCAGGTGAGTGAATCCAATGTCAGAAACAAATTCAGAACTGCTCAAGCAATGCCTTGCTTAAACTGTCCTTTGAGATTTCCCAGTAAAACATAAAGACTCCCATAAAGAAAAAGTCATTAATAATCAAAGCATAATCTTGAATATCCTGGAAACCTGATCATTTCTTTTCCAAATGTCACCACCCAAGCCTCAGCCCCACGTGTGACCTTAGGTGAACGCAGAGCCCCTCACTGGTGTGTCTCATGGAGCCAGTCCTTCTGGCTTCCCAGAAGCCAAAGAGCAGGACAGGAGAGAGCTGCTGCACAGTTCAAGGCTGCCTCCTACATGGAAAACATTTGTGGTCTCTCCCCACTTTGAATGGAATGAACATTCAAAATTAACATTTACTGAAAGACACATCTTATCAATTACCAGAGGTAGGATTCACAATTTTGAAGGAAAATACTGATGAGATGCAACTGATACCCACAGCTCTGTGGCCACTGGGCTGCACTAACACATATCCTTCTTGTTTCTACAGAGACTTTTATTCCTGGCTCTCAGAACTTCAACAGAGTGCACCAGATACTGCATGCACTCTAAATTAAATATTTTCAAGCCAAAGTTTGCTATATTTTAGCACCTGCTAAGGGGATTTGACCTGTGCTATGCAGAGAGGAAAAGCATTCTGGACCCCAAAGACTTCCAGTACACATTAAAACAACACCTCAGATGATGCTCTGTACTACCAGTCCAGAATAAATCCTACAGACACAGGTTTGCTGGTTTGGTTCTGGCAGTTCCTGTTCTATACTTTAAATTCCTGTGCTGTGACTGGGCTTGCGTTTGGTGCCAAATTCACTGTAACTGAAGATGACTGAAAGGATGGGCCATAAACCCTCTTTTCCTCTTTTCCACCACAGAGCAAGTATCAGTAAAAAGCATTTTCCAAGGCTGCTAGATGTTATCTACTTGCATAGGAGAGCACTCTAATTGTACATGCTTAATTACATCAAATCTGTAATTCAGGGCCCAGGATGCTCACTTCAAAGCTTGTTTCTAGACATGACTAGCTCGTGCATAGTTTCTCTGTAATTACAGAGGTTTGAGCCCAAATGACAGCCTTGTCCAGTCTCAGAGGTATTTCTGTCTCTAAGAATCGGAGCCTTTACTTTGGAAATTATTTCAGATTAGTTATAGCATCGAGTAAGAAAAGTTTCCATTCCAATATGTAAACTACTCCAGAAATTAGTCCATAAACCACACAGAATTAGAGCAGATGACTCAAGGCACAATCTGTTTTATCAACTCCAGACTGAGCTGTGCTATCTCATCTCTCTGATCCCTATCACCACACCTCAAAAGCCACTCCAGCCAAGAGGTCACATGCCTCCTGCCCCTTGCTCTGAAGACTTCCACAGACAAGTTGTGGATAAAAGATGGTTCTGAGCTTCCAGGAGAGTGACAGTGACAAAAACCAAGAGTTAAATCCTGCTCCCTCTGTACACTGGAGCCTACAATTTATTGTGGTGCACAGAAGTCTCAGCAAGCAGACACCTAAGCAGCCACTGAAATCAATTACCCAACAGCCTGCCAAGGCCCATTTCAAGGCAACTCAAACCAGTATTGAAAAAGGTGATTTACTCTCCACACAGTTCTTTCAGAGATGCTTTCAGAAGCATTTTTCCACTCTCTCTCTCTCACTGCATATCACACTCCTCTCTTTCCCTACTGCCCCTCTGCAGACCTGTTCTAACTCAGCTCATGGTAGGTCAAGTTCAATAAAGATGCTTTTTATATACTCAGACACAGCCTCCCTGGCAAGTCTTCTGCAGAGCAATTCAGGAGAGAAGCAAATCCAGCTAAACAAGAGAACTTAATGTTTCACTCTGCTTACCTGATGCCCAGAGGAGATTCTCCTTGGCCCCTCAGGTTCCCTCCCTGCAGCAGGTGAGCCACGGTGTAGTAGGCCATGTAGATGGTGGAGTCAGAGAGGGACTCTATCAGCCACTGCTCGTCCCAAGGCAAGCGGGTCCCTGGACAGGGGAGGCTGTGTCAGGCCCCACCAGCACCACCCCACCCACAGGCACGGCTCAGAGGTACTGCAGCAGCTCACGAGTTCCAGTGGAGCACATCAACATACATACATACATTAGTACTCATGCCTGTGCTTTTAAAAATACTTGGTTTAAAAATTAAATTATGCATTTGGAAATTTTACTCAAGAGCAAACAGTTGCTGATTTTCAATCTGTTTCCTGACACAGCTCAGCTCAAGAACACCTGCTGTGGGTTACAGTGCACTTCTAGCAGCTGCCCCATGTCAGGCTACACAAGATGAAGGCTAATCAGAATTTGAGGAGAAAACCCCAGAAACAGTATAAATTCCTCTTATGAGGTTCTTTCCAAATCAATGGCCCAGGCAAAAAACTACCAAGATGCTGCACAGACTACCTGTAGTAGTGCAAGTATTACCAGCCCCATGCACTTCCAACAAAACACCTTTTCTGGGATGCTGGGCCAAGATACAAGTTGGACAATGTTGTTCCTACACTGCCCTACACCACTGAGAATGGTACACAGCACATAAGGCTTCCAAAATGAAACGAGGAGTACCATCCTTACAAAGCACCAGCTGAGAAAGGAATGTTTTACCTACCTAAGCCATACGTCCTGGAGCACGCATGCTCTTGTAGCCAACCTAAGGTGGCTTCAAAATTTCTCCTAGTCTCTTCACAGAACCTGTAAGAAAGAAGCTCTTACTGCTTTTAGCCCTCTCAGACCCCCCCAACAGCAGCAAAGTCACCCTCCTTTACAGCCACGTTCATAACTCACGTCTCCAGACGCTGCAAGCACTCTGACGCCTGCTTCTTCCAGCTCGCTTCACCATAATCCAAATACCTACAGTCAGGAGAGGTCTTTTGTAATAAAGCAATTGAGAAGTAGTGTGAAATTGTACAATTGGAGCAACTTCATAACTACAGCTTTGTTTCACTTACCACTGGTCACAAAGGGCCACGACACACTCATCAGCAGATCTTGATATAACTTGTTTCTCGGGTTCCATATAAATCATGGCTTCACCCTAAGAGTTGAAAGGGCAACAAAAGCTGAGGTTTAATACCTAGCAAATTATTGAAAATCCCGACAACTTACTAAAAAGCATTCCCTCCATTCTAGTTTGGTTTACAGCATTTACTGCACAGCTCTCACCACTGCCCAGGCCCTCTGCCTCAGTATTCCCTCGGGTAAATCAAGGCAAGGCTTGACTCTGTACTTCTCTAAGGTACAAGCTCACAGCACTTTGTACAGAATGCACGAGGAAAAGGAAGACATAAGCACAAAATATTCCCCACTGACTATGCCCCTTGATTAAAACAGCTCCTAGGAAACTCGGGGGGACAGAGGGAGGGGGAAAGGCAAAGGAAAATGGGATGCTGAGCTTCAAATCTACTGGCACACACCATTGTGCTGATGCATTATAATGCAGATATAAAAATGCCACAACAACAAGGGAAAAATGACTAAATGCCTGAAGCCTCTCCCACTCCCAATCCTCATCAGGGAGTCTCCTTAGAGGGATGCCACAATCACTGTTTGTTTACTGCTCTCAGTTTTCTGAAAGAGGAGCCCAGCAGTGGGGCATTTGCACATCACACATCCCCTCCACTGCCTTGAAAGAGACTTGACAATTCAGATCTTACACTTCCAGTATCCTCCCAGCTACATTAAAGAATAAACTGGACCACCAGAACAGGTCCTAGGGAGGGTGACAGAAGAAGGCAGGGAAGGAAAGAACTCTAATAAGGCTGCTCAGCCCACTCAGCCCAAGAACAGCAGGTCCCTCTCTCTGCAGTGACCCAAAGCACCCTGAGGGCTGCAGAACCACACCAGGGGTTTCTCTGGTGACCCAGCCCTGTGAGAAGAACAAAAGGCACAATTCAGAAGCAGCTGTGTGCACACTGTCACATACCTTATCCAGCATCAGCTTCTGAATGCGTTTCTTGACATCTTGAACTTTTTGTCCTTTGAATTCATCCACCAACATCACCTGTACAAGATGGGTCACAGGAGATAATTGTTTTTCAAAATTTAGCAGGAAATAGGTGCCATAGGTGTTCAAATCAATATAAGGAAGTAGCACATGCTGCAATCTTTGTCATGCAAAAAATAAGAGTACAGGTGTTGGTAGTCATCTTTACCCAAAAACAGTGTGTACACATGTCAGCATCCACATAGATTACAGATTGCAAAGAGTCAGAAATAAAAATTATTGCTTGCTTACAAAAGAACAGTTGAGAAATACACATGATGAGCTACTGATGTAAAGACAGGAGAAAAAAAAACAAAACAATACCTAAAATTAATTTTTTAAAAAACAACCAAAAAAACCCAAAACAAAACACCTGCAAACAATAACACCTTGCTCGTTTAGTATCAGTTTCCCTATCTATACTTGCAACAAAATCAATCAGCTCTCCAGAAGGTGACCACTCATTCAGAAACCAGGTTATGATGCTCAGAGAACACAGAAATGTTTGAGTGGAAACTTTCTCCACCTACATCACTCCTCCCACTGCAGAACCTTACTGCAGGAAGAGTCTAAATGAAGAATGCTTTGGGACTTTTTTGGGAAAAAAAGAGCATTGTCCCTCTTTCTTGAGATTTGGTTTTTTTTAATTCCTTACCTGCCTTTTTTTTTCTCCTAGTTAAACTCACCAAGAAATCACTTACCAAAATCTTGTATTACTTACTCCCTCATAGAATCCTTTCAGGTAGACTCTCTCCTTGGCCTCTGCAAGCTTCTCTCTGTCATTCTGGCTCTGGATTTTGAGCTCATCACAGACAAATGGAGCACAAAGGCTGCCATAGCCTGGGATTTCAATGATGGGCACCTGAGAATTAAGAAAGGGCTGTCAAACCCCTCCTGCACCCCACTGCTCACTCTGTACATTCACAGCATCTAACACAACTTACAGAGGGCTTACGACACATTGCTGCAATTCCACTCATCCCCAGAGGTTCTGTGCCTCCTGAGCTGCCCCGGTGTACCCTGTGACACGACACCACACCCAGCTGTCCCAGGACTGCAGCTGGCGTGGGGAACCAAGCAGAACACTGGGGAGGCTTTACCTGTAACCTGCATTTTCTAATGAAAACTGCCTCAGTCTCCAGGCTGCTCTGCCAGTGAGGGACTTCAGCTTTTTGCATTGAACAGACACCCTCCTAATCTAGCCATGAGGGCGCTAAGTTTTTATCAACCAACAGCTTATCAGTGTAATGATGCATCCTATTTCCCAAAACAATAATTCCCATAAAAACTGATACTTTCCTTTCTTTCTGAAGTATAGCATAGAATAACAAAATCTTGGTTGCAACCCTGAACAGACCAAATGTTGTAATTACAGGAATATATGAAAACTTTAAGTTTTTCAGCTCTTTCAGCTGAGAAAGACTTCAAACAAAAATTCTGGAAGAGGTAGCACAGCTCCTGGTTTGTTTCTCAGCAGTGAGCATAACATCCTGTGTGCTGGGGATGGACAGGTCTGGGTGCACTCACCGGCTCAAAAGGCAGGACCATTTCATCTCTGATGCCATACTTCACCCTCAAAGCCTTGAAAATTGGAAGAAAAAGAATGCAATAGATAGAGGTCTTCTAGATTTAAAGCATTTTATCCATTCATAGTGTATTTTTTGTACATGTTTTATTACAAATCAGACAAAGCCACTTCTCTGCCTTCTCACCATTTCTGACACCTGAGCTCAATTCCCATCTCATTTCCAGGTGATTCTTTGCCATAATTGTCTACATTTTTTAAAAGGTGAAAAACTGATATTGCTCTACCCTGTAATGAATGGACAAAAATTCAGTGCCCAGGCATAGCTGTTCAGACACTGACATACTCCTGCAGTTAGTAACCACCACTTTCAGTCTCATTTGAAATTCATAGTGAATCTTAATCTCATTCTTTGAAGTAATTTCTACAACAGGAATTCATATCTGTTTCACCAGTGCTCTTCTCTGCATTAACATGCAGCACAACTTAGATGATTCTGATCCAAAACTCAGACCTGAAGTCTGAAAAAACCCCATCTGTCCTAGCCCAGTTGGCTTAAACTTCATTTATTTTTAAATGCTTTGATTTCAAGTTAGAGATGGCAAAATGCTAATTAAAGCAAGTTTCATTTTACCCACTGGATATGCACTTTTGACCCTCTTCACTAGGGAAAGGGAACAGAAACCATTCAGCTAACAGACTGACCTGCTTCTTTTTCAGGTCTCTCAGCGCTGCAAAGTCATCCGGAGAGTCAGAGGGAACACTGGTCACCACTCCAGTTCCTTGGCAAAGGAAAAGATAAACAGGTGAAAGGATTAGTCCCACACATTGAACAGCAGTGCCCATCCAACAGGCTCTGCTGCAGAATTACCTTTATCCTCCTTGATGGTGAGCATGGGCAGGGCGTATATGACCTTGTAGGTGGCGAGGGGAGCCGAAAGCGCAGCACCAAGAATCTCCTGAGCAGGACAAAGGAACAGTATTGCAGTAAATCAGATGCTTTCAGCCCAGTAGAGTAAGCTCTCCTCTTACTGGCTGATACTCTTCAAATGTTCTGTAAATTTTCCTGCCACATACTACAAACAAATTAAATTCATTTTATATACAGATGGACAAGGAGGAAGTACATATGAAAACGTGTGGTACTATTTGAAACAGGGTATGTTATTTATTGGTAGAAAAGTCAGATACCAAGAAACTGAAACTATACTATGTAGAATTTGGAAAGCATAGGAAGCAGAAGGACAGTTTGCTTCCAAGTATCTGAAGGACAACAGCATCTAGGCAGAAATGGCTTAGGAAGCCAGTGTCAAAAGTGACATTAAACAAAGAAAGGAAAGCATATTGTCAAGATATTCACACAATGACAGGAGGTAGTCAAGATGTGGCAGCTGTCTTCTACCTCACTAATTTGCTTGAATTCACATCTTGTCTATTAACAAAGGAAAAAACCCTGTATTTTCTACTTCATTCTTCAAAGCAAGATTGAGAAAGATGGTGACAAGTTGTAATGAATGGAGACCAAGGGATGCAAACAGCTGAAGGTGTTTTGTACCAGGATGAATAAACACCAGTGATGACACTTGGACACAGCACACAAAGACAGTGAACCCCAAAATAACTGACATTCACTACTCAGCCAAGAAAGCTTCATTCACATACTGGAAATGTCTGTACCAACAAAAGCCTTTTCCACATAACCCTTTGCAGCTATTACTTTTTGCCCTCCTTTTCCATTCACTCTTCCCAGCAAGCAGAGAAGAGTTACTTAACACTATGCTTTCACCACACCATGCTGAGGGAACAGGAACGCATCTGTCGCCAGCAAAGTGCACCGGGTTATTCTCCCAGCAGCAGCTGTGGCTTGGCTGCCAAGGAAGCTGTGCCTGCTGCTTGTTTGTCACTCGAGACTTCAGTCACTCCGAAATCTCTGTAACCCCTCCTGCACTTTCTCTGCAGTTAGAGTTCCACCATCACTCTCCAGACACACTCCCCCGCGCTGCAGGCCGCTCACCTCTCCCATGAGCTCCTTGACCACGGGCACCACGCCGCTGTCCCTGCTGAGGCCCTGGTAGGACATGTTGCGGGCGGCGCGCGGCGTGCAGATGAAGATGTCCCCGCCGCGCGTCTCGAAGCCGATGTACTTCATGTCCGGGCGCACCCAGCAGTTGGTCTGGCCAAACATGGTCTCTGGACGGAGCGTGGCAGCCACCAGGAAGATGTTCTTTCCTCTCAGGCCACTGAGGGGAAAAAGTACTGGGTAAGTTACCAAAAGAAAATCATTCTAGATCGTGCAGGACAGGCTTTTAAACTAACATCAACTTTGAAGCAACGTTTCCCAAGAGACAAAAATGGGTCATTAATTCATTGGGGGCTTTCCATTTTCTTTCTTTTTTTAAATTCTATCTTGAGTTTCAGGCAGACATGGCAAATAGAGCAGCTCAAAATGCTGACCAAGTCTTTGAAGTAATGGGAAAAAAACAGGTGAAATTAAATTCTGCATAAGGCAAACCAGACTGTTTAATTCAATGGTCAGTTCTGGCCAGAAGACAGAGCCCATCTGCCACTAAAAAGTCAAGACCTACCTCAGTTTTGGAGGGTAAGGATCCAGCACCTTCATTTTTATCAGCGTGTATTCTTGAGGCCCAACACCCTACAATTCCCAAAAACAATGCAACAATCAATAAATGAAACTCACTTGAGCAGGGAAGAAAATAAATCCTATCTGTGGGAACCTAATCCGAACACTATTTAAGGTACTTTCCTCAGAGTAAATTCCATTTCCATTCATATGAAAGGCTGTTCACTAAAATGCAGGTTGCAGAGAGGTTATACTGTATTCCCACAGCCAAAAACTTACTCGTCACAGAGACTGTCTCAGCAACATCCAAGATAACAACAGCTTGTTTATTTAGTTTCAACAGATAACACAATGAAGTGATGCTGCTGACAAATTGTCAAACCATCACAGAAACCAGCTACAATGCAAAATACTATCCATAGTTTCAGACAAATCTGCTCAAGAGAGGAGTTAATTCAATTTTCACATGCACTGAGAGCTGGGAGCCAGTGACTCTGCACATCCAAACGATCTTTTGCTCCAAGATACAATTTACTTTCCATTCAGTATTTAAGATCATAAGCAATGCATAAAAGTGTCAAGTAAAAATATTACCTCTCCTGTTTGCCTGTCATGATCCATGCAAGGCTGTCCATCTTTAGGAGAATAAATTGTGTATCTAGAAAAAAGTGTATTTTCATTTAGCACTGAGTACAACAGTGTATAGAACAAGAAGAAAAAAATATAGCTCTCTGGGAAAAAAGACCTCAATGGTATTTCCAAATTTTGTGTGGATCTGTTTCCATCAGTCTACGTTCAGTTTTCACAAGAGCTTACAGAATTGAGCCTCTTTTGCTTGGAGTTGGTACCCATGGAAAAACTAAACCCAGAAGGCAAATCTCACATGCTTTATTGGCAAACAACTACACCTGACTGCGCCAGGCAGAGCACCAGCAATGAAAGATTCTGGTTTCATGTGAGTTAAAAGCACGCTCTACAGACACATCACAGGGCTCTGTCTTTGGTACAGCTGAGCTTGTCCACATTCCCAAGATCTCAGAGCTGAGTGGCAGCTTACCGTTTGCCAAACTTGATCTTATTTCTCTCCTTTAGTGTAAGGAATTGCCATCGCACAAAGGAATCGTAATAGGGATTGACATTTGTTGTAATGAAGGAGCGCCTCCAGTCCACCTGAAAATGGGCAAGAGGCTCCAGTAGGTAAGCACAATCAAGAAATCAAAGGAATCTCATACCATAACCATTATTTTAAACACAAAATGAGCTTTCTCTCCAAAAAGACAATGCAAGTACATATCCCATAAAGGGTGTAAGCTTAAACACACGTCTGTGCCTGCTCTCTCAGAGTAGAGATGTCAAAGACTCAAGGTCCCTCCACTGACTGAGAAATTTAGAGGTTTTGTAGTAGTTTTAACCAACTGAATTTCAGCATTGCCTTGTTTCATTATCTTTATTTCTCTCCATCTTCAAAAATCTGTTGTCAGCAGGACAAGTACTTTTAGGAAGAAGAATGATGTGATGTTAAATAGAACTGCTGTCAATACTGACTACAGACAAGTTATCTCACGTGGGAACCATAGGTCATAATGTCTTTATCAGACTCATTCCCAGCTGTAACCACTGTACAGGGTACAAGCTCCAAATAAGAAAGCACTTAATTATCACCAAGACCATTAAAAAGTTAGATTACTAATTCCATAAATATCAGAAACATTCCTGGAATTATGGTGGTACTACACAGAAAATCTCAAGGAGAAGCAGCACATTCACCAACACAGTAACAACACAGGTATGGCTGCCTGTATAACTGAGGTTAGGATCACCCAGAGTCACCTTCAACCCCATGCTCTTCAGATCCTGGACAGCAAGGGGAGGGAAATAATCCAGCCAGTGCTCAGCTTCAGAAAAACTGACCACTTCTTCATCAGACAGACCCAAAGACTTCATGATCCCCCACTGGTATTTGGAAGCGCCAGTCTTGGCAGCAGCCTTGCTCTGAAAGAACAATTGGGATTGGGAAGAAGCCACAGTCTTGTCACTAGAGTATTTGCCTCTGTTGATGTTACAGCTTCTGATTCCAGATACACGAGTTAATACAAATATTTTCACATCCTCCCTCTAACAGTGAGGGTAATTCATTAGTTTCTATTCCACACCCTGTAGCCACAAGTTTCCATTCTACCATACCTTGTATTCACTGTCCATTCCCTAACCCTCCTCTTCCCAGCTGTTCCATGCCAACGTCCAAAACACCTGCAGAGGCTCTGCCACAACAACCTGGCACAGAATTGCTCGTTGCCAAGGCCCTGCTCAAAGCCAAGGGTTTTTGCACTACAGAAAGGGGGACAGCCCTGCACCCCTGTACCAAAAACCTTTGCTGCTGTCACTTTGCTCATGGCACTTTTCCCAGCTGCTGTCCCTTGAGAAACTCCTGTCTCTCCCCAGCAGTGACCCTGGCAAGGTCACAGCTCCTGTCCTGCAGAGCAGCCAGAACACCAAACCCAGCAGTTCTGGGGGGACAATCTCTTGAGTGTACATAAACAACATACAGAGCATCTCTAAACCTTTCCTAGACCTGATTCTTTGTCTTGCTTTGGGATACTCCCAAAATCCTACATTTCATTTAAATACCTGGTAAGTGAAAATAGTTTGGATGATTTTACTGAACCTAGGTAGACAGAACTGGCTAGATAGCCACTTAAAAAACAATAACCAGAACAGCAGGAATACACATCCTCTACCTCTGAAAAAGCAGGGTTATTTCTACAACCTGCTTATGAATGTTCCATGAATGGATTTAAAAAAAGAGAAAAAAGTGAAAGTATTACTTAGGATCTGATCTGTTTTTTCTCAAAAAACCATTACACAGTGCATCAGCTTACCAATAAGGGTTCATGTATTAATATGGTATCTCTGGAACCATGCAGTTAATACATTTTTTCAATCTACCTTATAGGTAACTCAGATACCTCGGAAAAAACAATAAAAACCTTTGTGTTGAGGTTTCTGAGAGCCCAAAGGAGGAAAAGTCTACAATGTGCACATCAAAGTTTTGAAAGCACAGCTCTCAGTCCAGGAAGGCTTGGTTTAAACCTTACCTTTTTGCCTTTTGCTTTGTCTTTGATGATAATTTCTTCCTCTTTTTTACCAGAATTTTCTTCCTCTTCCTCCTCCTCATCAGGAAATTCTGGTGGACAACCATACAATTCCATTTCCCTTTTCAGCTTATCTGCACAAGCCTGAACAGAGTTATTGGGAGTGTGTCAGCCAGGGCACCAGCTGCAATCACAGCCAAGGAGCGGGTTTTACTGATAACATTTTGTATTCCACACTTTAAACTTTTTATGGACCTTGCATTAACATCTAGGAGACCCTGCCACTTCCAGAACACCTTCCAGGACAGGAAGAGGTTTACTGTAAGGATTTTCTTGCAAAGAAAAACATACAATAGGTAAAATTTAGTTTTCCAACACTTTATCTTCTAAAGTAATGCTATAGTTCAAGGACAACATGTGACTATTACAAATTCAGGTTCCAAATCATACTTAGTGAGTTTTTAAATAAACTAAGGTGATGTTGGGGATGGACAGTAATCAAGGCTCCAAGCAGCCTTAGGGATAAAAACCCCCTCAGAAACAACCCCCAGCAAGTGCAGAGCTCTCACCTTGATGGGCATCCCCGTGCAGTGCAGCCCAAAGGGAAACAGGCAGCTCCTCCCCTTCAGCCTCTGGTACCCCACTGCAAACTACAGACAGGGAAAATGCAACAGCTGCAGCAGGAACGGCCCGGGCTGAGCCAGCACTGCTCAAATGCACGTGTGACCCCTTCTCCAACGTGCAGCCACTGGCAGAGCTGGGGAGAGCTCTGGCAGGAAGGTGAAATCAGAGCTTGTTTCCAGCCTGCCCCTGTGGCTGCACAGGCACAGCTGTGCCAGGCTGGCCCCACCACAGACCAGTGGGTGCAAGAAGAGGGCTGCTGTGGAACCCTGCCCACCCAAAACCTGCTCCCACATGGAGCACAGCAAGCACAAACAAAAGGGACAGACCTCTTGAAAGACTGAGCCATTTAGCAGCACCTCCTAAAAATCTCATTTCAAAGAACAAACAAGGGAAACAACTGCAGCCCCATCTCATCAAATTAAAAATTACATTAATAGAATTCAGCTAGCAATATTCAGCTAGCAATATTTCTACTGCTACTAGTAGCTAGTAGATGAAAATGTGGGAAAAAAGGGGAGTTTAATAAGTCATTACTAGAGCTGCAAAGGAATTTACATGGCATCCTATTAGCTCAAAACTGAACTACAAAATCAGCATTTGTTCTAGAGTAGTATTCAAAGGTATCAGTAAAGAAGAATTTTTACCTCACATTTAGATAAGGAAAATGTGTGTCCCAGGTGTAGGCGGCCATTCATGTAGGGGTAAGGAAATGTAACAAAGTACTTCCCTTTGCTGAGAGGAAAGTCAAAGAATTAAAACACATAATTAGTTTTGTAAATGACCACCAGATAATACACGAGCAAAACAGGTAACTGGTATGTTCAGCTATTATCAGTCCACAGTAAGGTTTAAATATTTTCCTTGCCAGTAACATCAGTCTTTGATTTTAAAGAGCTGATACACTAACAGGCTTAGAACATTGAAACAGATATAACATGTTCCCAAAGGTAACAAATTCTAGTCCTGCTCCTGCAACTTAATTACAGCAAAGGCTTAAAGTCATTTATTTGATCTCCCATTGTGTGAGTTCAGATTTTAAGGGCACACTGCAAGCAATCCCTCCTTTCACAGGGATATATTGTTGCAGGGTGTTTCAAAGAGGTATTACGTTGTTGGAACCTGAGCTCTCAAAGCAGCTAAGAAAATATTTACATTTAGGACACTGAATTTCTACTTTTACCACTGCACTTCACGCCTTGTCTCTTTCCTTCACACACTCCGTCAATCCATTAACATGCAGGAATAAAGGCCAAGTCATTTGTTTGCTTGCAAAATCTACAGTTTAAGAACCTAACACCTGTTACACCACTTCAGTTATTATCTTGGTTTAGTCTGACTTTCCCACACACCAAATATTAGCCTCATACTGCCAAGGTCACTGCTTTTCCAGCCAGAGGCCTTCCCACAGGATTAATGCTGTTCCCCCAGGCAGCCCCTCCACGCCTGTGAAGAGCATAGAGCCCACCAATTCCAAAGGAACTGTGCCTCCAAGCATGCTATGCATTCCCAGGGAATAAACAAGTTTCTCAGGGTTTACTCTGGGGCAGAAATAAAAGCAGGAGGCACATGGTCTTCCCCAACAGTGCAGAGCACTCTGTGCACCTGTGAAAGGCTCTTCCATCCCCTCTGGGGCTGCAGCCAGTGGTGACCAAGGTGGTTCTGCTGCTGCTCCTGCAGCCAGGACCTCTCCCAGGACTGGCCTTCCTCCACCTCCACAGAAGTACAAGAGGCTGCTCTAGAGCAGGGCCCGGGATTTCGGGCATCGCTGTTGTTCTCTGTGAGGCAGAGCAGGACACACCTTCCCTCCCTGTGAAATCTCCCCAGTGGTGAGGGCTCAGGCACCTCCTCCATGTCAAAGGGTACAGGTTACCAAAGAGAACCTGGTTTTAAGATCACAGAGGGTATTGACACTGCCAGGAATGAAAAAGCTTCTCTCATCCCACTGGAACTCAGCCACACACGTACTCAGCTGCTTGATGTCATCGTCTACAGAAATGTCAGCAACGTGTGAGCAAGTCCCTCCAGCTGAGCCATGAACACTGCTCATTACAAAGGGACCACTTTTTCACCAGGTTTTGAATAAAAAGACATTTTAAGCAGTAAAAAATGAGTATCACCATACCTCCTCTGGTCCTTCCTGTCTGCAGCATTGATCTCAAACACTCGATCATACTCCCACTTCTGCTGGACTTCTCTTTCAATCTTCTTCAGGAAATCCACTTTCGCTGTTCCTTTACGCTCCTGTTCAACAGAGAAAGCAAGAGACGTCTGGCTGAACAGGGTAAGAAATAACACAACTGTAACCCATCACAGACCACTGCTGGTGTCCTTGGGGAAGGGCAAGCACTGCTCCGAGCACTGCAGCAGCACCTGCCAGCAGAGCAGCAGCGATGCCTCTGCAGGGATCCACCTCTGGCACTGCCCAGGGCAAGGGCTCTGCCGCAGCCACACACACACACACGGGCCGCCTTGCCAATAAAGAACAAACTCAGAGAGGTCTGGACTGGGGAGGTACAAGAGAATGTAAATCACAAGTGAAAACACCCACAGAATTCTGGTTTTACTCCAGATCTCCATACACCCATGCGATGCATCCTCCTCTTGAAGCACATGAAGTGGGAACAGCACTCCCTAGGCTGGGAGAGAGCCTGGTAACAGCTCTAAGTGTAGTTCACGGAGCTCGTCAGGTAAAGCATTCCAAGCGATTTTAATCAAATCAGTGTTCAGCAGCCCTTCTCCTCATTCTTTTATCATATAACATACGGCAAGTATTAAAGGATCTTATCCTTCCAGCATGTAACACACACGAATTGTTACAGAACACACGAATTGTTAAAGGACACCCGCATTACAGACACACGCATTCTGCACTCATAAAAGTTGAGGATTTGGCTTTTTCCCATCAGAACTAAGATATTCCTAAGACGTTTACACTAAGGAGCTGCAGCCGCCGGCAAAGGCCCCGCGCAGGCCGCTATGGGACCCTCTTCCCGGAGACCGCGGCGCCGAAGAGTGACCCTGAGGAGACAGCGAGGAACCTCAGGGAACGCCACGGGCCCCGGAGAGCCCTGCAGCCGCACGCCGCGGCCTTCCTGCCCAACTCACCGCCATGTTGCCGCGCCTGACGGGTCCGCACGGGCCGTGCCAACAGCGGGAGCGGCGGGGGGAGCCCAGGCCGTACCAACAGGGGCCGGGGGCAGACCAGGCTATTTTTTAGCTTGAAGGGAGGAGAGAGAAGAAGGGCTGGAGGGAGAGCGAACGGAGCGATGGCTGCGGCCCCTTGTCCCGGCTGGGGAGGGGGAAATGAGCCCGGTGTGCCTGGCCAAGGTGGGCCCGCCGGCACGCTGGCCCTTTAAGGGTGCCCCCCCCAAGATGTCGCCGCGGGTTCATGTGCTCGCTCTACCGAACTTGCTGGTTCTCCCTGACCCTGGGCTCGGGCCTTGGGGGGCTGCCATTGGTTGGCAGCGCGGAGCGGCCCCTTATGATTGGTGCTGGCGGTGCGGCCCCGCCCCGGCCGTGCCCAGCAGGCTGCGCTGCGGGCGGTGCCGGGCAGGTCGCGGCGATGGCGGCGGTGTATCTGTGAGCGGGCGGCGCGGGGCCACCATGATCATCGAGAGCGTAGACGCGCTCAAGTCCTGGCTGGCCAAGCTGCTGGAGCCCATGTGAGTGCGGGCGGGCGGCCGGGTGGGCCGGGCGGACAGCGCTTCCCACGGGCCGGGCCCGGCCGAGGCGTTACGGCCCTGCCCCGCCTGCCCCCGGCGCGGGCCCGGCGCGCCCGGAGCGTGGGGCAGCCCGGCCCCGGGCAGCTGCCGGGGGCCTTTTGTCCTACAGCGTGCAGCGGAGCCGGAGAAGGGTTTGGAGCACCGGGCTGGTGAGAAGCAGCTGGAGGGGCTCAGCCTGGAGAAAAGGAGGCTCAGGGGGACCTTGCGGCTCTGCACAGCTCCTGACAGGAGGGGACAGCCGGGGGGTCGGGCTGTGTTCCCAGGAACAGGGACAGGAGGAGACGGAACGGCCTCAGGCTGGGCCAGGGGAGGCTCAGGGGGGACAGCAGCAGGAATTTCCCCATGGAAAGGGCGGTGAGGCCTTGGCAGGGGCTGCCCAGGGAGTCCCCATCCCTGGAGGTGTCCAAGGAAGCGCTGCACGTGGCTCTCAGTGCCCCGGTCTGGGGGACAAGGTGGGCATCAGGCACAGATTGGATTTGGTGGTCTGGGAGTTCTTTTCCAACCTCTGTGATTCTGTGTGCTCCCAACTGCTGCCCCGGCTGTGCTGTCGACTTCAGTCGCTGTCATCCTGGAGCAGAGCCGGGGCTGCTGCAGGAGCTGGCAAAACCAGGAATAACGCTGGAACTGTGGGAACTCTGCATTTACATCCTGCTGCTGCTTAGAGAGGGAGTGGGACTGGGATGGAATCAGCATGGATCAAGGGCATGCCATGCATTTTATGGGCTCTGAGAACTCATCCTGGCTGCACAGAGGTGCAGGATTTGTGCTGGTCCCAAGCTCTGCAGTGCCTGAACACAGCTGGTGCAGGTGGTGCGGGCACAGGGAGGGGTCAGTGGGTCTCACCAGGGGAAGCTGCTCATCAGTGTTTGGCCAGGCTTGGGTTTCCCGTGAAGTACCACCAAGGCCTGTGGGAAGAGTTTTAGATATGCCTTAGGTCTGCTCAGTTGCCATCATGAAGTACTGGGCTTTTGGAAGTTCTTCACAGCTTTCCTTTTCCCTTGTTACAATCACGGGTGTCTCTGGTTTTCGGTCAAACCCCGCTGAAAGTCTCTAGACTGGAGCATGACTCCTGCTCTTGCACCTTCCCTGCCGACTCCAGTGGTTCCTTGGACATTTGAGCTGCACTGTGGAATGAGAGGCAAAGAATCAAGGAGTTGGGCCCTGACAGTCAGGGACACTGGAGTGACAATACAGACTGGCTTACCTGGAGGAGTGCACTCTCCTTGTGTACTCCTGTACTGCAGAGTGGGATGGCGTGGGGTGCTTGGGAGGGACTGATGCATGGAGGAAGGAAAGGTAAAGGGATTGTCTCCTCTATTTGGAATTGAAGATCTGTAGTCAGTGGGTGAGGGCCCCAGTACATCACACACAGTGAATGCATCATATACAGGTTATTTCTCTGTGTGTGTAAGAATTCTAAAATCTGTCAATTTGTGGTTTCTTTGTTCTTAATTGCCCCATTTGCCCTGGCTTTCAGTGGAGGTTGAATGTTGTTGGAGGCTATATGAGAGCAGAGATGTTTGGTTGCTCCTCATTGAGGATTTTTATTTCTGTCACCACTTGCCCTCTGCTTGGCTTTTTGCCTTCTGCTTGTTTTCTGGATCTTTTTCTTACTTGAGATTATTTTGTGATATATGTACTTCAGAATTTTTCTTTCTATTTCCAGAGTTACTGTTCTCAGAAAATGCACAATCTCCTCTTTCAATATTAATTAAAAAAAAAAAATCTTCTGTATATTTTAGGTTTCTGTCCCCACCTGATATCTGGCATCTGCACCTTCTGAGAGGCCAAGCAAGGAGCTGTCACTTAATCACACTGTTACTGGGTTTCATACCTGGAGTGTTCCTAGCAGCTGAATAATGGCATCTAAAGCAATGTGCAGTTTAAGGATTAGTGGTGAAGTGTCACTGCACAAAGTTGGTGTCTTTGGTCTTTGTGGAGCCAAACATGGGTGAGGGAGCGTGAGGAGAGAACCTGGGTCAGTAACTGCTCCCCTTTAGGTGTTTCACCAGCATTAAAAGGTTACTGTAAATTATGGCATAGAAGTATCCTTGAGGAGGAAACCCCAGCACATCAGGACAGTCACTGAAGCTGTGCAGAGTGTCTGTCTGACTGTGTATTGAAAATGGACCTCTGTGACATTTTCTGAACTCCTTCTAACAATGTTTTAATTTTTAAACACAGTTTAATCCCTCTCAGTGCCTGTGCAGTGCCTTCCCTGGCCCGTGCTCTGCTGTGCCTGTAGAGCCCTTCAAGGTGTGCTTGCTGAGCTGCCCACGAGTGGGTCTTGTCAGGACAGAAAATAATTGTGGTGTTCCCTCAGCAGAGCCTAGGAAGAGCAGAGAAGGGGCACCCCTGTCAGGTGCAGCTGGGGGCTTCACAAGGCAACTAAAATATTGGGCTGTGGTTGCAAAAAGCCCTTTGCTGGCTCCATGGCCTCAGTGCAGCCGTGCTGGGTGTGAGCCTGGCAGCCCAGGGGTGTTGCAGGAGCTCTCGGGGGCTCTCCAGGCCTGTGCCCCAGGGCTGGCATCCTGCAGCAGCCAAGCACAGTTCTCTCTCTCACTAGATGTGACGCAGACCCCTCAGCCTTGGCCAACTATGTCGTGGCATTAGTCAAGAAAGACAAGCCCGAGAAGGAGCTGAAAGCTTTCTGTGCTGACCAGCTGGATGTGTTCCTGCAGAAAGGTGTGGTGGGCACGGCTGTCTTGGCGGGAGGAGGGAGGGTGATGCACCATTACTGCCTTCAAAGTCCTTCTTGGTAGCCGTGAATATTTCATAGAGTTTGAAGGAATAAAGATCTTGTGATTAAAAAAATCATAATCGTAAGATCAAGTAGTGTAACTTGGACTTCTCACAGTGGGTGGGAGGAAATGTTCTTAAATAAAAGCAGTTTGATTTAAGCTTCTCTGACAGGTGTTTAGTAACTTTTGAAAATCTGCTGTATGTTAATCCTTCAGATTGCTGGGGAGCTTCACATGTGGCAGTTTGCTTCATAGTCAAGGGTTTAAACACCTGAAAGTCTGACACTCACTGGGAAGGTTGTTGTGCATTTCTTGTGGTGTTGAAGTGCTGATGAGGGTGTTGAGAATTATTTACTCTCACAAAAATTGCCCTAAAGAGGCTGCTGAATGTAGCTGATGGAACTTGTGGATAGCTGTGGACTTGTTCACAGGTGCCAGTCATGCTTGCCCCTTAGAAGAGGAGAAGTCTCTGTGATAAACCTGAGGAATTTCTTTCTCTAAATGAACAGCCTCAAGTGCCACAGATGTAATTCCAGCTCCTTCAGTGGAGCTAATGCTCATTAATCTGAGGTGCTGCTGCTGCAATCTGTTTGTTTTCAGGGTCTTCTCTGGTAAATGTAAGCATGCATTTAAATGCATATGTAACAGTATTTTCTTGTGTTCTGTATCCTCAGAAACTTCAGGGTTTGTAGATAAACTTTTTGAAAGTTTGTACACCAAGAGTTACCTTCCTTCTGCTGAGCCCACAAAGGCAGAGGCAAAGCCTGCAGGGCAAGAGAAAGAAGAAGTCAAGGAGGAGGTAATGTTATTTATTCTGCCTGCCTTTCATTTTCAAATTAGCTCTCCTACATTTGTGAGACAAAATGTTACAGAAAAATGTATTCTGTTGTGACTGATGATCTCTGTGTCCATAGAAGGTGACTATTCAGACAAGAACATTTTACATCCCTTTGCAGAGTCTCCCTTTGATGGAGCACTCAGAAATCCTGTTCACAGCTCTGGCAATACCAGTGGATAATTACTTGGAAGGGTTTGAGAGGGATAAGCAGCAAAAACATTCCAAAACATTTCCAATTTTGTTTATTCTGTGAGGAATGAAAATTACTTAAAATGTTTTCTGTGATGCTTAAAATCATTGGAATATGTCAGCCTCTGTATTGGAATGTACCTTTGGAAAGTCAGGTAGAGTTTTTTTGCCAACGGTTTTCTCTTTTACCTTGATTTTAAGTTCTGTTGGCAAAATTGAAAGCAATCAGGGTTTTGAGAGAAAGTGACAAATAATTGCAGAAATTGTCAGTCAGCCAAATGCAGGTCCTGGTAGGGGCAGAGGAGGAGGTTTGAGGGGCTGGAGAGGAGTGGCAATAAGCAAAAGAAGATATCTAGGACAGCTTTATGGGACAACGTTACCAAATTCAGGGTATTAATTAGTTACTTTGACACGAGCAAGGCCTTCACGATGTGTCATGAAGCTCAGTGTATGGTGTGATTCCTGCACACAGGGGCCACAAAATAAACCACACATGGAATCACAGGTCAGGGCTGGAGGGGGCCCACAGGTGACACACCTTGTGCTGGGAGCAGGACTGCAGCTGGAGCTCTCCAGAGCCCTGTCAAACCAAGTCTTGAGTATTTCTGCCAGTTCTCCCCAGATAATCCTCTTTTACAAGGATGCAGGAAGCCTTCCTTTTGGTTTCAATTGGAGAATAAAAAGCCTTGTAAGGATTAGTGCATGTAAACTTTTCCCACCAAAATTTTCACTCTTGCAGGCAGTGTGAAATGGCAGCAGAAGTGCAGAATGGGTCAGTGGTTTGCAGTAGTGGTACAGCTGACAGACTTCTGGACCTGCTGTGGTAGAGGCCAGCAAGAAATGTGACCAGTTCCACCATGGGAGCAGGTTTTATCCTCAAAGCAGTTATTTAAAATGTCAGGTAGTGACTTCCCTACTTGGAGAGGTGACCTCAGACTTTTCGTTTAAAAGTTCAGGAAATACTTTGCTTATAGAATTGCTTATGCTCAATTAGGCAGTAGAGAGGAGAGAAGTCTTGTCTTTCATGAATCCTGTTTAGAAACAAAATGTCCAAGTGGTTTTATTTAGGGACATCTCTTCTGCAGAAAAAAAGAGGCAAGTTTTGAGACCAAAGCTCTTCATGAGACTCTAGTGCTTGATTACTTGTAGTGCTTCAGTACTCTGGGCAAGCAATACTTGAGTATTGTTTTCTTTGGGATGCTGTCTGTAACTTGAACTACATTTTGGTGTCATTTCCTTCATTAAAAAAAGTGATAATTGTCCTTGTTTGGTAGTTGTGTGTTAAACAGAATTTCCAAGAGTCTGTGGAAGAAGAGCGGGAGAGCAGGAAGAAAAAGTATTCCAGTCCCCAGAGGAGCCGTGCAGATTCCAGTGAGCAAAGGTTAGCTCTGAGCCACAATATAAGAATTTTTTCTGTATTTGCTGTCAGTCTGTGACAGTGTTTTTCTGCCTTGTAGGTAGTGATTTTTGTGAAAAATAGAGATTTTCTCCTTCCCCTGACTGTGATACATTGTGCATATGCTGATCATGTGCATGAGAAGTCTCCACAAGAAACTGGCCTCTTGCAAAAAAATGATAGTATTCTTCAAATTCCTAGGAATGTCATCAGTTCCATTGTTTCCCTTGTTGTATAAATGAAGAACATTGTTGAGGGGCTGTAGGGTCTGGGGGCAGTTGTTCACACCATGTCAGCATCACTTGTAAAGCCTGTTCTGGTCTGAGCATCACCTTGCCAATTCTCACTCCTGCTTTCTGCAGACCAGTGAATCAGCTTTAAGATTCTGTTCTTCTCTGTGTAATTTGTGAATTTCTGACCAGTGTTTCCCTGCCCAAATGGGTGGGAAGGATGAACAGTATCTTTCCGTGTTGCAAGCCTGTTTTTTAATTTTGTTTCTCTTTTCACTGACGTGGCCTCCATCTGTCTTTCCTAGAACCAGAGAGAAAAAGCGGGACGATGGGAAGTGGAGGGACTATGACAGGTACTATGATAGGAGTGACTTGTACAGGGAGAAGTCTGGCTGGCGCCGGGGCAGGAGTAAAAGCCGGAGCAAGAGCAGAGGGCTGAGCCGGAGCCGCAGCCGCAGCAGGGGCCGCAGCAAAGACCGGGATGGCAGCAGGAGTGGTGAGTACCCAGGGTGCTGCTTCACGAGGACATCCTGTGGCAGTGACAGTGTGGCTCCTGCATTCTGAATGGTCTAGCAAGCAGGAGATGCCCTTGAGAAGTTGGAGCAAGTTCTGATAGCTTTGTGTTCTTGAAATTTTTAATTATGATGCTGTTCCTCAGAGTAGAACAATTAAGGAGTTTGTTTTCTTCTTTGCTAACCTCTTAATTTATCCACAGGTGTATTCCTGTGGATATCAGTGGCTCATATTTTTGTGCTGTGTGTTCTGACAAAGCTGTTGATTTTATTCTTTTGTCTTCCTAAGGACTGAACTTTTTGCATAGCAGTGTTTCCCTCTTCCATTTTGTTACTGTGTGTATTTTAGAGAAGGCTTCTTTGCAGTTGCAGGTGGTTACCATATGATTGTTCTTTTAGGGCTAGTTCAGGTCTGTCGGAAAAGTAAGAGGGAAAGATTACAGCATTCCACGCACCTTGAGACCTCGTTAGTTAAGGGCAGAGGTAGGTTTGTTGTTTCAGGCTTTTGCACTTCTTTCTCCTTTAATAGAGAGCTGTAAACCACAATGAAATAAGTAGTAGAGGAATGAATATGCATTTTGTAAAGAAAACTTTGGTATTTCTGAAGTTAAACCCCTATTAACGTTATATTTAGTTATTACTCCGTTGGTAAGACTGAGCTCCTTCAAGAACAGTTCAATGTGCAGAAAGCTGAGTATTTCAGGGAATGTGTTATCTCCATGGCTCTGATGTACAGAGCAAAACATAAAGGCTTTACTGAGCTTTATTTTTTTTAAACAGAGCACCGAGACAGAGAGAGAGAGAGATCAAAGTACAAGAGTGAAAAAAATGATGTCGAAAGCTCGTATAATCCAGTGTCTGCGTCTCCCAGTAAATCCTCTGAGCAGTATTCCTCTGCACAAGCTATTCCCAGTGCTGTAACTGTAGTTGCACCTGCACACCACCTTGAAAGCACCACAGAGAGCTGGTCAAATTTCTTCAACAATCACAGCAATCCCACTTCATTTGGCAGAAACCCTCCTCCTAAAAGAAGATGTCAAGATTATGATGGTAACTGTTCCTTAGTTTTTAGTTTTGTGCCTTATTTCAATTTTTCTGTGACTTTTTTTGGGGGGTTGTTCGCTAAATGTGAGCAGCAAGTCACACTGCAGTGGCATGTGATGTGTACCTCATATGTAACAGATGCAGAGATGACCTTTATTGTACTGGAGAAATAACTAGTCTTACTGGAAGCAGTATGCTGTGGCAATTGCTGGATAAGAACATATGGAGTTTTTCACAGTTCTCTATGTGCTAGACAAATACCTCAACCACTGGCAGTCCTGGTGCAGATTGGAGTGTGTGTGTTTAAAATAAACCACAGAATTTCCGACTGTTTTTTCTGCAGCTTTTATGATGATTGTACGCTTTTATGAAAGATTGTTCTAATTTTAATTGGCTTGTGAAACCTTACGATATAATAACGTATCAGTGGATGCATGTTTTCTTCAGTAAGAAATTCCATGAAAACCGGAATGTTATAAATCGCAGATCACCGCTGCGTTTGTTTTCTAACATGGGGTGCAACGTCCTGTTTTGCAGAGCGAGGCTATTGCGTCCTTGGCGACCTCTGCCAGTTTGACCACGGCAACGATCCTTTGGTGGTGGACGAGGTTTCCTTGCCGAGCATGATCCCGTTCCCGCCGCCGCCGCCGGGGCTGCCGCCGCCGCCGGGGCTGCTGCTGCCGCCGCTGCCGGGCCCGGTGCGCGGGCTGCGCCTGCCGGTGCCGCAGCCGCAGCCGCCGCCGCCCGTGGTGCTGCCTGTCCCGCGTGAGTCCTTGGTGGCGCTGCCGCCCACGGTGCCCAGAGCCCCCGGCGTGCGGCCGGGGATCCGCGGGGTTCCCAGGCTCCAAACAGAATCCAATTGGGCGGGGAGTGGAGCTGGGATCTTTCAGCTCACCGCAGTGGAAGCTGGGGGTGGTTGGATTGGTCACTGCCACTCACTAGCCAGGTTTTTTCCTGCTATAATGCACAAAATGTTGTGGTTCAGTCTCCTAGAGGATCTAATAAAGCTCCAGTGTTGGTGCTACATTATCTACCACTAGAAAGCAATACATTATTGACACACTTAAGATCTCTCTTAGCTCAGCAGGGAGCTGAGATATTGAGCCTGTTGTGTTATCTTCCTGCACCTTATAAACTATGCAGAAATAGCATTTCTTACTTAAGGGGCATACTTACTCTGTTTCAGTGCTGTCTATTCTAGGGACAAAATAAATGCTTTGGTAATTGTGTCCAATATCAGTAATTTGGGGATGAGGAATAATTTAATACAGGATTAACCCCAAAGTTTGTATGAGCTCTTTGGCAGGTGGAACTAACTTGCTGTGAGAGAACAGACAGTGCTCAGGATGAGCTGTGTAGTGTCACTCAGGGTCCTTTTTGATCATACAGTCAGTAGGAATGTCTGTATGGTACATGGAGAAACCAAAGCACAACCAGCTAGAGGAATTCCCTGTCTGGGAATGCCTCTTGTCCTGCAGTTCTTGTTTCAGAACTGCAGTCTAAATGCTGCTGGTGTGATCTCTTGCTCTGAGCAAGCCTTGGCTCTCCATGGTAGAGCTAAGGGAGGAGCTGCTGTGGTTAAGGCATTTCTAGCACTAACAAACCACTGGGGAAGAAAAGAGACCTTTTTCTTTTCCCTTTAAACTTTGTCTCCCCTGAGAAGAGAAAAGGTGTTGGAATCAGAGTAGCTCACCTGACCAGGCTCCTCAGTTTAGTGTTACTGTAGTGGGATTGGACATATTTACAACCCTGACCTCAGAGCAAGGCATAAACACAGCACTGAGGCATTGCACATTTTTCCCTTGAGCTGTCAGTGTGTGATCTGTTGTGTGGTGTCGTTGCAGGACCGCCTTTAACCCAGTCCAGTTTGATAAACAGCCGTGAGCAGCCGGGGACAAGCACAGTGCCCAGCCTTGCACCTGTGGGAGCAAGGCTGCCTCCTCCTCTGCCTCAGAACCTGCTCTATACAGTGTCAGAACGTAAGCAAATGCCTTGGGTTTACATCTGTTTGACAGCAAAAATTTAAATTTTCTCTGTTGGTGTGTGATTAGAAATTATGATCTGTCTTCCTCCAATACATGCAAATCTAAAAAGAAGTCTGATGGCTCTCCCTGGGTCAGCCCATCATCCATTCTGGAATGGAATGGCAGCAGTGCTCTGTCCTGGTCTGAGGAGGAGCACTGTGGGGAGCTCTGGGTTTCATGTGCCCACAACAATCCAATTGTTGCATAAGAAATGTTCCTTTCATCTTCAAGCCATTCAGGACGACATTAGTAGGTAAAAGATGGATCTGCAAACCTGTAATAGCTCTTTAACTTTGGCTTTATTCCTCTCCAGTTTGGACTAATACAGATGAGAGCTTTTTTTTCTCCAGCTGTATGTTGCAATAGTCTGTACACTCTTCATAGACATCAGTACTTTTTCTGTTCCTTTTCTGGAATCTCCCTGGTTCTAGCTTTCTAAAAGTGGTTAGCTTTCACTGGACAAGTCCCTCTCCCTTAACAGAGCTCAAAAAGTATGTTTTTACGAGGGAAAATACCAAAATACTTGGAAAGTCCTAGATTGCTCAATTTAAATACAACAAAGTTTATTTCTTTGATAATTAAAGCATTAATGGCATTTCCATGCTCTATATGACCTAAATAAGGTAATTAAATGTCAGTGTTTTATAATATTCTCATCTGGGGTTTTTAAACAAATATTCTGAATTTTATTCAAAAAGGGGATCTAGTTCAGTTCATGATCTGTGTCATTTTATTTGTGACTTCCATGCTTTTCAGAACTTCAGACACTCAAATTTCTTATTAGATAATCTGTTCAGTTATCCCCAAGTCCTGTTGGGTGTTCAGGTGTCACCATCTGATCCTTTCAGCTCCAGAACTTCTCATGGGTGATTCTGCCTGTTGGAGCTCACAGGGCTTCACAGTAATTCTGTTCTCCAGAGCCTCTGTGAAGATTCTCCTGTCCTGATCTTGGACTGTTGTGGTAGCAGCTGCTGGTTGCCCTCTTGCAGTCAATCATGTTCTAAATCAGGGAAGAGGAGCTTGTGATTCAGCTCCTTTGAGGTTAGAGAAAGTTCTTGTTTTACAGTTTTAGGCTCTGCCATCAGTGTGGATATTGTGGGGCATCTATTTTTAAATGTAGCATTGTCTTTGTTGCTGGAGAATAAGGAACAGATTTTGGAGGGGTTCATGTCTGTCAGGTCCCCTTGTACATTCATTCTGTTCCTGGATGTCCTGTTCCTGTGGAGGCTCTTCACAGATTTCATTCATTCTAGTTCTTGTACAGCTTTTCCCTTTTAAGGTTAAAAAATACATTACCCTCAATTTGGACTTTGGGCTGGAGGAGCAATAGGAGTCAGTTCTGTCATCTTGCATTCTTGCAGTGGCCCCTTCTAATGAAAATGATCATTAGTACCTTACCTAAGCTAGGCAGCTGATCTCACTCTTACATAAAGAGAATTCAGTAGGTAAGTATTGGTTCCATTACCTCACTTCTCAGCTTTTTTTGATTGAAGTCGTTTAAGTATGTCCTTCACCTAAAATTCTTTTCTGAAGAGAACTAGACTGTTGGGCAGCAAAGGCTGGAAATCTCTTTGCATCTTGGACTCTGCAGTGTGAATGCTGAAACCAAAGCCTGTGCTGTTGGCCTTGAAGTGCTGCCGTGTTGTGCACAGACACCTCAGGCCTTTCCAGGCAGTGGGTCAGCAGTGCTCTGTGCTGTGACCTGTGTGCTTTGGACAAGCAGCACCAGAACAAAAACCGAAAGAGAAAAGTGTCCAGATAGGCTAGGCCTGAGGATCAGGTGAGGGTTTGCAGTGGCTGCACAGGTTGGCTGTACCACCTCTCTTCTTTCATCCAAGACAACTTCTGACTCTTGGACATCCGTGCACTTCCTTAAAGGGAAATTAACCCCGAGTCTTAAACTCACTTGAAAAATTCTGTCGTTTCTCTCCTTTTTTTGTAGATACATATGAGCCAGATGGCTATAACCCTGAAGCTCCTAGTATTACCAGTGCTGGTAGATCTCAGTATCGGCAGTTCTTTACGAGAGCACAAATGCAGCGTCCAAATCTAATTGGCCTAACATCTGGGGAGATGGATACAAACCCTCGAGGTAGGAAGGGTTCTGGTCATTGCTGTTGCTATTTTTATCCAAGACCGTCAACACTTTTCCCTCTTTTCAGGGCAAACACTGGTTTTTCTCACTGTTCTAGTGTTTCAGAGCCTTTTTTTGACATTTCTACCTTTTTTAAGTGCTAACATGCCCATATTAAAGTCAAAGCAGCCTTTTGATTAAAAATAACCACTTGCTTGGGAATGCTACAAGGGTTTTGTTGGTTGGTTGGGGTTTTATACCTCTTTAGCCTGTGAAGGTATTTTCCAGGTGCTGGGAGTTCCTAGAAAGAAAAATTACACCTAAAGGTGGCTTCAGCAGCGCAATCTGCAGACTGCTTTTGATCAGCCATGGGCACAGAGGTGCTGATCAAGCTCCTTGCCTCGGCTGTTGGGTGGCAGTGAAGAAGGGAGCTGTCATGGCATGTTTTGGTGCTTCATGGTCTGACTCTGTCAGCCAGGTGTTCTCTCTGAAAGGAACATCCCAGGCATTGTTCCAACTTCCCAGCTCATGGGAATCCCAGTCTGCATTTATATAATTCCTAGCCCCTGCCTGAATGGATGTGGCTGCTCTCTCTTAGTGGTGATGTGTACAAAGTATCTTTTAGGGAAGGGCACCAGTCAAGGCTCTTCAAAGTTTAGTTGTGGTAGCAAAACTTTCTTTCTCCCTTATGTGTTTTCTGCCCTGATTCTTAAAACCAAAGATGTTAAATTTTGGGTTTTATTGTCACACTTCAGTATTTCTTACTCAGTAGGTAAGAAAATTTTTTTTTATTATATTTTCAATATTTCCTTCCAATGATTCATCTCATAAGGAATATAGTTAAATATTATTGTAGAAATTTCTGTTGCTTTTTGCATCTTTATGACTATCACAGAGGCAGAGTTGGGGCGTAGTTGCTGCCCTTTAGGTTCTCTCTGAAAGCCCATGGCAGGGGTAAGGCAGTGGTAGGGCCTCACACAGCTTTTACTGTCTTTGTCACAGGTATGAAAGGTTTGCTCTCAGATCATCCTCCAAAGTGAGGATGCCATGTCCAGAAATACCCAGTCTCTGTTCTCACCAGTGTAACCAGCAGAGCCCTGGTTTATATAAAAGCCATGGAAATTGCTGTATAACTCAGACTTCTTTTTAGGGGTTGAATATTTGCCATTCACAGAAGACTAACATCAAGGGCATAATCTTAAAAAGATTGGAAATTACTTTCTAGCAAACTTTGTATTGGTAGAATTTTCTTCAAAGTTTAATGTCTTAAAAGAGTATAATAGTTGTGCTTAATTAACAGTTTGTTGCTGAAACCTGGTCTGAGGGCTGGCAGTGGGATAGCAGTGGAAAGAACGGGGCCTGGTTGCTTTTGCTTTGTCATGGGTTCACACAGGGCAAGCTGGTTGTTAATTCAGCCCCTGCCCATAGCAGAGCTCTAACCTAAAGCCTAGGGATCCACCCATGGTTCTTCTCTTCCTTTTGTGTTTTGTTGGGATTTGGGGTTTTCTTTTTTTTTTTTTTTCCTTCTCTCCTTTTCCTGCAGAATCTGAGGTTTTAGTACCTGAAAAATGAAGTTTTAGCTTTGTTTTCTCAAGCTAATACTAACTTTAAAGGTCAAAACCCATCCCTCCTGGCTGGACCATGTGTGTTTCTCTCAGGGAATGATCTGAATGATTTTGTTCAGAAAGAAAACTGACCAATTTGGTAAAGTCTTCCTAATGTTTGTTTTAAATCTCAGTTCTGTTTTGCTGTGTGAAAGCTTTTCCATGTGTGGTGGAATAACACAGGCCTTTTCCCTTCCCTCCAGCTGCCAACATTATCATCCAAACTGAACCTCCCATTCCCATTACAAATAACAGCAGCAATGTCACTAGAGTTGTCCTGGAACCAGACAGCAGGAAAAGATCTCCAAGCAGCATGGAATGTCCACCACTGAAGAAACCCTGGCTGGGAAAGTAAGAATTAGCTACAGATGTTAATTCAGATGTACTCGATTGCTGTCAGTGCTGTGAGCATTGCTGTTCACCAGTCTCTGTAATTTGGGATGGTTAGGTCAGCAAGGCTGTGTCCACGTAATATGGAGACTAAATATGGGGTCAGGGGAAGCTCTCCTCTGTTAGTGTGTAGAGGGTGTGCTTTTTGGGGAAAAATGCCATTTAGATGTGTGTTAACATTTGCTGCCTTATTTGGGCACACATACTCATCTGAACTCTTCCTGTTCTCCTTTCTCTAGGCAAGTAAATAACAACCAGAATAAGCCAGGGTTTTTGAAAAAGAATCAGTATACTAATACAAAATTAGAAGTTCGGAAAATTCCACCAGAACTGAACAATATTACACAGCTCAACGAACACTTCAGCAAATTTGGAACAATTGTAAACATTCAGGTAAAAAAACAATGTCCAGTTTTATGTCTGTGTGTGAGTATTTTATTTTCCCTGAAGCCTGCTTGAATACTGCATGGTTTCTTTGACAAATCTAAGTGGAGCCAATTTGGGAAAGGAGAGAGTCAAGTTCAGAGAAACCTTTTCTTGGGCTACTGGGTATTATTATCTTAATTCTGTAAGATATATTGGCTTCTGCCTTGATGATGCCTAATTATATTTGAAAGGCTGGCAGGTTAAACAGTGTCCAAAGCAACTCAGGTTTTTGAGCAACTTGTGTATAACTTCTGAAAGAGATGATCTGACAGTTTGTCTTGTATGATAGTCATATGGTATTTGATGGTCAGGATTTTGACAAGGATGCTACAGAAGAGTCTTTATCTGCTTCAGTTTGTTACCACTTTGCATCCTGGAACTGGCTCCAACTCGGGTGTCCTTGCCCTGTAGAAAACAGAGAAAGCACTTAAAAATATATAGTAGTTAAAATAGCATTTCATTTCCATTTATTTTTCTAGACAAAAACGGTTGCCTCTCAAGTCCTCAGTTAGAGGTCTAAATAAGAGACACATACCCAGAAAGCCTCTGTATTTCTTGATAACTTTGTCTTAGCCCAGAAGATACTGTGGTGCTTTCTGCATCTCTCTAATGAAATAATGCATTTCAGACATGCTATCTCGATCACTACACTAGAAAGTCTGAGATACATTTTTATTGCTGTGATAATAATTTTTAGAGAAAAAGATGCTTATTCAAGACTGAGATGCTGCAGCATTGAGGGTGTGGTGAGGCTTTGCAGCCTTGGGCAGTGCTTGTCCTTTGGGAGGCTGGGATAGAAAGCCCTTGGGCCAACAGCAGTGAGACCAAACATTCCCCAGGGCACTGCACAGTGCTCTGAATATGTGATGCTGTTGGTAGAGGAGTCTTATTCATTCGTTCATTCAAATGTATATAGACTTTGCTGCAAGTACACACAATGTTTGCCAAAATTACATGGAATGTAATTACATAGAATGTCTTACCAGTGTTTTGAGCTGTTAATACACTGGATACCCAGCTCATCATTGCACATTGCTTATAGATGGGTTTGCTAATGATGGAAAAGTTTTCTTCCTTAAGAAATAATGCATTTGTGACTTTTGCTGTAGGTTGCTTTCCAGAACGATCCTGAAGCTGCTCTCATTCAGTACCTGAGCAACGACGAGGCGAGGAAGGCCATTTCCAGCACGGAGGCAGTGCTGAGCAATCGCTTTATCCGGGTGCTGTGGCACAGGGAGAGCGAGCAGCAGCCCCCGGTGCTGCAGCAGCAGCAGCAGCCGCCGCCCGCCCCGCAGGCGCTGCAGCACCTGCAGCAGCAGCAGGCGCTGGCCACGCCGCCTGCCGTGACCGTGCACAGCAGCCTGGCCAAGGTACGTGCTGCCGGGGCTCAGCGCGTCCCCAGGCGGCTGCTGCTGCAGAGAAGCCAAGTTTCTAACCCTGATGTTTTGCAATCTGTGGATGCACAGGTGATGAACAAACCCCTGGCTTCTGGTGCCTACGTCCTTAACAAAGTCCCAGTGAAAAGGCGCCTTGGAGCGGCAGGTGGGAGCCAGCCTGAGCTCAGCCAGCCTGGGGCGGGCGTGGAGGAGTCGCAGGTACGTTGGGAGTGGGCTATGGTCGTGCTCTCAGGTACAGCTTTGGCTTGTCAGCCAGGAAGGAACAAGCAGAGAGGACTTGGGAGTTGTTCCCACTTGGTTCCGTTCCTTTTCAGTAATGTTTCATGCAGCCATGGTCAGTCACTTCTTCATTTCATCAACTGTTTATATGGAATAGGGACGATGACTTTAGGAGCTATCAACTACAACACTATCAGTGTTGTAAATAGCATGAAATATTTTTGGCAGTGCTTGATGGTAAACAAATCTGACAACCTGCATGAGAGACCAGCCTTTTGTTGGCAAGTGTAATGGCTCTCCCAGTAATTTTTGAGCTTAACTGTGCTTTAACAGCAGTGCTAGAAGCTTAGAGAGTATTTGTACCCAGAGTTCAAGCCAATAGTGTTCAGTTCCTACTGATATTGTAGTGCAGCATGTGTTCTGGGCCATGGGGAAGTCCTTTTAAGAAAGGAAGCATGGAGTGGCTTTTGCTGCCTTACTTGATCAGAAAGTGGGATGCTGGGCTGTAACTGCAGAGCTGAAACTGAGTCGAGTGCAGATCATCCCCTTCAGCAGTGTCCTGGTGGGAATCAGGGTGCAAAGAGAGTGTGCTGTGGAGGAAGAAGGACAGTATCTTTTTCAGAAACCCTTTTAACTGGACTGATGTCTTTATCCATGTGTTTTAGTTGCCTCCTTGCACAAACCTGGATGTTCTAGTTGGTGTTCAGGGAACACGATCTGCTGAAGCTCGCTGCTGGTATATCACTGTCATGTTAAAATATTCCATAGTTTACTGTGTGCTTTTACTATTTCAGATATTTCCTACTTCTACAAGCCACTCAAAAATGGTTTACAGTTCTCCAAACTTGAAGACAACTCTGAAGTCTGGTGCAGGGTCTAAACCTCACGACGTGCAAGAAGCCCTTAAAAAAAAACAGGTACTTCATGCTTAATGGCTGACTGACAGTGGAAGGAGCAAAGTGCTTTAAACACAAGGTTTGATGGGCACCTCAAGCACTCCTTTACAGCTTTATATGTGGGTGTGGAGTTGGTCATTGTTGTGGGACAGTCTTGCAAACACACATTGGGGTAATCATGTGTGGAGTGTCCTTCTGGGGTGTCTTACTCAACACACTTGGCCATGTTGGATTTTCTGGGTTTGCTTGGGATTTTCTGGATTTAATCTCTGCAGGTATGAGACACTTGCATGACAGTGCACAGTGTGTTTCTTAAGAGGTGTCTGAAGGGAGCAAAATGTTAGTAAAGTACCTTACAGCAGGAAATTAACATTTTATTTTTTATTTATTGAATCAGCTGCACTTCATTTGCAGACAATACTTTTGGTTGTGGGTTTATAGCCTGAAGAGGTCAATATGATCTATATGATCATACATGCATGATCTCTGTGAGTACATATAATGCTAGACTGCTTTTTACTTATGGCAAGAATTTTCTCCTCTTACAGGAGGCAATGAAACTCCAGCAAGATATGAGGAAAAAGAAGCAGGAGATGTTAGAAAAACAAATAGAATGCCAGAAGGTAAGTCTGGATGTGACTAGTAAATACATTCTGATTTTGTAGATACCTGTCTGGTCAGGGTTGTTTTTCCTGGAATTTTATGTTCCTGTTTTTTTAATTATTGTACAGATGTTGATATCCAAGCTGGAGAAAAACAAGGCCATGAAACCAGAAGAGAGAGCAGAAATTATGAAGACTCTAAAAGAACTAACAGGAAAAATATCTCAGTTAAAGGATGAATTAAAAACTTCATCTACAACCTCCACACCATCCAAACTGAAGTCCAAGACAGAGGTATTTATTGTGCAACACACTTGCCTGCTTGGTTTTTGTTACTATTTCTATTAATATGTCTTAAAAATGCAGCAGCATTAGATTATAACACTTGCAAGCGGCGTTTTAATGTGAGTGATAACCATGGACAAACAAGCCGTGGTTGAAGGAACTCTGTGACCTAGTTTTGCTTGTAGATTGTTCATGCTTGTTCCAGTTCTAAAGCAAAGAATTCTGGGTCCTTCAAAAAATGGGGGGGCCCACACACACACAGGCAATTAAAACTGAATTTAGAGAAAAGTATGGCTATTGTGTCCTGATGTGTCTGTATCATTTCCATGAATGTACTGCTGAAGTGGAATAAAACATTGCAGGTGTGCCTTACAGTTCTGCCTTTTCCTTCTGTTTCCTCTTCCCACCTCTTTTTGTGCCAGGCACAGAAGGAGCTGTTGGATGCAGAGCTGGACTTCCATAAGAGGCTGTCCTCTGGAGAGGACACAACCGAGCTGCGGAAGAAGCTCAACCAGTTACAGGTGGAGGTGAGCTGCTCTGCCCTGCTGCCCCGAGTGAGTTTGTGAGCTCTGGGTGCTGGAGATCCCCTCACCCAGGCTGTGTTCTCCCCAGGCTGCCCGCTTGGGCATCTTGCCCGTGGGCCGAGGAAAGGCGGCGGCGCCGGGCCGGGCGCGGGGCCGGGGCCGCGGCCGCGGGCGGGGAGTGCTGAACCACATGGTGGTGGATCACCGGCCCAAGGCGCTCACCGTGGGCGGCTTCGGCGAGGAGGAGAAGGATGAGCTGCTACAGCACTGCTCTGTAAGTGTCACCTGTAAATTAACATTCCTTTCCTTAGAATAGCAAGAGATCTGAGCTTTTGCCCAAAAGTACAAGTGCTACAATACTGCTGGCTGATGAGCTGGGAGTCCTCTGTCCAAAAAATGAGATTTTAGTGTCACTTCAGTACTCTACAATTGTACCACATGAGTGTGGAGGTGGAGGAGAGCATTACTGCTGGTCCTAATGGACTTTTCCTCACAGAAATTTGGAGATATTGAAGATCTTCAAGAAGAGGATTCCCCATTAAGTGTTGTTGTAACTTTTAAGTCCCGCTCAGAAGCTGAGAATGTAAGTAGAATTGTGGATATATTTTTTAAATGTCTAAAATAAGAGTTCTTAACTACTTGTGTCTGTCTTTGTATTTTAAAATTTCAGAGGCTTTGACCCCCCAGTTTGAGCTTGATAGTGTTTGATGCTGCTGCAGGTAGTGCCACTGAAGGGGAAGCACCTCCTGGTGACCTGAGCAGTGGCACAGGGCTTTCCCTGATACAGCTGCCTGTCCCTGGCAGTTCAGAGCTCTGCTCGTCCTCTCACGGTGCTGGGGCAGGAGCAGGATTTGGCAAATTTGGGTGTGGCTGAAGTTGCTCTTGGAACACTGCAGTGGGTTACTGTGGTTTATATATTTAAGATCTTTAAACATGCCTCTGTACCACGTGCTCTGGGTCTGGCTTGTTGCTGATGTTAAAAGTTCTTCACTTGATGCTCTCTCTGAAAGTCTGTGCATTTAAACACGACTCAGGCTGCTAACCAGGGGTCCCGCTTCAAGGACCGGCGGCTCCAGATCTCCTGGCACAAACCCAAGGTACCTTCTGTGTCCACAGAAGTCGAGGAAGAGGAGGCCAAGGAAGAGGTATGAAAATCTCCTAATAATCTAATCATTCTTACTGGAATCTAATAGCTGAGACCTCTTAGGATACAGTTCCTGTGTGCTAAAGAAACTTCATCAAAGATGTTTTTACAAACCAGGAACTGAACTGGTTTGGAGTAGTCAGGTACATTTCCCACATTTTAAAACAGAGAAAATGGGAGGAAAAAAAGACAATTGTGGATAGGCTGTTAATTTGTCAATGATGTAAACAAGTCTCGGGTTCTGAATGTGCAGGCTACAAAGCCTTTTACTCCTCACTCTTAGTGCTGTAGTGTAGAAGTGTGTTCTTCCCTGTAATTCACCTTAACACCTTAGGCTTTTAAAGGTTATTTTGTTGTGGCATTTACCAGAAACCTTGTTTGGGAGAGGGTGAGTGGTGGTTTATTCCTGCTTCCTCTGAAGCTTTGCTCTCTTTCTCTTTCCTGACATGAGGCTGCTGTTCTTGCCCTAAAACTGTTTGGATGCGAGTGTGTGTGTTTGACACACGGTGACACCCGAACCAGACACCAGTGCAGCTGTGCTGTCACCTGGGATGTGTCCTTGGGCATAGCTTGGAACTTGTGTCTGAAAGTTCATCTTTTTCTTCCTCTAGGAGACGGAAACCTCAGATCTATTTTTGCACGAAGATGATGACGATGATGATGAAGATGAGGATGAATCTCGTTCTTGGAGAAGATGAAACTTGATGTTCAAAATGTATAATTTTAGGAATATAGTTCAAACTACATCTTTTAAACGTTTATTTAAGGAAGTTGATGAGCCAAAAAGAGCTTTACTTTCTTTTCAAACCACAAGATTTACCATGAGCAGTTTGGTATGGAAACCTTTGGGACACAGAGCTGTGAGACTGAGCTAGCCGAAGGCCCAGGAACTTCTTACAGGATTATCAAACTCACCCAGGGTGGTGACTTTTTTCTATTTAAGAAGGATAAAAAAGGGGAGGGGGGGGTTGGAAATCAGTATTTTCTTGTCCTCTTTTTGTGTCACCTGTATTACCTTGTTTTGGGTTTTTTATAATGTGATTGGTTTGTTAGTTTATAATTGAAAAGATATTACAGGTTTTATTTAGCAATATTACGGGGTTAGGGGAAAGACAAACTTTCATTAAATATTATGAAAGAAAAACTGGCCTCATTTGCTCGTTGAAATAAGGGAGCATTTTATTTCCTGTGGAGTCTCATGTTGTAGGAATTATTTTGTGGCTAGATTCTTAAATCTTTTACTTCAGTATTTGTGACAGCCACACAGTCTCTATGTTGTGCTGCTTCTTGTGCGAGAAGGTGGAAGAAACAATTTAACAGGGTATTGTTATAACATTGTCCAGTTCACTCTGTTTCTCCAAATTCTGCTTCACAGAAAACATCAGCAGGAACACACACTGGGGTGGATTTTCACTCCTTGATTTCCTTCTGTCATTTCAGTGTAAGGCTCAGTGTAAGTCAATCCGTTTATTGCATTTCAGTATTTGTGAGCGAGAATGGAGCGAGTTCCAGTCCTCCTCAAAAGCAGCTAAACTGGCTCCTGTCTGGCAGCAGGAGCAGCTCTCCTCTCCCTGTTCCCAGCTGTGTTCCAGGCAGAGCCCTGCGGGGTTCAGAGCCCTGCGGGGTTCAGAGCCCTGCGGGGTTCACCCCACAGGACTGGGCTGTCCTGTTTAGCCTCCCCCAAAGCAGGTCCAGTGTCCCTGGGGTGCGGTGGGGGTCCCTCGTGTCCCAGGGCAGCTCCTGCAGACCTGTCCCGTTCTCAGTGCCTCTCCTGTGCTGGCCCTGGCACAGGGAGCTGAGCCAGGGGCTGGCTCTGGGCTCTGCTCGTGGCTGGGGCACCTGCCCTGGCTGCCCACTTGCCCTGGCCATGCTCAGTATGTTCAGTGTGCATTTCCACACAAAATCAGCCCTGCACAGCGCTCTGCTCTCGTGAGTGGCTGCCAGTGTGGGCCCCAGTAATTCCTGACTGGAGGACAGTCCCTACCAAACCCTTCACCTGCCTGTGGCTCGGGTGTGGCCAGGGGCCCTTTGGGGTCACAGCCCTGCTCTGGCCTTGTGCTGTGGTGAGGTATCCAGCTTGTGTAATGTCCTGTTTCTTGTCAGCTGAAGGGAATGTCTCCAGTAGTCTGTCTCTTTCCAAACCTCTCCTCTTCCTAGAATTAGGACTGTCCTGCTAATGCTGAGACTAAATTCCAGGCATGAAGAAATGGAGGAGAAACTCACCCCATGTACTTAGAAGAATGTCTTGCTCTTCTCCCATCACCTCCAGGGGTTTTAATGTCTGTGGCACAAAGTGTATCTTGGGAAGTCCATTGCAGCAAACATGTCCAAGTCCTGACAACTTAAAAAAGGAGAGAGGGATCAAAAGGATTTATATATTTTTTTGTACAGAGTTTTTTCTTAAACTGTATAATTTTGTAAATATTTTGCTTTTTTGTGTACTAAAATTACCGGCGTATAGATTTCAATAAGAATTGTTGTATTTTTGTATTTGGAAAATGAAAATTACAGTGGATTAATTAAGCTGTAAGAAAAATTGCAGTAGCCTTCAACACAGACAGAATGGATTCCTTTTCATATGATTTTAGCCCTAAAGTGACACTGGGGTGGCACCTGTGTCCAGGGGCACGGGCCAGGGATGAGGGCCATCCCTGAGAGCTTCACAGAATTGCTGTTTGCCCTCACAGCACCCTGGCAGGCTGGCCTGAGTGCTGGGTGCCATCCCAAAGGTGGCTGCAGCCCACAGGGCTGGCAGTGCCCCCCAGCCTGGCTGGACCCGGGGGCTGGAGGAGGAGGGGAGCTCTGGGGAACTGCTCTGCCTTTTGCCAAAGCTTATGGACTCCCCTGGTATTTTAGGGTGTGCTGGGCCTGTCGTGGCGTGGTTGGGTTGGATTTCTGTGTTTCCAGAGGCAGCAGAGCAGTACAGCTGAGTTCAGTTCATGGTGATGCTTTACTGGGACATCCAGCTGTGCCTCGGGCAGAACACAGCCCTCAGGGCACCTGTGTGCCCCAGCCAAGGGCACCACGCTGCGCTGGGGGTGACTCTGAAGGATGAGGGGGTGGGGAAAGGAAGTCACTGTGCAAAGAATTCCCTCCCTTTCCGTGCTGAATTAACCTGAGCAAAACAAACACCACCACCTCAATTCTGAAACCAGGCACCTGCTTAGGAAAGCACCACTTTAACAAAATCATGTGAAAAGGAACAAAGCTCCTCTTGGTGTATAGTAACCTTGTACTATAGTTTTTACAGATTGTGAACTTGTGTAATAGGATAATAGCAGATATTGTTGAATTTTTAATTGTTTACACATTAAAATTCATATATGTAATTGTTTTATTGATTACAAGCCAAATTTTTAAGATGCATGTTGACTTTTTTGCAATAAAGTTATAGTATGGAATGGTTCAAGATTTAGAAAAGGCAAAATTCTAACTGAAATAAAATGGAAGGAGAACCATTCAAAAAATAACAACTCTCAGAAAAGGAGCATTATCACTTCTTTGGGGAGAAGTGGATGTGTGAGGGGGGATTTATGTGTGTGTAATGTGTGTGCAGGTTTGGGTTAGGTAAGAGCTGAGAGGGAAATCTTCCAAGTGCCTTGATGCTCTGGAACAGAAGGCATGAGGACAGGTAAATGGATGGGAGGAGGTGGGGTGGAGGGAGTCCAGTAAGGGCTGGCTCACATTTCTGGGGGTCTCAAAGTTTGCCAGAAGCTGGAGGAGGTTGTACAGTCCAGGGTGGGTTCCCAGTCTCTTACAAGCTTGCAGAGTTCTGGACTGTTGGATTCAAATCCTGGCAGGACAGCTGCCAGTTCTGACTCCTTTGCAGACTGGGATAAAAACGAATGTATTCTATTACTACCTTTATTCTTGGTCTTTGTCCCTTTCACCAGTTCCTGTTGTTCCCTTCTGCAGCTCCTCCCTGTACCTGCTGTGTCCAGGTGCTGGGGGTGATACAAAACCTGTGTTTCTCTTCTGTGCTGCTGAAGAGCCTCTCCATGACAAACCTGTGGCTTTGAGACATCTTCTAAGTGCCAGGAGTTAAACTTTGGAATCTCCCTCAGCCCCTTTCCCTGTCGGCAGCCACAACCAGCCTTGTTCTGAAGGAAGCAGCAAAGTCCTTTAGAAGACAGATGCTGACATGGAGCAGGAAAGGTTTCGTGGCCAAAGCACTTGCTGCTTCCTATATGATTAAAATTCATTTTAATGGAAAAAAAGGCATATAAAATGCTGGAAGGGGGGAGTAGCATTTGTGTGTGTGTTGCTTTGGATGCATTTTTTTCCCCAGCCATTCCAAATGTGGTCTGAGAGCTCCCTGAGCACAGCAGCAGCGTTCAGAGGGTGGGACAGCTCCTCCCAGAGCCACGGGAGCCCTGCCAGGAGCCCTTGGAAGGCAGCAAATATCTACAGGAACTCCTTGAAGGGAACAGCCACACAAAGGTAAATTGCTGGTGTAGTTGTCAGGCCAAGAACTTCTTTGTTGTCTCCAGCTGAGGCTGTGTGGAATACAGCACTAACTTCTGGAGAGAGTTCCCAAAGGTGGCAATCTAATTTTAACTCATCTCTGCAAATGGGGGACCCAGTTCTGTCCTCTGGAGCAGGTTGTGTAACGTGTCTGGGCCTTTACTGATGAGATCACTGACACAAGGGGTGTTCAAAAGGGAAAAATAAGTTTGTCTGATGCTTCTCTGGAGGTTTTTATGTGCTTCCACCACTTTATTTCATGACAGACTTACAACTGGGATGATCAAAACCTAGATGCATAAACTAGAGCACTTTCTCTCTCTCCCCAGGATCATTCCACAGATGATTTCCAAGGGTTGTTTGGTAATCTCGGGTGGGCTGATCCCTGCGGGACGCTGGGTGTGGGAAGCCAGGCAGGGCCAGGGTAAGGCCTCCTGTGCCTTCTTGCCAGATGCCTCCTTCACCTGGAGCTTCCTCCTTTTTCCCACAAACCAGGTTTTTTTCACTACTTTTTCATGGCATCCGGAAAACACGGGTTTTTGTCAGAAGCATCTCTTGGATTTGAAGTTCAAAACTACATTTCACTTGCTCAAGAGACTTCAGCCCCAAGAGAGCCCATGGCAGGGGCTGTCACCACTGGGTGCCTCGGGCTGGGGCAGAGGGAAACCCCTGCAGGAGGAGGAGCAGGGAGCCCTGTCAGGACAGCAGGGTCGGTGTCTCTGTGCCAGCCGTGGTGGCGGGGACAGGAGCCTCCATCGGGGTCACTGCTCCGGGAGTCCCTGTCCCTGTCCTGGTGCGGGACAGCTCCAGGAGTGCCTGTCCTGGTGCGGGACAGCCCGGGGCCGCGGGGCACCAGCACTGATCGCCCCCAGCGCAGGGCCCTGGCTGCTCTGCTGCCGTTCATTGTTTCTCGGAGCCGAATTCCTCCGGTGCCTCGTCCTGCTGAGCCCCGGTGGTGCCGCGTGGCTGCTCCTGACGTGGGAGTTAATTATAGCCGGCAACCTTAAAGCACTCCTGCCAGTGATTTATTTAAACACTGATAAATTATACATTTCTTTAGTAATTCATGTGAAAATTATTTGGAGTCAACTCAACATCACATACCTCTGAGTGCTCTCTTGTGGCAAAAGCTCTGTCAGACAGCGCTTCCCTCCGCGCTTCCCTTCACGTTGGGTTCCCTGCAGGTGCCAGGGGAGTGAGGGGGCTCCTGGGACACTCCCAGCTGCTGCTGTCGGCACCCAAAGGGGGTTTGACTTTAAACAGTCCGAGCTCTCAGTGGCTTTGGGAGCAGACTGCACCTTCCCTGTGTCCGTGCTCCCCAGGACACCCCTGGGTGAGGATGCAGAGGTGCTGCTCCTGCCCAGTGCACGGCCAAGACCGCTCATGCTGCCACAGCTCTGGCACCTCTGTTGGGCTGGGAACAAACACCTTTCACTGAGTTAGAGGGTGAGACTTTGGGGGCAGTCCAACGTGTCAGCATTGTTCTCCTGTCTCCCCAAGATTGCCCTGACAAAGATACAGCTGTTTCACTTGTTGATTAGCAAAAAACATTAAGGAGACCTACTGTTTCAGGCCATGAATAATTAATGTTTGTTCCTCATTAACTTCTTGTGGCAGAGTCCTGTTAGATGCATTTAGATGTATTTCTAGAATTAGAAGCAAATATAACGAGAGGCCTGGCAGCTGAGTGTTCTGTTCCACCCCTGGAAAGCACTGCCCCACTGCTCCCATCCTCTCCAGCAAGAAGGGGAGAGTTTGTTCTGATCAACGACTGATATGTCCTTTATTACAAATTTAATTTCAGTGAATGATACAATTAATAAATTCTATCATTCATGTATGTTAAAAGTGAGTAAAGGATGCTCCTACTAAGAGAATGGCCTCCTGTTTTCCTGGGACCTTAAATCATAACCTTGTTTCCTGAAACATTCAAAACTAACTTAATGAGCTTTGCCCCTGCTGCTGCTGGACAAGGCTGTTTGTTCTGCCCCATCATCCAGCACGGCAAAGCTGCAGCACAGCTTTGGCACTTCTTGTGTTCTAACGTGGCCACAAGGCTCTGCTAATGGCAAAGGCTTTGGGGTTTGGTCTGGGATTAACACCCACAAACACCTGCTCAGCCCCTGGAGCCACCTGTGCCACTGCCTGAGGCCAAGGACGTGCTCAAGGCTTTGTTCTCTGAGAGCCCCTGTGCAGCCAGCAAAGCTCTGCTTGGATTTTAATTATGGAAGAGGAGAGAAAGCACTTCAAAATTAATCTGAAGCAATGTACAGACCCCAGATGCTTCCCCTTCCCTCTCCTCAGAAGGAAGTTCAGCAATTAGCCCAATGCTCAGTCCCTCTGGAGCTCTCTCTGCCGGGTTTGTGTGGGGTGGCCCTCACTGTGTGGACCTGCAAGTGTTCCCTGTCTGCAGAGGAAGCCCATCCTTGCTTTGATGCCACTGGCAGCTGTGCTCTTTGAAGCAATTTCCATCCCACTCGTATTAAAAACTTCCCAGAGGGGTGGGGGTCCTGCCCTGGCCCTTCCTTTTAACCCCCCAAGTTCTTCTGCAAAACTCCCTCCCATGCCCCCGTGGTACCACACAAGGCACAGTCAGACCTCCAGCTGCCCTCCCTGAGCCCACTGCTTCCAGACCTGCAGTACAAGAGGCTGCACTAAAGCAAGAGCTCTGCAGGACCCTCAGAGACCCCCTCAGTGCCAGACCCCCTCCTTTGGAGGCCCAACACTGCCTCGGTGACAGACAGCTCCTGTAACTTAGCAACTTTTTTTGCTCTGTTAAGGTGAGTTCTTCAATCTCCTTAATGAATAAGAGAATCAGGCCAGGTAATTGATGCTTGGCCATTTAGCTGATGAATAATTGACTGTCTGGGTAACTGGAGATATTTTCTCGATCAGATTGTGCAGTGGAACAACCCTGTCATCCATGTGCAACATGGCTCACAGCTTTGGGGTGCTGGGAATGTGCTGTGCAGGCTCAGGGCCTGCAGGAACCTTCCAGAGTCAGCTCTGGTCCTCTTCCTCAACACGGACCAGGCACACGAGCTCAAGCAGGGGCCCATGGAACCTCCTGAGGTTCAGCAAAGCCTGGTGATGATCCCTTCCAACCCAAACCATCCCAATTCTATGATTTTGGTAACTGGTTGCATTTTAGCAACAGAAGTCATCACATAAATCTTGACTCAGGTCTGGAAATCAGATTTCTTTTCCAGATCCACAGTGAAGACAAACACAAGGGCACAACAACGAGACCTGGCCAGGCCTCCAGGTGGGCTGGGGAGGGGAGCAAAGCCTCCAAAGCAGGAGCAGAGGAGGGGTGGAGGTGCCCCAGCAGGGAGGTGTCCCTGCGTGAGCTGTGTGTGCTTTAGCTGAATTGTGGATTAAATAACTCATGGTTTTATTTCAAACTTCCCTTCAGTCTTGTGTCAGTATGTACTGCATTTTTTTAAACTAAACTGAGTTAATGCAATGAAACCAAGAGCCTATTAGCACCACTCTGTGATGAGTTTGGAATTAAGATCTAAATAACAACAGAATATTTTGATGTATTAGGAAAATTGATAACAATCCATGAACTGTGGCAAAGGATGAAATGGCACATGCTTTTAATCTGACTTTTGCCTTCAGATTTCCAGTGAGTCACCAGCGATGTTTCATCAGGGTATGAGTTTGGGTTTTTTCTTCCAGAAATGCCATTAATTATTTACAGGTGGGTGAATGATCTCTGAAATCCATTGCAGTGACACCTTTGAGTCTGCAGACAGTTTCTGATGGCAAACCATCTGGGCTCCTTTAACTTGTTATTGTTTATCCTTTGGACTCCTCTCCCCTGGCTGTGAGGTGTAATGGCAGCAGACAGGGCCAGGAGCATCAATATTTTACAGCATTAATTAAAGGGAGCTCAGCAGCTGCACTGCCCAGCCCGGCTGCCTGTGAGAGGGAGGGAAGGACCGTGCTCAGTGCGGGTGCCCAGGGGAGGTGTCCTGGGCCGGGCCGGGCCGGGCTGGGATGGGCCGGGCTGGGAGAGGCGCCCTCCAAGCCGTGGCAGCAGCCCCGGGCGCAGAGCTGCGGTCGCACGGGTGATGCTCGGCTGTGGCGGTGAAATGTCCGTGCAGCCACAACGACACCGGCAGGAGGAGCGTGCGGGGTCCCCGGCAGCCTCTCCTCACGTGGGAGAGAACGAAGCAACAGCAGAGAGATGGGAAAAGCTGCCAGTCCTGAGCGAGCACCCCCGGAGCCGGGGCCAGGGCGTCGGGCTTTGACGAGCAGCGCTACCCAGGCTGTGCATCCACCCTCGCAGCTTCTTGTTCACTGGCGTTAACAGACAGCGCTAAATAAAGGGAGGGTTAAACCCAAAACAAAACAAAGCCCTGAAATTTATCCCTCTATTAATTACTTCCAGCAAGCAGGGGCGCCTTTAAAGCGGTGCCACTTCAGATAAAACTTTCATGCAGCTATTTAGGGCCTCTGAAATATAAATGATTTGCTTTAAATGTTTTATCATAAATCAGGGCAGGCAGCTTGGCCACGACGCTCCGGTTCCCCCGGCGGGAGGGAGCTGCGATCCCGGACCCCGGGCGGGACGGGAGGAGCGGACGGGAGCGAGGAGGGACCGGAGCGAGCGGGGCGGGCCGGGCGGGCCGGCGCTGTCCGTGGTGCTGCTCCGGCCCGCCGAGCACGGCCCGCGGTGAGCGCCCCCTCCAACCCAACCCGGCCCTCGATTCTGCGGCCTTGGCTCGGCGCGGTTCCCAAAGGAACCTGTTCCACCACAGCAGTGCCGCTTCTTTTCTCTGCCCACGATCAGAGCCAGTACCTTTGTCGGAAATCAGGAAATCAGCCTTCGGCTCCTGGTCCGGATTTACCGAGGCTTATAAGCCTTGGAAACTTTAAATCGTGGAGTACGTTTTATTTTGTTTAAGAACTTCGAATTTTGCAAAATATTTACATCTGTGGTCCCTCAAAGTACACCAATGTCTGAAGACGAGTGAAGATTGGGAGAGCAAAACCGAAAGGGCCGCTCAGTAGTAGAACAATGCCAACTTCAGAACCGCTTTCCCGGGGGTGGGGTGTATGGACGACGGCCCCTCTGCTCCAAACGTCAGCCCCGGGTTTTGCCCACGGAGAAACGCCCGCTCCTCCCCTCCTCCCCCGGGACCTGCCGGCCGAGGGAAGCGCGGGATTCGAGCGGGAGTCGCTCCCGGCCCCACGCGGCAGCCGGACACCCCCGACGGCGCGTCCGGCCCGCGCCGAGCGGGGCTGAGGGCGGCGGGCGCGGCCCCGGGGCACCGGAGGGTCTCCCCGCCGTGCCCGGCCCGTCGTGCCCGGCGCATCACGCCTGCGCCGCCCGTGTAAGATGAGCGAGGGAGCGCCGGGGGGGCGGGCGCCGGGGGAGCTCTGCCCTCCAACACCGCCGGCTCGGGCAGTGCCGAGGGCAGACACAGCCCCGCGCCCAGGCCCGGGGCCTCCCGCCCGCGGGCCGCGCCGAGATGATGGCCATGGACGCCAAGCAGCCCTTCGCCGTGCCCGCCGCCCTCCAGGAGCCCAAGTTCCCCAGCCTGCACGCCGGCGCCGAGGCGATGCGCAGAGTTTGCCTCCCGGCCCCGCAGGTACGTGGATGCAGCGCAATTACCGCTCTAAGCCACATTTTCTGACAGGCAGCGGGTTAATGTTTTTTTCATGTCGGCAGCACCATCGCGCGTCGCGGCTCCGCGGCCCCCCCGTGCCGCCCCCGATCCGCGCGATGCGGAGCGGGGCCGCTCTCTTCCTATTAATTTTTATGACCTGAGCTCCGGGGAGGACCCGCGGTGCCGGGGCCGGTTTTTCAGGCGGAGATGACAGAATTCCCCACTGACCTCGCCATGCGTGCTCTTGCTCGCAGCTGCAGGGCAATATATTTGGGAGCTTCGATGAGAGCCTGCTGGCCCGCGCCGAGGCGCTGGCGGCCGCGGACATCGCCCCCCACGCCAAGGGCCACCACCTCCACCCCCACTTCAAGCCGGACGCCGCCTTCCACGCCATGAGCGGCGTCCCCTGCGCCGCGGCCGCCCTCCCGCACCCCGCGGCCCTCGGCGCCCACCCGCACCCGCTCCCGCACCCGGCGCTGGACGGCGGCGACCTGCTGGAGCACCTCTCGCCGTCGCTGGCCGTGGCGGGGCTGGCCGAGCCCCCCTCGCTGCCCGCGCCGCTGCCGCCGCCGCCGCTGCCCGCCGCCGCCGCGGGCCCCCTGCCCGTGCCCGTGGGCGCCCCGGGGGCTCCCGCGCCCGCCGCGGACCCGCGGGAGCTGGAGGCGTTCGCCGAGCGCTTCAAGCAGCGGCGGGTGCGGCTGGGGGTGACCCAGGCCGACGTGGGGGCGGCGCTGGCGGCGCTGAAGCTGCCGGGCGTGGGCTCGCTCAGCCAGAGCACGATCTGCCGCTTCGAGTCGCTGACGCTGTCGCACAACAACATGACGGCGCTGCGCCCGGTGCTCCAGGCCTGGCTGGAGGGCGCCGAGGCCGCCCGGCGCGCCCGCCCCGCCGGCCCCGACCCGCCGGCCGGTGCCGAGCGCAAGCGCCGGCGGACCTCGATCGCCGCGCCCGAGCGGCGCTCGCTGGAGGCTTACTTCGCGCTGCAGCCCCGGCCCTCGGCAGAGAAGATCGCGGCCATCGCCGAGAAGCTGGACCTCAAGAAGAACGTGGTGCGTGTCTGGTTCTGCAACCAGCGCCAGAAGCAGAAGCGCATGAAGTACTCGGCGGTGCACTGACGGCCCCGGCCCCGACCGCCCCCACGGCGCGGCCCCGCAGACCCCGGGACCGGACGGGACGGGACGGGACGGGAGGTCCTGAGCCCTTCCCCGCCCCGCCTCGCCCCGCCCCGCCGAGCCAGCCCGGGACAGAGCCCGGAGGGGAGCGGAGCCGGGGAGGGAAGCGGCGCGCCGGGAATTCCGCGGGTCCCCGAATTCCGTTGTGGGCGGGCGAGGCCTCCGGGGAGCGCCCGGGCAGAGCCCTCCCCCGCGCCCCGCCGTCCCTCCCCGTCCCGCCGCCGCCAGCGAGCCCCGCGCCCCGCTCCCTAATAAAGCTTTATTTTTCAACCCGCCGGGCCGTGTCGTTCCTCGCCGCCCCGACGGGAACACCTGAAATAACCTGCAGGAGAAATTGCGCCCTCAATACGCCCCTCAGCGGGGCGACGCCCCGGGACGCGGGACCGAGCTTCGCCCCGCCGGGCCCCGCGCTGCCACCGGCCCCGGGGAAACGGAAACATCCCCCCACCAAAACCCCGGCCGGGCTCGTTTCTGAATCTGTTGAGGAGGGGGAAAGGCTTTTATTTGCCATTCCCAGAAGCACCTTAACGATTAAAGATTAATGTTCGAAGCTTGAGCCTCCTCTGGATATTCCACTTTAGCATTTCAATGAGCGACAAACATCGAACTTGAGAACCGGGTCTCCTCCTCCTCCTCCCCCGTCAGGGAACGATCTCACGAATTCACCTTTTCCTCTCGGGTAACGCTTCCTCGCACCGCGTTTTCCCAATCATCCTCAATGATTTTTCCACAATCAAATGTCCTTTAACAAAAAATACCCTTTTGCCATTACATTGTATTGTGGGCTCTGAAAATTTAGAATAAGGGCGAGGCGATATTAATCGCCTTCCGCGCTACAAAGGGGGCAACTCCGAGGGCATCTTCTCCCGCAGCCGCGGACTCCGGGCCGCTGTTTTTAGAGGTAAGATGTGCTTTCATCTCTTCCCTCGGCTCCGAGGACTGGCCCCGCGGCCGTCGGGGCGCTGGAGGAGCGGGCACGGCTGCGCTGGGCCAGGGGTCGGCTGCGGGAGCGGCCGCGGGGTGCGGGCATTTCCTGGCACGGGAATGGAGATCCAGCCCAAATCCCAGGCTGTGCCCCGGCCGCGGGGTACCGCAGCCTCACATCTTCTGTGTCCCAGCAGAAATGACCGCTAGCGCTGCTCTCGGACGGGATCAGTGTCCTCCCCGGGTCGGGTTAAACCCAGCCTGAGCCTCGCCAGCCCCTGCTCCGAGCCGGCAGCCAGAACACCCTCAGGGCTCCATGGCCGCCGTCCCTGCACACCTCTGGAAGGGAGATCGGACCGGGCTTGTTCCTGCAATGGCAAAGGGATCGCCGCTGTCTTACTGCTTGTGGTTCTTCTGGTGTTACCTGGCTTTGTGAGTTTGTGACGTTTCCGGCTTTGTCCCTTTTGCACAGCTCTGGAGAGCGCCTTTAAGATGTAAAACAAATGCTAAACAAACTTTCCCAAACCCGCAGCCGCTGCTGTCCCACAGAGCAGCTCCTGTGAGCTCCTCCTCACCTTCAACGTGTTCACCAGGGAGACCTTAAGCCCCTTGACCTTTTAGCTCACCCTCCCTCCCTCCCGGCTCCTTTTGTCCCGGCAATGTTCTGGACGAGGGGCTCTGCCCAGATTTCACATACAGGACCCGATCTCTTCATTTGAGATTGACTGTGGAGTGCTGGTTGGTCATCACCGGTGCCTTAGTCTGCCCCCGGGCTTGGCTCCCAAAGCTCTGGTGCTCTGGGGTAAACCCGCTGTGATGCAGGAAGCTCGCCTGGTCTTCCTGGAGCTGGGATGAACTCTTCCAGCCCCGGCAGGAATGGTTCAGAACCGCTCTTTAACGCAGAAGAGGCGAAAGGAGCTGCCCAGCGTTTCCTCTCAGAATAACGAGCGGTGCTCCGGAGCCAGAAAACGTCACCAGCAGGCGATGGGAGGCAGGACGGAGCCAGTGCTCGGAACTCCGGGTTTGTGAGACCACAGCCCCCTGCCCCCCACCCCCTCCTGCCTCATGGCTCTCTCCAGGTGTCTGGGGATCAGGAGTCACCATTCTCTTGGAGGGCTGAGGTTCCTTGTCCAGGGCAGGGTAGGTCTGTGGGACCCACCCTGGGACACTTCATTCTTCAAAACACACCCCGTGCACAAACCCATCTCCCACAGGTAAAATGAAAAATGCAGGTGAAATTTTCTGAGAAAGGGAATTCCCTTTCAGTGCCAGCCCAGATAAAGGGGAAAGGGAAACCTGCTGAAATAGGAAATGCCCAGTACACGTGTGGGAGACTCAGCAGGCAAACCCTGTCTATGGTTTCTGAACCACTAACAATTGATTTATTACTTTTTCCCCATTCCATGCTTGTTCCTTAATATCCTGCTCTCTGTCTCCCGAGACTTGTGCACAGGAGATGAAAGCACAGAAAACCAAACAAGCCATTGGCGCTGCTCACTCAATTGATTTTTACACAAAATTTGCCTTCATGCACAAAGGATGGAAAAATGATCCCATTAATAATGAATAACGAAAACAAATGCAGGGCAGAAATCAATAGCAGCACATCTGATAACACGAGGGGGCCGGGGGAGCTCCTAGATGTACAAAAGCATGTGTGAGCAGGAGGAGGGAGAGAGGAGAGAGGCTCAGAAGCCTGGGAGGTTCGGGAGCAAGGCAGAAGGTGCTGTGGGGCAGGTGGGGATGGCTGAAGGCCTGGCAGGAGTGTGTGTGTGTGTGTGTGTGTGTGTGTGTGTGTGTGCACATATGTGTGAGTGCACATACGTGTGCATGCGGGGGGTGCACACACAGGCACCTTCTGGTGGAGCTGAGGAGTGAGCTCTGGGTCCCCTCGACTGGGACAGGGCAGGAGGTTTAGGGATTCTGAGCAGGCAACAAGTGTGGATCCCGTGGCTGGAAAAGGACTGCAATTCTGAAGCGATTTCAGATGGGACGGAGCTTGAGAGGGAGCTGGGCTGGCTCCAAGGAGGCACCAGCGGGATGGTTTGGCCAAGTTCTGATGCTGCCAACAGGCTGAAATTCCTCAAAACCCAAAATAACTCTCATCCAGAGACATAAGGAAATACTCAGGAAAAATTTTAATTACCCTTTCAATGCCGGACTTTTCAAAGAGAGATTTTGTGCTTTTTCTCAGTAGTTTCTTCAGCAGGGGTCAGAGGAGGAGCAATGAAGGAACCTGAAATATTTTGGATAGAGCACATGTTTTCCTTGTCAGAGACACCGGAGTGGGAAAAGTCGTTTGTTTCCTCCTTTAATGAGGAAACCCGAAATATTGTAAATTTGAGGTCAGCCCAGGCAAAAGCCATGGGAGGCAGGGACGCGTGCAGCCGTGTCCCCTGCCAGCGGGGCATGTGTGCCAGTCATGTAGCATTAGTGGCTCCATGTTGCAGTCAGGCTGGACGCCACGTGCAGGCACATTAACATGGAAAACACATTAGCCCCCGCCGAGGAAACCTGAGCGAATTGGCCATGAGATGAGGCACCCTGGGATTTCACACCGATGCCGTTCCTGAGACAGGACAGCACAGCAGAGCTGAGGCCTGAGCAGTGGGTTGGCTCAGCTCACCGCAGTCCCGGGCAGTCCCCTGCTATGGGACGGGTCCGTCCCTGCCGCAGCGCCCTCCCCAGCGCCGGCCCCGGGCCACCGCGCCCGCCCCGCGCCGCGGAGCCGCGTCTGCCCCGACACCTCATGAAATATTCACCGCGGAGCCGGAGCGCCGCTGTCCCTCGGGGATGGAGGCGCATTTGAGTGCTCCGAGGATGATCTCCGCTCCTGCCGCCCTGTCACGCTCCCGCACAATCCCAGCCGGGTGTCCGCGGGAGGGGACACGGAGCCTGCCGGGTGTCCCCTCGGCTGACCCTGCCGCCACCCCCTGCCCCGGGGGAGCGCGGCTGCGGGGCCGCACGGGGCTGTGCGGGCTGGAGGAGGGCACTCGGGGTGACCAAAAGTCGTGCTCAGGAGCTGGAGAAGAGCCTCGCACAAGAAGGGAAGCGAACACAGCATCTCCAAGCCCGTGGGGAGCCCCCGCCTCCTCCGGCTAGGAGCCCCAGTCTGCGCCCCAGCCCTGGGCCGAGCTGCTCGGTGAGACCCAGCTCTGAGCCTGTCCCCATGGCAGTCCCCGGGCACTGCTGCACGGCAGCGCGTCCCGTAGCTGTCCCGTAGCTGTCCCGTAGCTGTCCCGTAGCTGTCCCGTTGCTGTCCCCTAGCTGTCCCCTAGCTGTCCCATAGCTGTCCCCTAGCTGTCCCGTAGCCCGTCCCGTCTCCGGGCAGGCGCGGGGCCGGCGCGGCCGCGTCAGCAGCGCAGAGAAAGCGGGAGAGCGGCAGCACCTAGGCACATCAATATTTCATAAAATGCCAGCAGCAACAGAGGGAGAGAGGGACCGGGAACAGAGCAGAATATCACACAGCTTTTTAGTGGTCTTTTTCTATTAGTGTCAGCTCTGTGGCTGGTTTCAGACAGGAGAACTTTCCCGGGATACTCCCAGAACTTCAAGGTGTGGCCGAGTGCCCTCCTGGCCAGGGCTTGCTCCCAGCTCTGTGGTGGCTGATGCAGGACTCTGATGCTTTCAGAAGGACTCACAGGGCCAGTGGCACTGTCCCTCCTGGCCAAGGAGCTGCAAGAAGCAACGTTCTGCAGACAGCCGGGCTGAGCTCTGCTCTGCTGGGCTTTTTCCAGCCACCACCTCCAACGAGCTCGTTTGGGCAAACCCCTGCTCTGACTGACTCAGGGCCCCTTCCAGATCTCCCACCCATCTGCTGCTCTTACCATGGCTGAGCCTGCACCCCCTTTCCCCAAGCAGGAGGGAATTTGTAGGCTTCATATCTCTGCAGGCTCAGAGATAAAAATGGGGTGTTCTTCTGTAAATACAGGGAAAGCCTGGGAGCAGACCGGGGCACTCGGGGCCTGGCTCTGGCATGCAGCATACGGTGCTGTGCTGTGCCAACAGGGAGGTGCCCTGTTAAATTCCAACAATGCCCAGACCCACTTGCTCCCCACAAGGCCCAGACGATGCCTCACGTGCCTCAGAACGGGCCAGCCCAGCTCCAAGGCCAAGCAGGGGCACAGCAGCCATGGCCCACAAGGTCCCCGCGGCTGGAGGGGATGGGGATGAGCCCAATGGCTTCACCCCCAGCTTCAGCAGTGAGGCCGAGGGGGGCTGGGAAAGCCCTCGGTGCCAGCAGGAGCCTCCCCCCCTGCTGCCCTCCAGCACAGGATCTGGGGCTCTCCCTGCCAGATGCTGGCACCGCAGCAGCCCAGAGGCCCTGCAGACAGCCCAGGGCAAAATTTTTAATTTGTCATCATACTTCAACGTGAATTGTGAAAAAACTAAAAAAGAATGGCAGGAGGTTGGTGTCTCCAAGACGACACAGCCCCACGGCTGCTGCAGCTCCACGGCTGGGGCCAGTCCCAGCAGCTGCACAGCAGCTCTGTGCTGGTATCTGGCACAGCAGAGCCAGCACAGAACAACGGGTCTGGGGAGGATTGGCAGGAGAAAATGGGGAACCAGGGCTGCAGTGAGGGACCCAGCTGAAAAGTTGTCTGGAAAACTGCCTGGATACCCAGCGTGCCCACAGCCCTTCCATTTGCAGGATTCCATCAGCAGATCCACTAGCTCTGCAGTGGGTGGGGTTTGGGATTCCTCTGGGGAGATTTCCCTTGGCTCCAGTGCTTGCCACAGCCCCGTTCCCAAAGAAGCACAGCCATCAACACCCTCCCAGCTCTGGGAGCAGTGCCAAGGCTTCCTGAGGGGAGGAACAAAACCCACTGGTCCCCTCGCACCTGCACCCCCGGAGCCCACTGGAGGTCAGGGAGGGTGTCCAGGCAAACAGCAAATTGAGCCATTGGAATTCTTGGTTTCAATGAAATCCAGGGAAGTGCGTATCGATCACAGTAAATTGCACTGTTGCCAAGAGCCACGTCCTGCGGCACAGGAGCTGCCCGCAGATTCGTCAAAATGACTCGTGTTTTGCAGCTCACCATTAGCTAACTGCTCCTGAAGGAGCTGCAGCCTGAGAATTCCTGACTGGAATGTTTTGAGAACACAAAGGTGAGGGGGCTGGGGTACAGCAGTGGCGCCAGCCCCCCCGAACCTGGGAGAGGGCCCTGCAGCTGCTCCTGCCTGCTAGCTTGACATCAATAAAACATGGAGACAACCCTGGAAAGGGAGATAAAAAGAGGATGAAAGACACATGGAAGACAGGCAGCCCCCCTGCGTGTGGAGGATTTGAGCACTCGTGGGCAAAACCAGTTTTAATCTCTGCCGTCAGAAAGAGTTGGTGAGGTGGATGCGGTGGGGACAGGGAGGGAGGGACACACGACTCCATCTCTTGCCTCCGGCAGCGCGGAGCAGCCACTGTGCCCCTCACCCCGGGGCACAGAGCAGGGAGGGACCCAGCCCCGACCTGCTGCTAGCCTGCAGCAGGACATGCTGGGATGGAGCAGGACGTGCTGGGATGGAGCAGGACGTGCTGGGATGGAGCAGGACGTGCTGGGATGGAGGAGGACATGTGGCATGGAGCAGGATGTGATGGGATGGAGCAGGACACATGGCATGGAGCAGGACACACTGGGATGGAGCAGGATGTGATGGGATGGAGCAGAACACACAGGCTCCTGGGGAGTCCCAGCACCCACCGACCTCTCCCTGATCCTCACAGTGGCAGCAACTTCAAGCAAAACACATGAATAAAGACCCCCAAGCAGCAAAGTCAAAGTGTGTAAAAGTCTCTGTGGCTCAGCACCACCAAAAGGCCCCACAGCAACTCCTTATTTTCATTATCTAAGAAAGACAGATCTTTTTACTGAGAGCAGGAGAGGAATGGGAAACGTGGGGTCACAAAACCAGTTAAGAGACGGAAGGGCCTGACGGCCCGGGAAGGTTCTGGCGTCCTCCGCCGCAGGACCGTGTCCCGGGAACACGTCCCTGCTCTCCGCCCGTCGGCTGCTCCCTCGCAGCGGGCGCTGCAGCTGCCGGCAGGGCCCAGCAGTGCTCGGTGTCCCATCCATTCCAAAGGCAGCAGCGCCGAGCTCCCGGTGCCGGCGGCGCTCAGCCCTAGCTCTGGGGTTCCCCAGTGCCGCTGCCGAGCCGGAGCGCCCCGGGAGGAGCGGCTCCGTGCCGTGCCCACGGTGCCGGTTCCAGGCACCCGGCACAGGGCAGGTGCAGCCCGCTGTGCCTCCCCCGCTGCCCCGTTCCTCCTCCCGTTCCCCGTGTGCCGGGCTCCCCGGGCGGGCCCTCCGGTGCTGCCTCCAGCGAGGGCTGCGGACCTGGCCCGCGGCGGCACAGGGCCGAGCCCCCGCGCTCCCCGCAGCCCCCGCATGCCCCGGACAGCCCGGATTCCCCGGACAGCCCGGATTCCCCGGGACAGCCCGGATCCCCCGGACACCCCGGATCCCCCGGATAGCCCGGATACCCCGGACACCCCGGATCCCCCGGACAGCCCGGATCCCCGGGACAGCCCGGATTCCCGGGACACCCCGGATCCCCGGGACACCCCGCATCCCCCGAATCCCCCGGACACCCCGGATCCCCCGGATACCCCGGATCCCCGGGACAGCCCGGATCCCCCGGACACCCCGGATTCCCCGGATCCCCCGCGCGCACACGCCCCCTAGCGGCCGCCGGGCTCCCCGCTCCGGGATCGCTCATTGGCTCCGTGGCCCCGTGACGTCATGGGGCGGAACATTCCCTATTTGGTTTGGGGTGGGCGTGCCCCGCCGGCTGCGGGCGGTGATTGGCGCCCGTGGTTCCGATCGCTGATTGGATGCGGCTCCTCCCTTTCCCCCTACGGCGTGAGTCACTTCCGCTTCCCCCGCCGGGTCGCGCCTCACGTGACCCCAGGCGCGAGCGGCGCGGGCCGCCCGCGCGCAGCCAATCGCGGCGCGCCCGGCTCCCCCCATTCAAAGCCGGCGGGTGCGGCGGCCAATGGCGTGGCGGGCTCAGCCGCGCGCGCACTGACGGGCGGGCGTGAGGACCAATGGGACGCGGCGGGGCCTGCGCGGGGCGGGGCGGGTGCGCGCGACGGTGGCGGCCATGGCGGAGCGGGGCGGCGGCGACGGGGAGGCGGCGGCGGCGGGCGAGCGCTTCGGCACCGACCTCCGGTACGGCGGGCCGGGGCCGGGCCGGCGCCGGTCTGCCGGGAGAGCTGGGGCGGGGCCGGGTGGGCGGGGCAGGGCGAGCGGGCCGGCGGGAGCTCTCCCGCCTCCATTCCCGACCCCGCGTGCGGCGGGACGGGCCCTGTTCCCGCTCACTGGGCCGGGGCCGCTCCCGACGGTGGGACCGGGTGCCGGGAGGTCCGCTCGGAGTGCGGATAAACCTGTCGGCGCTCAGCGTCTCATAACCTTCGGTTTTTTGGAGTCTGAGTCCTCATGCGACCATTGTATTGCGCTGCCCCAGTGGTGGGCACAGGTGTCCCCCGGAGCCGCAGAGCCGCTCCTGCCGCCCCTGCAGGCCAAGGGTTTTCCGAGATCCCGTGCAGGGCCCGGTGCTCAGCGCGGGGACAGCCGCGGGCGGGCCAGGCCCTGCCGCGGGTCCCCTGCGAGGGACGCAGGAGCTCCTGGTGCTCCCTGGTGCTGCAGATCCGACACCAGCGGGCACGACCGGCCGGAGAGGCTCGGGACGGACCTGCAGGCCGGCGTCAGAGCACCGGATCGTGCTCAGGGAGCTTCGGTAGATCAGGAAGGATGCGCTTCCCAGGGGCTGCATACCCCATCCCAGCCGTGGTTATCCATTTTCATGAGTAATTCACCAGTGAGGACTAATAACCTTGAATTGTGAAACAGAAAAACATCTTGAAATAGTTGCACACTTGAATCTACCCACTCAAACGTGACGTGTTTTGCACATCGTGTTGGTGTTTATTGTTTTTTTCCCGGTTCCTCGTCACAGCGGGCGGTGGCGGTGACCCGTGTCCCTGTGTCCCTCTCTCCCCAGGATGGCTCAGCAGCAGGCGCTGCGGTTCCGCGGCCCCGCGCCGCCCCCCAGCGCGGTGCTGCGGGGCCCCCCGCCCCTCCTGCGGCCGCCCCCGCCCTTCGGGATGATGCGGGGCCCTCCTCCGCCCCCCCGGCCCCCCTTCGGCCGGCCCCCCTTCGACCCCAGCATGCCCCCGATGCCGCCGCCGGGGGGGATCCCCCCGCCCATGGGGCCTCCACATCTACAGGTAAGGAATTCCCCTGGGTTGTGTAGGTGGGATTTAGGGATTTTTCGTTCCTTTTGACACGTGGAAGTGTCCAGTTCTGGGCCCCTCAATTTCAGGAGGGACATGGAGGTGCTGGAGCATATCCAGAGAAGGGCGGTAAAGCTGGTGGAGAGTCTGGAGCACAGGTCTGATGAGAGCAGCTGAGGGATCTAGGGGGTTCAGCCTGGACAAAAGGAGGGTCGGGGTGGTGCTAGAGTCCCCATCCCTGGAGGTGTCCAGAGAACGATGGGATGTGGCACTCAGTGCTCTGGGCTGGGTGACAGGGTGGGGATTGGGCACGGGTTGGACTCGATGGTCTGGGAGGTCTTTTCCTATGTAATTGATTCTGTGATTGTCTGGAAATAGGATGAGAATGAACATTGAAATGGGTGAAGGAAACAGCAAGGCAAGAGGAGAACACAGGGCTCAGGTGTGGTGTTATACACCACTGCATACCTGTGGTGTGCAAATACAGCTTCTGCTCAGCTCCTCCACTGCTAAACTGATAGATGGTTTAAGATCTTTTCTCTGTTTTTCTGAGGCCTGAACAGTTTGCAAGGGACAGCACCTTTCTGAAGGATTGTTTCAATTGCCTTGTGCTGTTATTTAATTGCTTTGTGGGCAGTGTAAGTGCCGTGTGGGCTGTATGCAGGATGAGGAGCTGAATGGTACCACGTGCTGTAAATAATGGATTAAATCCACTATTTGTAGTTACAGTTTGAAGAACCAACTAGAGGTACTTTGAATCGCAGGTCTGGCTGTGGGAATCTCCCTGATTTGTCTGATTCCCATCAGGGTGTGCTGCTGCTCCCGGCTGTCACAGGGGCTGTGAGCTCTGCAGCTCCTCAGCAGCTCCAGCTGTGCTGGGTGTCTCAGGCTGTGCTGGCCCAGTGCTCTGCTCCACACTCAGGGCGTCGTTCCCTGCCCAGTGCCCAGTGCAGAGGCAGGTGAGGTGGTGAAGGGCCTGTGCTCAGGGCAGGGTTCGGGATGTGCTGGGACCCTGGCTGCACTCCTGGCACTGACTCCCCATGTGATTTTACTGCACTGGGGAAAGCAGATGGCAAGTGAGCTTCTCACTGGATTCTTCATACAGGTTGTAAGGGCAAGAAAGAGGAAGCTCATGGTGTAGCAGGTGCAGGAGCTGTTGGGGAGGAAGAAGGGAGGGAAGGCAGGCTGCAGTTGAGTTGAGGGCTTTTTTTGTTTGTGTAGAATGCCATCCATGACTCTTGGCTTCCTTTCTAAGTAGTAGTTAATTTGTCATTCAGTTAGAGCTGGAGTGATGGGGATAATTAGGGCTGTTCAGGTGTTTGCAGAGTAAGCTAAAGAGCTCTGTGAGTTTTGTCAACTGTTTTTACAGGGAAGTGTTCACTGTACTTGTTGCATGTAGTGAATTTCAAACAGTCCAAATGAAAAAGTAAAATGAAAGAACTGAATGTACTTTGAATTACAAGTTCAGGCTTTTGGGTAAGTGTATGCAGGACAGGTCAGGATTTCTTATCATGCAATAATGAACATGTAAGTTCATCTTATTTTTATTTTAATTGGCACTAGTTATAATTTTAATTAGTGGGAAATTTAGGAGTGTAATGGGTTCTAATTAAACCCACTGCTCAGCTGTGCTGACAAACTGGGTGCTTACTTGAAATTTAGGGCTTTTTAACATTTCTTTCCTGGGAGGATCATTTGGTTTCTGGGATATTTGGTTCACACATAGGGATGTCTGAGCAGCAGCTATTTGGGAGCAGCTCTTCCATTCTTTCTCTTCCTTGCATTGAGTATTTTCTCCTTTTCAGGAGAGGACTTTTACACTTTTCTTTGACCACATTTCTGTTCAGGCCACCTTTTTCAGGTGCCTTGATATTTGCGTCTCAGAAGTGAAGTGATGGCTTCAGCTGTTCTGCCACGGGTCGGGGGTTGGCAGGAAGCACATTCCCTGAGCTGGGAGCGTTGGATTGTTAGAGAAGCTTCCAAGCCTGGCACAGCGGTCCTTACTGCTGGTGTAGTGGCTCTTGGTTCTCTAAGAAAGGAAAGCTTCTTGAAATTATATTGTTGTTACCATTATCATCATTATTGTTATTATATGCCTTTAGAGACCACCATTTATGCCTCCTCCCATGGGTAGCATGCCACCACCTCCTGGTATGATGTTCCCTCCAGGAATGCCGCCGGTCTCTGCGCCGGGAACACCAGCAATGCCCCCAGCTGAGGAGATCTGGGTAGAGAACAAAACTCCCGATGGGAAGGTGAGATGGGGGCCGTGGGTGGTCCTGCCGTGAGCCCCGGTCACACAGGCAGGCACTGGGCTGGGGTCCCCGGGGGCTGGGGTCCCTGGGAGCTGGGGTCCCTGGGAGTTGGGGTCCCTGGGAGCTGGGGTCCCTGGGAGCTGGGGTCCCCGGGAGCTGGGGTCCCCGGGGGCTGGGGTCCCCGGGGTCAGGGCAGCCGTCCTGCCGCATGCTGTGGGTGACGGGGCCGCTCTCCCTCAGGTTTATTTCTACAACGCACGGACACGGGAGTCGGCGTGGACAAAGCCAGACGGGGTCAAGGTCATCCAGCAGTCGGAGCTGACACCAATGCTGGCGGCCCAGGCCCAGGCCGTGGGGGCCTCCACGCCCACCACCAGCAGCCCTGCGCCTGCAGCATCTCCATCCACCTCCTCCAGCACGCAGTCCTCCACCACCTCCACCACCACCACGGCCACCTCCGTGTCCCAGACCAACTCCAGTGAGTACCCGAGGTGTCTCAGGCCTCGCAGTGGTGGGAGCAGGTGGTGGGGCTGCTGCATGGGGAATTGCTGCAGCAAAGTCTGGGTGTTCAGGACGAAGTTGTTTCAGCATGGAGTGTGAATTTAAAGTACAGTCGTTAGTCCAGAAGAACCTTGCATGCAAACTTTTTTTCTCCCCAGTCTCAGAATTCTTCAGGTCTTTGTGTATTTTTCTTCTGCTGTTATCACATCATCTCAGAGCTATTACACATCTATTTCCTTTTGACTACAAATAGAGCTAAATTGTTTTTAAAAATGTTTCTCAAGAAACGTTGATTTAAGGTAGGAGTTCAGCTTTTCCCTATTTTCTCCACGGAATCTGTTTCTGTAGGTCGAGTCTCAGAGCTGCTGGTCTGTGAGCATTGGTTGATTACAGAATAGAGCTTCTTTGCTGTATTTCTTTTATTAGCATTATTCCTCTGCCTAAGCCTTCCCAGTTCGTATTTTCTAGAGTTCCACAAAGAGGAAAAAGAAAGTCATTTTTGTTCATTTATGACCTTTGAATGATAGTCTGGAGATTACTGCTGCTTCCATGGACTGAGCCTTTGCTTGTAGGCGTTTTCCAACTTAGGAAGGGGGACTGAATTTGTGCAGCAGGCACAGAAATGCATGGCTGTGCACACAGCAGCATGGCCCACGTGTGCTGCCCCGGTGCCTCAGTGCGTGTCAGCACAGGTGTGTGCTGAGTGCTGAGGGTCTGTCTGCTGGGAGCAGTGAGCGAGGCCAGTGCCCAAAGCCAGGTGTGCAGGGGAAGGAGCAGCTCGAGAGCATCCTGCCTTGCATGCAGGGCCACAGACAGACAGCACTGGTGCTGAGTAGGAATCTGGCACTGAGACACGGGGCGTTGGAGCTGCACTGGCTCAGACCTGTCTACTGAGCCAGGCCAGAGAGTGTGCAGCAGGTGGGCTGTTCCAGCTCCTGCTGTGGGGTAGAGCTGCATTCTCTGGAATTCATCTTTTTCCTGTAACAGGTGAGACAAGTCAAGCTTAACTCACCATTTAACCTGAACTTCAGAATGTGTGTGTGAAAGGGAGTCAAATTTAGGTAACAGTCCAATTCTGCTTTCATTAAGGCTGCAGGGAAGACATGTCATTAAAGCAGCAGGGAACTTTTATTGCTCAAAGTGTTTTAGGGCTTTTGTTTAATTTGAAGGGTAATTCGGTATAATTTTAATTCACTGTATTGAGCTATGGTCTGCTCTGATTGCTGTGCTGAGTGACAAGTCAGGTAGGAGGTAAATGTTAGCTCCTGACCCAGTGTCAGGCTGGGGAGAGCTAGTCATGCTTTGGACCAGCACTTTATGCACCTTCTCTTTGAATTTCCTAATGTTAAATGCTGACAATCTGTTCCACTTCTACCTGTTCTATCTGCTAAACTTTGTCTTTGCTTTCAAGAACTGTTACTGTTGGTGTCTGTGCCTAGGTGATGAAATTTTATAATATAAATACTTTTATAACTCTTAGACTTGGCCTGTAAAAAGACCCTGGGATTTCTGGCTGAGCTTCATTCTTGCCTTGTACTGATTTGACTTAGGTCTTACAAATCACATACTGACTGTCAGCTCTGTTTCCCTAAATGTTAGGCACTGCTAAGAACTTTCACCCTTTCTGAAATGCTTATCAAAAGTCTTTATTTAAATATGCTAATACTCGTATGTTGTTTGGAATGTTTCTGGTAGTAATAGAAAATGCAGAGTGTGCCCCTTAGAATATGGCTGTAAATTTGTGTGGTTTCTTTTTTTTCTTTTTCCCATCTCCTCTGCACAAAATCTTACAGAGTGAGTTTACAAGTTTAAGCAGACGTCTCAAGTTCCTGTTGGCCTGTGCTGTGAGACTGTTTGCTCCCAATTAAAACAATTTGAAATTGAAACCAGTCATGCTGCAAGGATTATGGAACTGAATGCCAGATACGTGTTTTCCTGCTGGGAAGCACTGAAGACCAAGACAGTTCTTGCAGCTCTTGAAGAAAAGTATTTTCCTTTTCCGTGCTTATTTACACATTTATATTGACATTTTCCTGTTCTGGGGGCGCAGCCCAGCATAGTTTATAAGGCAGACTGCTGTCACGCACATGCTGCTGCTGTTAAAAGCAGAACCTGTGTTCATGTAACACAAGGACAGCCTGTTGCCATTGGAAACTTGCTGTAACCTTCCCTTTATGTTTCTCTGAACGGAATAGAACCTCATTTCAGCCTGTGCTTGTCCTTTGATACAGCCCTGCTACTGCTGTAGAGACACGTTAGGTGTAAAGAATGGGACAAATTGAAATTGGAAATTGACTTTCTTTGTGAATATTTAATGTTCCAGAGAAGGCAAAGTATTTTTTGTCCAGGAGTGTCTTCCTGCTGGTTATATCTGAGCATACCTGCTACTTACCGGGAAACAGAGCGCCAGTATGTTTGCAGCAATATATTGCAGTGTCTAAGATACAAGGTGTTCTTTTGTGTTTTTTTATCAGCACCTACCACACAAGACCAGACCCCGAGTTCGGGTGTTTCAGTTGCCACACCATCAGTCAGTGTTTCAACCTCTGCTCCTTCTGCTACACCTGTGCAGACTGTACCCCAGCCAGTCCCACAGACATTGCCTCCTGCAGTTCCTCATGCAGTACCTCAACCAACTGCAGCAATTCCTGCTTTTCCACCAGTAATGGTACCTCCATTTCGTGTCCCCCTTCCTGGCATGCCTATTCCACTTCCAGGTAAATTGGCAAACTGTAATTGTCTTGTCTGCTACATGTCCATGTTGTCAGTTGTTTGCGCTCATGTGTCCACTGTGTACAGAACTTGCCTGGATCCTCTCCTCAGAGTATCTCTGAAAGAATTCAGGGTCAGCAGACAGACTTTTTAATTAACGAAGAACATATATTTTTTGGACTTGTTGTTCTTTGCTATACTTGGCAGAAAACAGCTGCATTTAAACATGTACTGTTTAACTGAGAATATTGAGCACTATCTTTTACTAATTGCAATATTGCTTTAATTTTTTTCTACTTACTTGATTTAGACCTTAAGTCTTGTTCATAAATATTCACTAGGACATGGATGAGCAGGAAGAATTACCATGGAAATCATGACCACAGTGAGATCAGGTGTTCCCAGTTCCCAGGCTGCAGGCATTGGGTTGGATGCTGAGGGTTGAGGTGTGACCTGAGGACCATAGTGAGGCATTTAGGGTGCCAGGGTGTTGTTATTCACAGGCTTTAGGTTTAAAGAACATAGAGAAGGAATCTTAGATGGCAGCACACCTCTTCTGCATATATCATAGTTTCTTAAATTTTTATGAAGTGTTTATATACCTAAGGAAGGAATGTTAGGCTGGCAGAATGTTGGACTCTCTGTCTGTAGTTGCAGAGGGCCTCCCAGGAGATCACTAATGATGTTTAGCACTTACCCACCACGTTCATTTGCATGGAATCCGTGGAGTTCCTGTTCTGATACAAAATTGATGTGCACAGGGGCACTAAACATACACCAGGAGCTGATGATTTTGTGTTACAGGGGGAGGTTGGAGACTGCAGTTGTGTTGGATCCAAGTTAGTTTCAGATTTAAAAAGACAAAGAAGCAGCTCTGAGCAGCATCTTCGTGTTTCTGACTCTCTGTACAGGCTGAGTGAGGTGACTTCCCTGCTGCCCTCCTAGTGCAGCCACCCAGTGGATGTGGAGGGAGGCCTTCACCTCCCCACTGAATTGGATGGATGAAAAGTAACCCTTCAGAGCACTCCTTTGATCAGAGAAAAAAGCCTGAAAGCAATTGAAGTGTGGACTAGACGAGAGCACCAGCTTTTAGCTGCCTCTGCTTTTAGAATAGTCTTCTAAAATAACTGGGCAAAGCTACTTTAATCTGTATTGGCCTGAAAAGGAAATCACAGTAGTACTCGTTGGTTTAAACCAGGAAACAAGTACTGTTCTGAACGTGATATTCCAGGCTGAACAACAAATGAATAAAGGGTAGGAGAAAGAAGTCTGTTTATTTGTGAGGTTTGGAAGAATAGTAAAAACAGTTAAGCCTTAAAGGTAATTGGCTGAACGTTCTCAGCTGCCATTTCTAACCTTGCCAGCAAGGGACCAGCATGGAATGAGGGGTCTTTACACACTGTGAGGGATATAATCAATGCAAGTGTGACCTGTTGGGTAAAATGGGATGGTCAGAACAGTGGAGGGCAGTGTCAGTGGAAATGGAGATTCTGGGTGTATGCCCAGGTTGGGCTTTATTGTGAGCTCTCCATCAAAAAGTTTTGGGAGTAATACAGTACAGGAGCAATGACAGAGTAGGAACATTGATCTCCTAAACTCATTTTTGAAAATGATTTTTTTCAGAGCTTCCTTGGTAAGAGGTGTTGGCTCTGAGCAGTTCTCCCTGTGAGCTGGGCTGCAGGTGGAACCCACAGCATGTAGGAAGGACACCTGGCAGCAAAGTGCTGCTTGCCCTAGTGGCTCTGATTCATCAGTTTGCTCAGTTTACAGAATGAAATCTGTCAGCTTCTTTCAGCTAATTCTGACTAGACTTGGTTGTGATGGTTTTTAAACACTGTAAAAGAAAAGGAAAACAGTAAAATAGTTTACAATAACAAGAAACAAAAGAGAAGTCAAATTCCTTCAAGACAATATCAGGTGAAGTCAGGTCTTATGAAGGTTAGTCTGTAGATATTTGGGGCTTTCAGCCCCATGGCTGAAACCAGGTATGATATCAGCCAGAGGATTTGAAGTTGCAGGGACAGAGCTGAACAATGCCACTGTCAAGTGATTTCAAAGTTAATCTCTATGTTAAACTGCAGTAAGAAGGAGTAATGGAAGAGTTTGTTAGTGATATCTCATAATCTCAGATCTTAAAAAGTAAGTCTGCTTTCTCTCAATTCCTATGTTTTAAGTCAGTTTTATGTTTGGGAATGACCTTGGCAGCGGAAGCAGCTTGGATGTTTGCTCAGTCTAATCTGTGCTGCAGCATCCCTGGCTCCAGCGATCCCCAGATAGTGTTATTTGTACTGACTCACGTTGGAGACATGCTGTAACTTCCTTAACAAAACGAATTTTCAGATCCACTGTCAAGTACATAACATGACCACTCTTCCAGTTTAGACAAACACTTCAATCAGTGCTGTTTGAGTCAATGTTTTTATGTCTCAATTCAATACTTTTAAAAATAAAACTAGTTGCAATTCTCTCATGCAAAGTATTTAAAAAAAAAATTACAATTCTGTCTTCCCACAAATTTATTTTCAAATAAATTGGCAGTATTTATGTATGCTTTGCATATTAGATCTGTAGTGACCAAATCCAGAAACTACTTTGGTTTTAAACAGGGGTTTAATTTCACTTTCCGCTGGAGCATTTCCCACCTCACATGATGAATTTGATCTTTTGAAGGGAAGTGTTTCAGTTTCTGACTATCCAGGCTCGACCAGCCAGAGAGCACTTCTACAGTTGCCTTCTACACCCAAAATGGAGGTTTTGGAAATGCATTCCCCTCAGTCTTGTCTGATTTCCCACTGATTTTGATCTGATCAAAGAGGATGAGCTGCTCACCTTTTTGTGTCTTTTTGTATCGTTTCTTACTGAGCTGGAGAGCAGACCAATGCATGGTGCCAACTCTTTTAAGGCGAGTTTTGGCTTTTAAAGCATTTTCAGCTCATGCCATTCTTGATAATGAAAAATAAAGAGAATGCCCCTGACCTAGTGCAGCTTTGTGTACCTCTGTCTGCAGCTTCATTGCTTTGATTTCTTTAACCCCTTTCTTTCACGTCCAGCCTTGCTGTAATGACCCTTGTACCCTCAGCTCTCCCTCTGGATTGCACTTGGCTGTCCACCCTGCCTTGCTTTGCTGCTCTGACTAGTTCAGACCTGTCTTTCTACCCTTACTCTGCTCTCTAACTGCAGCAGCAGACTGGGAACCTCAAAGCCTGAGTTTCATTGTGCTGCTGCTCCCCACAGGTCTGTCCCAGCAGAGGCTGCCTATGGAAGCAGCCCCAGTAGTGGGATATTCTCCTGTGGTGCTGCCCTACAAGGGGAGCTGCATTCCCCCTTGGATGAACTTAAACCCCTGAGAATTTTTTCTTTTTAATGACATCCCAATAACTTGCTAAGCAGCTGGTTTAACATAGGCAGAGACTGTTGCTGCAGCTTAAAATTAATTCTATATTTGATCTGGCATAAAATGTTGGAGCAAAAGTAATTCACATTTTCTTACTGGAAGGCTTCTTCTCTGCCAGCTTCAAATGGCATTCCAAATTGTGGCAGGAAGTCGTAGCAGCCCGTGGTAGCTGACATCCCATGGCAGCTTTCCAACATGCTTCCTATCCGTTTTGCAGGTGTAGCAATGATGCAAATAGTCAGCTGCCCGTATGTAAAGACAGTCGCTACCACCAAGACCGGTAATTTCCAAACCCATCCTAGTTCGTTTTGTCTGTAAGTTGGCATGGTAGTGAATGTGGTTGTTTCTTTTATTTCTTTATTTGCTTCCCCACTTGAATGATTACATTTATTTTATTTTCAAAACCAGTATAAATGAAATATCATATTTGGTCAGGAGATAACTTCCCCAAATAACTGTTAGTGTCAGCTTATTCTGTACCCAAACTCCCATACAGTTTTCTGTAACCATTGAGTTCTGTAATGACTGTGACTCTCATGCCCATACTTAGTTCCTAGTTTCTTGTGTGGATTTTTGTTTTCCTGCTCCACATGTGCAGTGGCTGGCTGTGCTCGCATGTTGTGTGCGTGTCTGTGTGTCTGAGTGTGAACTTTCATATTCAATTGTGGATTTATGAGTAGTCACTCGCTGAGAACACGTTATGACAATGTGTAATGTGTGATTTCAGTTATTGAAAATGAGACTTTTTCAATGTTAAAGGCTCAAATTTATGATCTTGAAGTTCCAGTCCTATCCAATTGGTTGTTCTAGAACTTGTCATTCCAAATCTGTTCATTAAACTCAGTTTGTTGGGATGAGTGGAGAAATAATAGGATACTGCAGCATCTTGGCTTTCCTATCTTTGGATATTTACTTGCCATTTTGCTTTAGGATTTCAATAAAATGGTGTTTTTTTAATCCGTTTGCTGTACTAAACAAACCCAACAATCTGATACTGTTTAATTCTCATCAGGTTTTATCCAAGGCTCTGAATTAATGCCAGTATTTAAGATTTATCAGAGTTATGTTCTGTGTTCTATGGCTCAAATTCAATCCACTCTTGCCTTTTTTAAGAGCAATAGGAATGTCTCATACAGCAGCTTAATTAAGCAGTGGAGTGGACTTAACCCCAATTATTTGCTGCAGGCATCTGATAAAGATTTTTCTAATAAATAGAGAACCTAATTTTAAAACAGTAGAATAAATGTGTAAAAGCTATCAAGCTTTGTGCTTTGCAGAATTACACTAATTAATTAAAATCCAATTTGCCTGGGAATGGGCATCACTGATTGCAGAACACAGGAAGGAAATTTGGTAACAGTGCCTTGCTTTCCAGTGTAACTTTGAAACCAATCCTTCTGTTTATTTCTATGGGTTGGATATTTGTGAGCTAAGTCAGTAACGTGCTGGGTGTTGGTCCTCGGGCCCTGCGTGGTCACTCACAGTTTCTGTGCTTGTTCCTTCTCTCTGTGCCAGGAGTGCTGCCGGGCATGGCCCCCCCGATCGTGCCCATGATCCACCCGCAGGTGGCCATCGCCGCCTCGCCGGCCACGCTGGCCGGGGCCGCCGCCGTCTCCGAGTGGACAGAGTACAAGACAGCAGATGGAAAGACCTACTACTACAACAACAGGACTCTGGAGTCCACGTGGGAAAAACCCCAAGAGCTGAAGGAGAAAGGTACTTTGGGTTTTTTTACTGTAGCTTTATACTGCGAACATGGCTCAGGCCAGCAGTGGTTGTGCTTGAAAGTACGAGCGGGAGTGTTTCTAATCCTGGCTCTCCCTTAAGAATATTTTGAAGTTCTGAGTATAAGGATCTGCATGAGCTGGTCTTCAGCCTGAAAGTTGCAGCGTGTTTCCCACTGTACTGTAAGAGTGTTTGGTTCTGGAATTGTTTCCAAATCCTGTGCCTAGGGCAACTGCATGTTCCTGTGCCATTAGAAAGTGAATACCTTCCCTGCACGAGTGTTGGAGAGGGTTCCAGTTGCCGACAGAAAGTGAGGGGGATTGAGGAGAAAGGTCAGTTACACTAAGGGCTGTAGACCAGGAAAAAATTAAGATCATTGTGCTGAATTTCAGATCTTAAAAAACAAAATGTGTAAATAGATTTGGAGTATGAAGTAAAATAATGTTACCTCCCCCTGTCCACATCCCTACATTGTGTTCATGTAAATAAATGCACATTAGATCCATGGGTGATGTTATATGGGAGGGAAATTGCTCTTGTATCATAAATAAGGAGGAAGGGGAGAAAGTCCTGTGGCTCTTACTCAGTTCATAAAGAACTTTTAAGTTCATTAAGAACTTTTATTTGCCTTTTAAGAAGGCAAATCCAAACAGTTGTGCCTTTTGTTGTCTCCTTTTTTTAGCTACAAGAATTTGTTTAGACAAATGCAGGACACTTACACTGTTGGTTCAATTAATGCCTGTCTTCCTAATAAATCAGGTTAAATAATAATTCTTTTTACTGAGATGAAAGCAGCAAATAACAATTTTGCTGAGAGAAGATTATATGTTTTATACTTTTTGTAAATGAGTGTAGAGAAATCCCCAAGTGGTTCTGCATTGTCTCTGATTTTTATTTTTATTTTGTCCGCAGCACTTAAAATGTGAAAACGGTCTTCAGTGTTGCACTGTTGGTTGAGAATTATTATTGGTTGAGCATTTCTGTTAGTACTCTTTAGTCAACCTTTTAGTATAATAGCTGCCTCACAATATTTCGTTTTCCAGTACCAAGTAGATCTTGGCACAGGAGATAACTACGACTTTATAAGCAGACACTGTAAAGCCCAAGAGAGACAGAAAGTGGTGAGAATATATTGAAAAGAAGCTTTGGGTTGGTGTTGTATTTGGAAAACTATAATGATAAAAAGAAATTTGTTGTGGTTCTATAGTGGTTTCTTAATAATACTTAAGAAGACTGTTATTTTTATTTAGAAAAAATGGAGGAGAAGGTCAAAGAGCCAATTAAAGAACCCTCGGAGGAGCCTTTACCAATGGAGACGGAAGAAGAGGAGTCTAAGGAAGAACCTATAAAAGAACTGATAAAGGAGGTAAAAGACTTTGAACCCAAAAGCCAGTCTGAAATCTCACATCCCTCAGCTGTGGCTGCATCTTAGCCCAGGCAGCTTGGCAGGAGCTATGGTTACTAATTCAAGTTCTTAAATTGCTGAGGGTATTTGAAAGCATCCCTTTCTGGACTCAAATCTTTCTTTCTTTTGTTAATTTTTTTACATAGGAAAAAAGAACATTCTAAAGAAACATACATAATAGTTAAGAAGTTAGTAAGAGCTTGGGACAGAGGTTAGCTTATTACATAGATGTGGTGTTCTCTCACTGATTTTATGGTACTCGGAAAATGCAGCTTGTGCTGAATGTTTGAAGTATTTAATAGTTTTTTCTCTATTTCTTTTCTTTGTTATTTTGAACAGTTTGACACAAAACTCAGACGTTCCCCCTGTGCTGTAACTGCTAAGTTTAGGCTATTAGGAACCCATGTCCTAGAGAGGGCTGTGGTGTTTTCAGGAAACAAAAGTAACTTTTCCTTTTGGAGGTGTTTTGCTATGCTGAACAGCATAGTTTTTGAGGATGCTAAGGGGTGTTTAAATAAAAATTAAATCTTTTATCCTGATTTCTGTGAACTTCAATATCATTTAATAGGCAAGAACACAGAATTCAGTTGCTGGATTTTGCTGCCACTCCACCCTGTTTGTTTCTGAGGTAGTTGCCAGTTTTCTGACTTTTGCTACAGAGGTTTTTGCAGGTTTTCACTGTTTCATACTGTGTGTCTCATTATCAAATAAACTAATTTTAAGAATAAATTAAAATTCCTTTGTCAGAAAATATGCCTTACACCTGTATCCAGGCCCTTCTGGATTTCCGGGATTCATGCAGAGCTTATTTAAGTAAGGTTTTGCCAAAGTCAACAGTTAATTAAATGCTTAGAGGTTTTGGAATTGAGATTTTGGAGCAGCAGCTACTGTTGCAATTGCAGTGCTTCTGTTCTAGGCATGGATGAAGTGTCATTGTAAGCTGCTTGTCAGTGTGATTTCAGTGAAACAAGTTGGTTACTGTGTCATAAATAATTAGCCAGCTGTCATTGTCTGATCCTCAAACTTGTTTTTTCCATGAGGAGCCAAAAGAGGAAGAGATGACAGAGGAAGAGAAGGCAGCTCAGAAGGCCAAGCCAGTAGCCACCACTCCTATTCCAGGCACCCCGTGGTAGGTGACTGCTGCTGTGGGGCTGACGTGGCTCTTGCTGGGGAGTTAGAGCGAGTGACAGTGTGTGGAGAGCGTGCTCTTAGTGTGCTGTATTGTCAAAATTTCACTTTCAAATTTCAGCTGCTGTATTTTCAAATCTGGCAGCAGAGAAAAGCAGCAGTTCGGGTCACAGTTGGGCAGTAGGAGTGTCTGGCAGTTGTGCAGCCAGGGGAACCTGGGTCTGCATGTGACCAGCATGTGTGAACACGTCACAGGGCCCAGGGGGTGAGGGTAACCCGAGCCTTGCTCCCTCTCCAGGTGCGTGGTGTGGACTGGGGACGAGCGCGTGTTCTTCTACAACCCCACCACCCGGCTGTCCATGTGGGACCGGCCCGACGACCTCATCGGGAGAGCTGATGTGGACAAGATCATTCAAGAACCCCCTCACAAAAAGGGAATGGAAGAAGGAAAAAAACTTAGTAAGAGCAATCTTAGCACCTTCTCAGGAAGCATAAATATAACTTGCCACTTTGCTTTCCAAAGCCTGTAACATTTATATAAGTGACAGAAATGTAAGGACATACTGAAAAGGTGTATAAATGTGGAATGCAGATTGCAGAGTCCTTTGAGGAAAAGAGAGCCCATTGAAGAAAGTAGATACTAGCAAGGTTAATTGTTTTGCTAAATGCCAACGGGTTGAAAAACCCCACAATTTTTACTGACCAAAAAAGAGATTGCATTTGTTTTATAAGAAAGAGTCCAGAAAAGATCAATCATAATGTACGAACAAGCTCTCACAGAAGAGAAGTTGACTTTGAGATCACCAGTTGGAATAGAGTTTGGAAATAGCTGCCAAGAGAGAAAACGTTCAAAAGGCTGCTAAGATGAGATTTCTCTCTGGCCTGAGTCCTAGGAAATGGTCCTGGGATGACATGTTGGCTTTGTAGATGGAGGAGAACAAAGTGCAGGTAATCAGGTAGATCCAAACGTGCTTCATTAGACTGTTTAGCCTGAGTTGTTTTCCCTTAAAAATAAGAGCTCAGTGGTTGTCATTTTAAATTTCAAGTTGGCTAAAGTGCACCTGTCCTGTCCCCAAATTCCCACAGTGTTACTCTGAAAGTGACTGAGAACCACATCATCTCCCATTGCCAGAACACGATTGCTGCACGTGTTCTCTTGGGTTTGTGCATGAGGTTTCACGCATAAGTTTAAAGGTTTTGATCACTATAGAATCTAAAGTCTTATTGAAATCTGTTACAGTTAGAGAAGAGCATGAAGCCACAGAGGAAGCAAACGAAGATGAGCCTATTAAAATAAAAAAGCGCAAGTAAGTTTTTTCTTTTTCAATACCGAGTGATCTGTGTAAAATAACTGAAGTTTGTTAGCTGAGCCATGTGTGTTGTGTCCAGCAGAGTAGAATGGGAACAGAGAGGGTTGGTGAAGAGTCATCAGCATTCTGCTGCTCAGCAGCTCAGGTATTTGATATTTCCTGAGATAGCTGAGACCTGTGCGATCTCACAGGTAGAGGAGTAGCATATGTTTTGGAAGTCATTTGAAATGGAGATAAATGGTGTAAGTTGGTGAATCTTCAGAATATTTTGAGTGTAGTGTGTCTTAAATAGCTTGCATCTATTGTGTTTTTTGGGCACAAGACTTCATGGTCAAAATATCTCACCACCTAGATTTTCACAGTGATTCTTCTATTTTCATTCTGTTACAAATGTTTACAAATTTGGCTTATGTCTTTTGGTCTGGTTTCCCTTTTGGAAGTGATCTATGCTGTTTTAAAAGTGGTTTTACCGTGTTATTTGTGGTTGTGTCATCTTAGTGAGGATCGTGGAACTGTTAGCAGTAAGGGCTAGGGGTTTGTTTGAGATGAAGTGCACTTGCTCTTAGTAAACCTAAATCAGAACACTTATCCTGAAGCTTTTTGATGGGTGAGGTCTCACCCATGTTCAGCATTCTTGGTATCATGATTGTGAGGTGTTCCCAACCTGCACAAACTCCCTTAGTGCCTCATGGTCCAGAAAAAATCGTTAGAAAACTAGTGCTGTCGATGTAAAATCTGCTGCATGTCTGGTAAGACCTCTGAATGCAGCCAGACACTGCTGATTGCTTTGAAGTCATCTGTGGACACTGAAGTTACTTGGAATAACTTGGCTCCTGAGCTCTGGGTGCGAAAGCATTCACGTCCACCTCTGAGAGTGGCTTTCATGGATTGTAAACCTGTTCTTCTGGAATGATCAGTGGTACCAACCCTGTCCTGGAGTGCTTTAGGTTCTGACCTCCTGGGCTGGCATCTTACTTCTCAGCTTACACTTCATGTTTGGGTATTTTCAGGAAAGATGATATCAAGGACATTGATTCTGAGAAGGAGGCTGCTATGGAGGCTGAGATTAAAGCTGCTCGAGAGAGAGCCATCGTCCCACTGGAGGCTCGGATGAAGCAGTTCAAGGACATGCTGCTGGAAAGAGGGGTCAGGAACCTGTGTGTGTGAGAGGAGGGGGAGAGGGAGGTTCAGATCAGAACTGTGTGAGAGAGAAGGGAGGGAGGGAGGTCTGGACAGAGCTCTCAGTTCTTGGTGAATTCAAAGATGCCAGCTTTTAAAGAAATTTACAATTACAGCAAAGCTTTGATTTCTGTGTAACTGAAATGACAGGGTCAAGACAGATAATTTCCCCCCCCTCATTTTTTTTTCCGAATTAAGTAATTACCTAAGTGGAAATTGCCATTGGAAGATGAATAGGACACACGAACTGGACATGTCCTTAATATTTTTGGAAATGTTCCTACTGAGAAAAGCAGCAATTTCCACTCTAGTCTGTACAGTCTTATCCTTAAATGGGAGACTTTTTGCTTTTAGTTAACTAAATCTGAAATCTGCTTAATGCCAATCAGTTTTAGACTGGTTTAATATAAATTTGGATAGTAACAAAAAAAATGGAAGTGGTTTCAGCTGCCTATGGAATACAAGTTTCTCAAGGCTTTCTTTCGATGTACATTTTATTCTTAATGTCACACAGCAGTAGTAAATAAGTGTGTATTATTCTTTGGACGTTTTCAGAGGAAATGGATGTTGAGACTTCCTGTGACAGCCTCTGTCATCCATTAGTGATGAAAACTCCCAGATGAGTTTGGTTTCCTCTTTTCATCACATCTTAGTGTTTTCAAGGAAAACGGTACCACTCCTGTATAATTTATATATTTATCTTCATTTAATTAAAGGTCTCTGCCTTTTCAACATGGGAGAAAGAGCTGCACAAGATCGTGTTTGATCCTCGTTATTTGCTGCTCAACCCAAAAGAAAGGAAACAGGTAAAAAATTTAAGTTCATTCCCCGTGCAGGCACAGCTGCTACCGGTTTATCTGAATCCTCAGTGTTTGTTTCTGCAAACCTTTCAGACTAACTAGGGCTGCAAGGGATTTTTGTCATGATTATGGTTTGCCTGGAAGTGGAAGAAACCAGCAAGGGAAAGTGTTGATAGTTGCTTTATTTCCTGTGGTTGGAAGGTCTCATATTTTAACAGAGTGGAAGTTGCATGTCTAAGAGCACTGCTGAAACCTGAACGAAATAGTAAGAGTCATCAGTATCTTGTCAAAGTATTAGCATAATAAGTAATCTAGCTATTTTCTTTAAAAAAAGTGGTTTGGGGAGAACCTAAAGTGCATTTTTATTGTTAAGCAAGTTCTCACTTCAGCAGCTTTTCTTTGAGTGAATGTAGGGAAATGGAAAGCTTCAAGAACATGGGAAGTGTCTGAAACACGGGACCCAGGAAATGTTAACTGGAATGTGTAAGGAACTTCTTCCAGGTCTCAGATGGTGTGTTAGGTACAGCACTGTGCATGTGCAGCAGCTTGGATCATTTCCATATTGAAATGTGAAGTGTCTCTAAGATTTCTGCCTCTTCTGTGTTGATTCTGTGGTGAGAGGAAAGGAAACAAGAGAAGGAAAGAAGTGGGATTTTTCCTCCCTTATCCTTAGAGCTTCTTGTGTCACTTGTGTGTTTGCTGTGGTGACTGGTGTTTCTGTAGGTGTTTGATCAGTATGTGAAAACCCGAGCAGAGGAAGAGCGCAAGGAGAAGAAAAATAAAATAATGCAGGCCAAGGAGGATTTCAAGAAAATGATGGAAGAAGCAAAGATTAATCCAAGGTAGGAGTTTCTTTGTAGTTCATCTGCACAAGCTCTACTAGGATGCAGTGTGTTGGATGGTATTGGGTTGATTAACCTTGTTCAAAATGGGCAGAGAGGAGAGAAATGATGAGATATTGTTGAAACTTTCCTTTGTGTGCTTGTATTCACCTAATCCATGAAATAATAGAACTTGTGGTTTACATATTTTAAGTTGAAGAAATCCCCAGCATGCTGCCTGGATTGTGTGAAATGCCTCGGATCCACCACAAGTTTCTTCAATAACCCTGTTTCTTCTTAATAAATCTTTGAGAAGTACTAGGGAGGTTTCTTGGGTTTGGAGGGGGCTGAAGGGATGTTTTTCTTGTTACAAACTATGCCCATGATGATATGATAAAATGTTCTGGTTGCTTTAATACAGCACTGATTACACCCCCCTCACATTCAGACCACTGGCAGCAGTGAGAGCGAGGGGATGACAGTGAATGTACGTTCAAGATTTCACTGCTGGCGTTATTTGTTTCACAGCTTCTGACATAGAGGTCATGAGATACGTGCTTATGTCACCAGATAAGCTCCAAAGCATCCTCTTTCAGCATCTCTTGGCTCTTCTGACATTAATTCTTTCCAGTGAAATAACAGATCATTTGTTTCACTTCAGCTCAGTTTTTTCCAGTGACTCATTTTGGAAGTTGGTGGCAGTACTGGGGTAACTTTTAAATTGCTTCAGAGCTGACTAATAACTCAGTAGTAGGCTGGAAGACTGGAGGCATGGAAATGCCTTAAGAAACAGTTATGTTAGCTTTTAGTATCCTCAGCTTTCAGCATATCTTCAGTATGTCGTGTCGGGACTGATTCTTTACCTGATTATGGGCTGGGGTGGGAAAGAGAATGCCAGCTGAAATACTGTCTTGTTTAATCTTATCCTTTGTCTTCTGGTTTCAGTGTTTGTCTAAAGATATTGCTGTACTTCTGTGAGTGCCAGACTGGTTTTTTATCATCTATCTCAGTCCAACATGCTCAAGAGTTGGTGTTCCACTTCACTTGAGCAGCTCTTGTTCTTCAATCTAGCTGTACATTCACTTTCTAATCCTTTTGAATAAGCTACCAAATTCTCTTCTTGTTTCAATTTACCCTACAGCAACAGTAGGCTGGATTTTCCAAGTCTAATTATTTCCATGCTGTGATGAAAACATTCGTATGATTATAAGTGTCTCACGTATTCTTGGGGCCAGATTTGCATCAGAGCTTGGAAAAAGCACAGTAGTGATTTTTTTCCGAGGTAAGTGGCAGTAATGTACCTACTGCACAGGTTGGAATCTGGCCCTGGAGGTGAGAGAACGGTCAGGGAAACGCTGTGGGATGAGGGGTTGAAAGCCCAGTGCTGCTGCCTCTGCCCATAGTGTTTGAAGGGGTTTCAGCCCTGTGTGGTTTGAGCCAGGCTCTGCAATGTGCACTGCAGGGGGAAGAGCTGGCACAGCCTGTGGTCTGTGGGGACTCTGTCAAAGGCTGGCTTTCGTGGTGAACTCTTAGCATGGTTTGGCTGCAAGAATGCACCTGAGATTTTCAGTTTCACAGCTATGAAATACCTGGACAGACTGGTGGCTGAACTGCTAACCCACAGAAAAGGAAAGAAGAGTTTTGTAGACAACTGAGATTTTTTTTCATTTCTTCTCCTTGGTTGCACTGTAGTCTCTCTCTACACCTGCCCCTTCTGCAGGTGGCTGTATCTGAACAAACCAACCTACCCTTGTAAGTCTCTGACAAACACCTTTTGTGTGAGTGCTGACTCCTTTTATAGAGTTCATTGGTCGAGCAACTCTAGTGAGACCATAGGATTTGCCTTTTGGGTCTTTGTCAGTTGTGCTCTGGCATATATTGCAGCAGAGGAAATACCTCCCTGCTGAACCTGCCTCCCAGCCCAGACAGCTCTGCCAAATGAGTTCACTTGCCATTTTGTTGCAGAACTACTTTTAGTGAATTTGCAGCCAAGCATGCTAAAGACTCGAGGTTCAAGGCAATTGAAAAGATGAAAGATCGAGAAGCCTTGTTTAATGAGTTTATCACAGCGGCAAGAAAGAAGGAGAAGGAAGACTCGAAGACCAGAGGAGAGAAGGTAAGGGGACTCTTGAGTTCCACCAGCGTGAGTGGTGTGAGTGAGATGGGACAGAGCCAGTGCTTGGCTTTGCTGAGCCTTCCCCGGGACACAGGCCTGCACTTGGCTAGAGCTGTTACAGGCAGACACTTCAGGGGTGTCCCCCTGGTCTTTCTGAACAATTTCAAGTTTGCAGTTTCCTGACTTTTGAATATTTAGAACTGAATTGTGTTTACCTGTGAAGCTGAATTTGCTTAAACAACTGTGTTTTTTTTAATTTACCCAAGCAGCAACATTGTCTTCTTAACTGAAGTAATGCTTGATATTTTTTTTTTATTAAGTTCTTTTATCCTGATGCATGAAAAGGCAAAGGAGCCTTACCCTATTTGGCTGGAACCCCAAAACTGGTCATTGCCTCTCTGTTCCCTCACTGGGGGCAGGCAGGATCGCAATTCCCTGAGGATAGTCTCTTTAAGTTTCAAACAGTTCCCTTTCCATCTCAAAGCAGGCACTTAGGGAGGGACTTTTTAAGCTTTAAATAAATAGATCATATGTACAAACTGCTGCTTATTAGATTTAAAGGTCAGTTATTAGAGATTAATGGACTCCCCAGTGTCACATGCCTGCACTGCCAGTGGTGGGGAGCAGCTCTCCCGGCTGGAGACAGGACATCAGATGGGGTCACCAAACCCTGGGGCCACTTACGGCCACGTCCCTGTGTGTGTGTGAGTGGAGGTCACCTCTGAAGGCAAATCATTTTGGACATGCAGAAGTCTGCAAATTTTATTACGTAGTGTGAAGTTATTGCAGATTTCCCTACCTGGAATGCTTGCAGGAGAGAGAAATGCTGGGGGACAGGTCAGATTTGGGGACGGTTTCATTCTTTGAGAAAATTTGCATATTTCAAAATGTGGGTGATCTGATATAATTTGATTCTGTATTTGATTTTCTCAAACATTGTCTTACCGCTGCTGTTTTCCATAAATGATTGTGCTTTCAGAGGGGAACTGATGTAGTTCAAGACTAGATTTTACATACTGCAGTTTGATTGTGAATACGGAATTTTAAAGCATTTTTGCAGCTTAATAGTGCAGTTGAAGACTTTAAAGAATAAATACTAGTTTTGTTGTTGCATGATTGTTCTAAAGTTGAAAAGTTAAAAGAAGAGATTGTATTTGTTTGCTTTGAATAATGTTTTTTTTTTCTCCAAAAGCCTTTTGTAACCATTTTATGTATTCTGTTTTATAACAAGTGGATAGACTTTACAGTTATGTGCTGTGCGGCCTGTCAATCAGTTCAGTCTGACAGCTGTCAATCACTGACACGCAAATATTATGGGATTCCCTAGTGAGGAAAGCATTGGTATCTCTGTGTGGTGACTTTAGCCTCCCGCAGTTCCGGTACTTTACATTTTTTTAGTTTTTTTCCTTGTGAAGTGATGAGAGTTGTACCTGCAATGTGTTAACTGCCAAAAAAAAAAAAAGACTTCTAAATACACCTGAAATGTTTTCAGCCTTATTTTCCTTTGATTTTGAAAGTGCTTAAAATATAAAAGAAAATTTAAGGCATTTAACCTGAAGCTTTCTCAGTCTGTCCAAAATCTTTACTTAGGGGAATCAACTTTACAGAAATCTTTAACGTAAGGGTTTTAGATTATATGTACGATGTTTGATTTTGCCTTATGGCTTATGGGATGGGGATGGAGCAACCAGCTTTTCCAATGGCTGCTTTTATTCCTGTGCCTAATTTCAGTAAGTCCCATGCCAGCACTTCTCAGATGCAGAAAGGACTAGCAGGGGGTTAAGGATCTCAGGGAGGGCACTGTGGGCAGGCAGTGGTGCCCAGGTGCTCCTGTGCTGTCCAGGGCGTGCCCTTTGCCTGTCCCCAGGATGAGCTGTGTGAGCTGAACCAGTTAAGCAGAGAGGCTGGAATGCTGGCTGCAGACAGCCTGCGCCTCGTGTGGGGCTGTGCCCAGGCCAGGGCTCTGAGGGGCACTCCCTGTGTGCAGACACACGGAACTCACTGTCCACAGCTGGCATCGAAAATGCCACTCATTGGTGAGATGCCACAGACTCAATTATTTGAGACATTTTCATCTTCTTTCTAAAACCTAAAGTGAGCTGGCAACACCTGTGCTGTGTACAGGGCACCCGAGTGCAGTGGAAGCTGTGCTTTAGAGCACCGAGGCCTGAAGTGCTGTTGTTTTTCCTGGGGAGGAATTGGCTGTGCCCTTCTGCCTCCTGCTCCAGCAGCTGCAGAGCTGGGCAGGAGCTCCAGAGGGGTTCAGGGAGTTGAGGGGTGCTGTTGGCAGCCACAGAGCTGGGCAGGGGGCCCAGGACACCGAGAGGGGCCGCTGGCAGCTCCCGCAGGAGCATCCTCCTGCAGCCCGTGGTGGTGCTGGTGAAGCCTTGTGTGGCTGCTGGTGCCACGGTGCTCCTGGCAATGTGCCACCTCATCCTGTGGAACACACACAGGTGATTTGTGCAAGAGCTTGGGGATGCCCTTACCTTAGAGACTTCTGTGGTAACAGCTGGGAACCGTTTGGTTTCCAACAAATGTTTCAATGCCATGGCTTAGAAAGCTTCATATTTTGAAACTGCATGCATGTTTTATGATGTTTTGGATCAACATTCTTAATTTTACCATGAATAAGCAGTTTGCTTAGCATTTTGTTGAGCTCCTTTAAGATAAAGCAGTAGTGCTGTAGCTGTAGCACAACATCCCACTGGCACTAAGGGGCTGGTCTCTGATCTCTGCTTTACTGTCTTAGTCTCCTTTGGTATAGTAAAGAAAGCCTATAGAGCCTTTTATGTTTATATGTTAATATTTTGAAGAACTAAAAGTATTGGTGGGCAAGGCTGCAGAATGTTGGTGCTGAACTTCATTCCGTTCCTGCATTCTGTAACTAAACACGTTTTAGAGGATGAGGATGTGCCAGGTCTCTGGCAAGCTGGAGCCTGCACTGTCCATCTGCTCCCTTCCCTGAGGAACCTCGGTATTCTGCAGCTAAACTGCTTCTCCTGGTTTCCCTTTTTTAAGGGATGGGGAGGGGAGATAAGTAGCAACTAACAGCCAGTCCTCGTCCTGGATTTTGGGTTTTTAATCTCTGTGCCATAAAGCTGTGCTGAGTTTGTGGCCGGGCAGGGTGTGGGGTGCTGTGGAGGCAGAGCCCTTTGCCCTGGCCAGCGAGCGAGGCAGCCCAGCCCCTCGCCTCTGCTTTGGGAGGGGGAGGCTGAGAGGCCAACCAGCCTGCCAGGAATGGATGGTGACCCCAGAGCTAAAGTGCAGCAGGAACAGGGACACCACCTTCCCCAGAAATCAAGCTATCTAATAAAGGCACAGTAGTTGCCCTTGCAGCTGCTGGTTCTGGGACTTTGGATGAAAACATGTTGCTAGTTGTACTGAAATAAAACCTGCTATGATTGATCCTCTGCCAGCCCTTGCAATGGCTGTTGTTGCAGACAGAAACATGACATGCCATTTCCAACTGACAAAGTAGACTGAAACAGTTTCTTTAAACTTTTATGTAAATGTGCATGTCCATCCTAAATATGATTTACCTAATTACCATATGTGGATAATTCTTTATTGGTTAGATCCATCTTAAGACACTGCTCTTTGTTGGCAGGTCCGAGCATTTACCTCTGTTAATTGTACACCTGAAGGATGAATTCATTAACATCTGATTTCTCTAGAACTGTTTCAAGCTGCATGGCTTCTGGAGTACTGTTACGCAAAATGCTATCATGCAGCATCAGTAACGTGTTAATTTGACACATATAAAAACTCAAAAACAAGCTTAAATTGGAGTAAAATAATATTCCAGAGTGTATTGGTGGATCATTCTTTAAAAAGTACATCTTAGATGTAGCAGATTGCCTAAATGTATCTGCTTTGGCAAAATTGTCTCAAGGAACAGCAAATTTGGGCTGCAGTTATGACTAAATGCAGAGTTTTAGTGATTGCTCTAAATTGTAATGGTATGTAATGTTAATGTGATCCCTCTGATGAAGGTAAGTCAACTCCTTTTTTCATAAGAGCGAACTGGGGGATATTGAAGTGTGTTTCTCAAATGTTGTCTTTCTGTTTCTGTCTGTGTAACAGATCAAAATGGACTTCTTTGAGCTGCTGGCAAACCACCACCTGGACAGTCAGTCTCGCTGGAGCAAAGTGAAGGACAAAGTGGAGACTGACCCACGGTACAAGGCGGTGGACAGCTCCTCACAGAGGGAGGACCTGTTCAAGCAGTACATCGAGAAAATAGCCAAGGTCAGCGGGGAGCGCCGGGAGTGTGGCTGCAGGGCTGTGGGCAGACTGGTCTGTGCTGAGGAGAATTCCATAGCAGAGTTACTGTAGGAGAACCCCAGAATGGCAGCTTGGAACTCAGACATTCTGTCCCTGCTGGGATGTTTGTGGGACCTGTGTGCATGCACACACACGATATCTGGGAGAAGTTATGCCTCAAGGATTCCTATGAAATCCCTGGTGGTAAAAATGACTGTAAGACTGCAGCAGCTACAGACACCACATTGATTATTTCCTCCTAGGACGGCCTGCATTACCTTTGCTGTGATTTTCCCTATCAGCTGAGCTTCCTTCAGGAATGTGTGTTCATACCCAGTTCCTTCACTGCTGCTGCTCTCTTAATCCAGTATTCCTATCAGGCAATTAATGGTTGAGAGTGTAAAACTGGGCCAACAAGCAGTGATCCCCTTGCCTCCCTTATTCAAAGTCTGTCACTGGACACAGCTCCTGGGAATAGTTGATCTGTGACCAAACTCGTCTCTTCTCCCATGTAAAGGCTGGAATGCTTCAGTCTGGCTCTTGAACCAAAATTCCGTAATCCATAGATCCCAAATCCCTGTCAAGTGTTTTGTTCTGAGCTGCCTTTAGTTTGATAGCCCTTTAATTCTCCTTCTACTGAAGAGCATTGCTTTTGCTGAGAGGAGTTTGTTGTTGACTGTCAGAATTTAGATTCGGAGAAGGAGAAGGAGCTGGAGCGGCAGGCGCGCATCGAGGCGAGCCTGCGCGAGCGCGAGCGCGAGGTGCAGAAGGCGCGCTCGGAGCAGACCAAGGAGATCGACCGCGAGCGGGAGCAGCACAAGCGGGAGGAGGCCATACAGAACTTCAAAGCGCTGCTGTCGGACATGGTGAGCCCTGGCAGCGCCTCAGCTCCTCAGGACAGGCTGTAGCTGATGGGTGCTCCCTCTGGAAGCCTTCTGGCACTCTGAGTTCAGCTCCAAAGAGGTGGAATCTCACTCGGGGTTTTGCCTCGCTTGGAAGAGAAGGCTGGGCATTCAGGGTTCTCATCCAGAGGGTGCTCTCCGGGCTGGAAACAGGGCTCTGCAAACACTGCAGAGCTCCTGGGGTCTCTGGATGATCTCCGAGGCCGCCTTTCCAAGCACTCTGGTGAACACAGGGTGTTACACATGGAGCAGGAGGGAAAGGAGGGTGCTTGGATTTTCTGGTTTTGAGAATGCTCAGCCGGGTCAGAGGGACATCTCTGTCTGCACTGAACCAATGCAGAAGGATTCCTTCTGCCGCTGCCTGTTCAGTGTTTGTGGGGAACCTGCTGCAGTCTTTTCTTAAAAGCTGAGGGTTCATCTTTTATTTTAACCTTAACTTCAAACAAGATAAAAAAGAAGCACATAATAACTATAAACTAATAAGCATATAATGACTAAAAGCTGGTTTAAAAACAAATTATGTTTGGCTCAGGTGCGTTCTTCAGACGTGTCCTGGTCTGACACCAGGAGGACTCTGCGCAAAGATCACCGCTGGGAGTCGGGGTCCCTGCTCGAGAGGGAGGAGAAAGAGAAGCTCTTTAATGAACACATTGAGGCACTTACCAAAAAGAAGAGGGAACATTTCAGGCAACTTCTGGATGAAACTTCAGCGGTGAGAGCTGTTCATGTTCAAATTGACAACCTTTGCAGCCCTCTGGGATTTCTCTTTTTCTGATTTTCTGTCCCACAATCTGATTGGTTTGGTTTTATTTCCAGGCCCTCTGTGCTGAATCACTCTCTTTTCCTCCCTCATAAAAAAATCATGCTTTATGTTTCCTTACCTGTTTATCTGGAGTTTTACTTTGATTGAACATGCAGTTAATTTACATATAAACTTCTAATCAGTGAACTTTTCATCTCCTTTTTATTTCTTCAGTACTGAGTTAATTAATATTCTTCACTGTCTGGCTCCTTCAGATATTCTGGGTGTTTTCCTTAATGGCCATCTTTATGGTGTTATCCAATTCACCTGTTCTGATGTTCTCCTGAACCTGAACTTTCACTCTGCACATGCTGTGGAATGCATCCCTGATTCTGTGCATTGGGGGGTTTAGTGAGGTTTGCTCTTTTTTAGTTCTCTGCCAACTTCAGGCAGCTTTCATTTAACCTGGAGGTTTTTACATGATTTTTAATACATTAGTTATTTAAGTTTAGAGGCAAGTTTTCTGCAGGTACTTTTTAACACAATATACATAATTGTACTAGAAAAAGGCTTCAGAAATTAAATGATATTTGGAGAGCCTTGATCTGAAAATGCCACCTCAAAATATAAAAGAAGAGTCACTATGTAAAATCAACTAATTTTAAAAATACAACTGTAATAGTATAAATAATCAGAAGCCAGCACTTAACAGCAAGTTGGGATATATTTAAAGATTTCAGAGGTTAGTAGTGTTTGCATTCTGTATTCTTAGAATCTGATTTACTTTTAATTTAACTATTTTTGCTTCTTTTGAAAGATAACTTTAACATCAACATGGAAGGAAGTGAAAAAAATCATTAAAGAAGATCCAAGGTGCATTAAGTTCTCTTCGAGTGACAGGGTGAGTGCTTTGCATCGCTCTTGCCAACTTCCAGTCAGTGCAGGGTACAGAGAAGTGGGTTGGTGGCTGCTGCAGTGGGTCCAGCTCTGTGTTGACACAGATTTTAGTAGTTAAATATGATTTTTAAAAAATTAAAAATGTAGAAGGTAAGGAAAAACATAATTAACTTGTAGTTACTGCTGGTGTTCAGTGTGTTCAGTTGCAGGAAGTGCTGGAGCTGCATTCAGTGGTTGATGTTTATCTTCCATCTTTCAGAAAAAGCAAAGGGAGTTTGAGGAATACATCCGAGACAAATACATCACTGCCAAAGCCGACTTCCGGACGCTGCTCAAAGAGACCAAATTCATCACCTACAGGTGGGGTGTGCCGTGCTAGTGTGGGGCTTGGCTGTTGCTCTGCTTTGCCATACAGACAGCAGCAAACTGAGGTCTGCTTTTTCCTAGTTGATGTCTGTTACTCAAGTCTTTCATGGTGCTTGGAGCACAAATGTAGGCAAGGAGCCTGTGCCCAGAGCACTGCTGTGTGCCCAGTGCCGAGCTGACACGGCATCTCCTAGCTCAGAAGATGGCCGAGCCCCTGCACCCTCCTCCTGGCCTGTCCCTTTGCTCCTTGTGCTGCCCTGTGGCGGGGCAGCTTCCCCGGGGCTCCCTGCCTCCACCACGCTGCAGTGGCATTCTCACGCTTGCTTTCAGATCCAAAAAGCTGATCCAGGAGTCCGACCAGCACCTGAAGGACGTGGAGAAGATCCTGCAGAACGACAAGCGGTACCTGGTGCTGGACTGCGTGCCCGAGGAGCGGCGCAAGCTCATCGTGTCCTACGTGGACGACCTGGACCGGCGCGGGCCGCCCCCGCCGCCCACCGCCTCCGAGCCCACGCGCAGGACAACCAAGTAGCCACGGGGGCTCCTGCTCCAGGGGTTCTGTTAAATCCAAACGCTTGCATGAGCCATCTGTCAGGTTACACACATCCATTGCCGTGAATATATTCCAACATCTGAGGGGCAGAGGCAGCATTAGTGAACATAAAATGATCTCTGGGGGAAAACCAATGATAACAAAAACCCACGTTAAAGATATTTATGAGTTAATTGGAGCATGTCTGACAAATCCCAAGGTATGGGCTGTCTGGTAACTGTGGGTCCAGGGCGGTGTGTGTGAGGTGTGGGTGTCTGGTACCTGGGGCTTTCCTCTCAGTGTCCTACATGTGAGTCCCAAGGGTGATCATGCTGTGCTTGGAGCGTGTCCTACACGTGCGCCACCAGCTGCCTCCTGTGCCCCCAGTCCGTGCAGGAGGAGGGGACACGCTCTGGTGGCTTAAATTACTGATCACTGACAGCCCGCCTGGGAACACCAGTCCCAGTTCTCTGCTTCCACCCTTGGGAATGGAACTAAATCTCTTAGAGCTGAGTGGAGAACAGGGACCTGGAGACCAAACCAGGTTTATTCACAGGCTGCTCTGTTCCTGCCCCCAGCCATTGATTTGCAGCAGTCAGGTTGCTCTGCCCGCGTGAAGTTCTGTCTAATGAGGTTTGCTCAAAGCTGGAAATCCCAGAGGTGACCGAGCAGGCCAGGACGGTTGTATAAACACATTTTTATTTACGATAAAGTGATCTTTACATACTTCTGGATTAGACTGTGCATACCCCCTCTGGGCAATTCTTGTAAACTATACTCTTGTTTTGAATGTTAAACTTGTGTTTCTAAAGTTTAATTTTGAAATGTTGGGATTGTTCAGTTTATGTATTTGAACTACAATAAACCAACCCTTTTTATATATGGATTGTACAGGCCTAATCCCGATTTCTGTTGGATTTTGTTGGACTTGTGAATTAATGAGTAAAGCAAATGACTGAAGTGATACTGCCTACATTTTTGGCTGTGCTTGGCAGAACAGGGCCTGTGGCACTGAGCAGTGTTGGGTCAGCATGTGGGCAAGGGGCAGGAGCAGAATGGTTTTCCAGTTTATGATTCAAGTTTACAGACATGTGTCTCTTGTTCTTAGAGGAGGGCTGGGGATGGAGTCCCTTCTTCCCTCACCCTGACAAGTGATTTCTTGTCAGCAGTTGGTGTTGGTGGCCAGGGCCAGGACTTGCAGGCTGAGCATCAAGGGGAGGAGGGTTGTTTGACAAATATTGGGACAGTCTGGGGAGACTTGTGCTGCTGACAGCAGGATGTGGAGCTCTGTGGTGCTCCTAGTGAGAGTGTACGGCCCGAAGTCGGGGCGAGTGTCCCTCCCCTCTTGGTGTGGGGGTGCCCAAACCATCTGAAACCAGTGTCCCGAGGGGCTTGGGGGTCCTCGGGTCAGCCCTCACCAGCAGGGCCCTGGCAGCCACCCCCAGCCCAGGGCTGCAGACACTGCAGAGCCGCATGCGAGAGGCGCAACAGGCATGGACCACACACGGACACGTTCGGGACACCTTTACTTCTGACAGGCTTTCCTTACAGAACCCAAAAGGAGCATTTTCTTATAAAATGGTTCATTTACTCTTGCTACTTTATTTTACCATTTCATTTTTTAAAAAAAGTTACTCCTGGAAGCCATCCCTTGGAATAAATCCGTAAGCCAGTGCACTTTGTTCTTCCCGTGGAATGGCTCCTCTGAAAGTGGCGTGCGGGGGGCCCCTGCTCCAGCCAGCTCCTGGTTTCCGTGCAGTCCGTGAGCTCTGTGGGTGTGTAGCAGTTCCTTTCCCTGGTCGGGGGATCCTCACAGAGAGGCTGTTCCTGGGGACACCTGGCCCTCGGTGTCTCGTGTCCGATCCCTGAAGGCCTTGGGTGCTGGGGGTGCCAGCTGCCCCCTCGGGAGGGATGAGCCACTGCTGAAGTGACGGTGTTGAATTTTGTAATTGACTTTGTTTGCTTCTTGCTGCAGGAGCAGTTTCCAGATTTACAGAAAATCCAGTCAATCTTTTTTTATTGAACAGTTGCTCAAGTAAAGAGGGACCTGACCAGTCTGTAGAGTAGAAAGAGGCAGCCTCGCCATGCAAAGAGAAAGAGTTACTGTTTTATTATTATTATCATTGTTATTATAATGTAGGACTGCAGACAGCCTGTCTCTGACACAGTCAGGGGCTAACAGCAATATACAGTTGGAATTGTTTTTAGGTCATAAATTAGCAACTTATACATTATCTTTAAAAAATTGAATAAATAAATAAATTAATTAAAAAAGAGAGAGAAAGAGAGAGAGAGAGAGAGAGACAGTCAGTCACGACATGCAAGAGCTCACAACAGAACAAGAAAAATGACCAAAGCAAAGCCCAGAACTGCAGCAGAGCCCAGGGTTGGTTTGGTTTGCGATCAATGCAGGTCGGAAGCATCGTTTATAAAGGTATTTCATATACCAAAGAAGGCACCACAGTATCTACAAAGCCAAATCCTCAGGAGGGTTCTGGGGGCCGGGGGCAACCTGGCTGGAGCAGACACATCTGGAGATGCAGCACATACCCCCCTCCCCTTAAACTTGTCCATTGCAAAACTGAACTTTTCCATTTTACGTTTGGTTTTGCTGTCTCTGTTGGTAAAACAAAATAATTGTAATAAAAAGACAAATGTGGAAAATGGCAAAGGGAGGCAACATTCCAGTCTTCAATACAACAGGTGGAATATTTCTGGGATCAGGTTTAAAGCAATTGCAGTGGGACCACTGCCACCAGAGCTGGCCAGAGCCCACGATGTGTTATCCCATTAATCCCTTCCCCAGCTGACTGCCCCCTCCACATCAGCAGAGGGCCACTGCCACCCCAGCACTGCCTGGGGACATGCCGGGGGACGGGACAGCCAGGCCTGACATCCTCACACTGCCCTGTAAGAGGTCTCAGCTCTCCCTGTGTAAATCTGGTGTCTGGGGGGTGCCCCCAGTGGCCCCTGGGCCTGGGTGCCCCAGTGCTCCTCTGCACAACCGCCATCTGCAGAGCAGGAACTGAACAAAGAACAGGAAGGAAAGAACACAAAGAAAGAAAGAAAGAAAAGGAACAGTTGAAACCTTGTGTTTACTGGTATCAGTACATGAGACTCCTAAAGAACACCTGGTCCTCCTAGTTAACCTTGTCCTGGAATATGTACAGGTTGTTCGTGGCTGCCACAGCGATGATGTTCTCCGAGGGGTGCCAAGCTGTGTGCAGGATCTTTTTGCTAAAGTCCAGACTGTCCACGCTGATCTCGTCTTTCCTGCGCTTCCCACCCACGCAGACCTTGCGGGGTTTGAGGATGGCACGGGGTTTGCTGTTCTCCCGCGACGCCTCCAGCGTCACGTCACGCTTGGTGTTGCGGTCGAACATGCGGAAGAAGTTGTTGTAGGAGCCCGTCATGATGACACTGCAACAGGGAGGGACAGATGATTTCACACCTTTAAAGAGGCAAATTGCTGGTGACCAGAGGCAGACTGAACCTTTACAGGCATAATGAGATTTGGGTAAGCCTTGTCTTACCCAAATTGTCTCAGGCCCAGTTGTGCCTTGTCAGCTGACTCTGATGGCTCAGGCAAAAACCACGGCAGCCCTGCCAGGGGCTCACACAGTTCCTGCCACCCAGCTCAGTGTAACTCACACTAAAATACTCATTATTCCCAGATTCTGGCAATCTGGAGCTAAACCCATCACCACCTTCCTCCAGCTGTGAGTGACAGAGGTGGAACTGATTCTGTCCAGGAGACAGCACGACCCTCAGACATCCCCACTTGTGCAGAGGCTGCAGGTGTAGGTGGTCCCTGCTGCCCCTCTCCAGACCCACACCTGGCCAAAGGCCAGGGAAGGGGCTGCCCACGGGACCCCTTGGGCCAAACCAAAGCCAGCATCCCTGGGCTGCAGGCAGCCACGTGCTCACCTGTCAGACCCGTTCCAGACGCACTCGAACTTGTCGAAGATGCAGTCGTTCTCGTAGAGCGAGCAGAGCTTGCTCCGCAGGTAGTCGTGGACCTGCGGGTGGGAGGGACAGGATGAGGCCCCCACACTGACCAGCACAGCCCAGGGACTGGCAGACTCAGCCTGGCTCAAAGGGGGCTGGTGGACCCAGCCCAGTGCCCAGAGCCGAGCTGGCAGCGCTGGGCACTGCCTGGTATCCTCTGCCCTCCCACAGCCAAAATTCTTCTCTAAGCACCTCCAGCCACACCCTGCACACGGCTTGGGCACCACCAGGCAGTGCCAGGGGACATCTCCTGGCAAAGGGTGACAGTAACAGGGCTACCACGGACTCCCACCTGGCTCTCCCAGCTGCCAGCACCTGAGCTTTCTCTCCTCACCCACCCCCAGCCTGGGGACATCAGTGACAACTCACCAGGCCATTTGAGCCCACATTTAAGGACTCTGCTTTCCACCATCTACAGGCATAAAGCTCCCACACAACAGGTGTGTACCTGCTGCTCCTGCCACTGGCCTGGTGTGGCTGAGGAAGGAACTCAGTGGGTGCCCCACTGCTGCATGCACCTGGCTGTACCACACTCACCTGGTAGGTCTCAATGGGCCGGTTCTCCATGTTCAAGTCCCACACCTTGACAGTGAGGTAGTCCCGGGTCATGATGTACCTTCCACTGTGGCTGAATTTGACATCAGAGATGGAGGAGATGATCTCAGAAAAAAATGACCGGTTACTCGGGTCTTCAGGCTCTTCAAAAACTGTGCAAGAGGAAAAAACAAGCCGCAGCATTAGCTGAGGTGGGAGCTCCCTGATCTCAGGCCAGGGACCTGCCACCCTGTCCTGGCACCACAGGAAGCTTCTGGAGAGAGCACTTGCATGATGCTGTACCCAGCACCACATGTGCTTAGGTTTATCATCCCCTCACCGAGTCGTGGAACTCCAGGATTGTGGGAAAAATCTCTGAAGTGCCCATAAAAATGATCCCTACAATGCAGAAAAGGCACTGCCCACAGCAGGACCCAGAGCTGCAGCATTTCACCACCAGCAGAAACCTGGAGGCTTTTTCCATATAAAATGTGATAGCAGCAAGAAAAAATAAAGATCTCAGGCAGCCAGAAAGCAGCTGGACCCAGGATGTGTCTGTGATGCTCACAGGGTCAGTCATGAGGCACTGGTCTCTCTGTGAGGCCTCTGCCACTGCGTGCCTCTGGGGATGGGCAGCAGGGCCATGGCCACCTGCCCTGCTGTGGCACGTGTGGACCCTCCTCGGTCCCTGCACTGGCAGCAGCAGGGGCTCTGCTGGCCCTGGGGTCCCAGCACACCGGCAGTGCCATGTCCAGGCTCCAGCATACACACACAGACACAGGAGATGCCAGGACGGGGTCCCAGCACGCAGCTGGTGCTGCCCAGTCCCTGAGTGGGTCTGTGAACCAAAGCCAGCGGCTGCCAGGGCAGGGGCTCGGGGCAGCTGGTTTGGCTTTGGGCTGAAGGCTGCTGTGTGTCTTTGCTCCTGCTGCAGAAGCAGATCCAGGCTGCTGAGCTCATGGAAAGGATTTCTGAGCGCTAATTCTCTCTTACACAACAAACCTACTTTCCCTGGCACTGAGCGGGTGCTGCCCTGCCCGCAGCAGCTCCTGCTGCCGGCTCCCTCCTCCCCAGCAGCCTTCCCAGCTCCCCCTCCACGGGGAGCCCTGAGGTGGCCCTGGAGGCGAGGGTGGCAGCCCCGGTGGGTGCCGTAGCCCCCCGTCGCTGTCCCCAGCCCAGGGCCCGTGGCACACTCACACTTGGCGTGGCGGTCGCAGAGCGCGGCGGCGCGCATGTCGCACAGGCGGATGGTGCCCTTGCTGCTGCTGTACACGAAGGTGTTGCAGTGGTGCGGGTGGAACTCGGCCGCCGTGATCACCTCCGTCAGCTCCTCCATGTTGGCCGGCTTGATGTCCACGATGTCTGGCAGGGCTGGTCAAGGAGCCCACGAGCCCAGCCCAGACCCAGCCGGTGTCTGCGGGCACCGGGGCTTCCCCTCAGCCCACGCAAACCGCGTGTTCTGGGCAGGCATCACCAGCAGGCAAAACCACACCAGCGGGGAAGGCCACGATCCAGCATTCTTCTGCTGAGCTGGGAACCCCAGCTCTGGCACCACAGCTGGAAGACCCTCTGCGGGGCAAGAAACCTGATCTGCCCACTCACCCTGGGCCTCAGCAAATGTCTTTTAGTGCAACACTGTGGAATGCTGAGTAACCATACTGAAAACAGCAACTGCAGCAAAGCCCAGGGCACAACAATCAACAGAAAACCCCTAAGTCCTCAGGCCATATGAACTCCCTGAGGTTTGACACAGATTCAGTACTCCTCACCCTCATCCTTGCAAATAAGCAGACACCACAGCCCTACTCTCCTGCAGCCACTCAGAGCTCCCACAGGCACATGCCTGTGACTGCTGAAATCCTCTCCATCTGCCTAAATCATGCCCCAGGGATTTCTCAGTGGGAAACACCACATAAACACCACCAATGACTCGTGCCCTGTTTATTCTTGCCGATGTGGCTGTTACCAGCGTGGCTGCCACAGCCTCATTTGCAGAGTGGTGACGGGCAGCCTGTCACCCGCCGGGCCGCACTGTGAGCGCTTCCATCTTCCCCAAGGCATCTGCAGAGCCCCCTCTGCCTGCCCCACCAGACCCTGCAGGCAAATTCAGAAATGTGTCACCCACACTTGGGGTGACAGCAGCAGTGGTGGCAATGCCAGCTGAGCCCTGTGCTGGGGAGGGAGCAGCTCCCCGTGAGGGCTGGACACAGCCTGGCGTCCCACCAGTGGCACGGTGCAGATGAGAGGGCAGTGTCCTCCTGGGAATGACACATGGGCTGGGGACCTCAGTGCTCTGCGGTCAGGTGCACGGCAGGCAGCACTATTTTGTACTCCCAAATCCTGCCAGCCAGAGGGTGAAGCTCCTGCAGTGAGGCACCACAACCGGGCATGGGGCTGAGAGAGCTGCTGCACTGCCCGCTCTGTCCCCATCCCCACAGGTATGGGCACGGCCCGGCTGCTTCCCTTGGGGCTGCTCCTCCCTGGGACCCAGGGCTGTCCCCACAGCCACACACACCAAAGGATACTAAAACTTTGATTTGTGATTTCAAAATTCCACAGGTTTATCCTCAGGTCATCCGCTGACATGTAGGTCTCGTAGTCGCTGTTGACAGAGATGGAGTTGATGTGGTAGGTGTGCGCGTTGGCAAACACCCTCCGAGGAGTGGCCTCCACCATCAGGTCCATGGGCCGCAGCACGGGCACCTGCAGCGTGAGGAGCAGAGGGTCAGTACCCAGGGACATGGGGGGATGCCCTCACGGGGCCCCCCAGAGCTCTGGCTGCCAGTGCTTCTACCCACCCAGCCTTAACAGCCTCTCTCCAGGGAAACCTAATGCCTTCCCAAGTGTATGACTGAAAGACAAGCAGACCCAAAAGCCACCTAATTTTGAGAGAGGCTCCAGGAAGGTTAGAGCACAGTGAAGCAGTGAGAACCCAGTAAACCAGGCTCTGATCTTACTGCAGCAACTGTTCCAGCTTTGAAACAAAAAAAACCACCAAAGAACCTCTTCTGCCTCATTTTGTCACTGTTAGCCAGGATGTGAAATTTCTGGAGCATTTCTAACAGAACTACATTTCTTGAGAGAGCCAGGTCAGCACGTTTTCTTTAAATTTTTTTGCATTTGTCACACAGTGAAGTGATGGAGGTAAGAGATGAGAAGGGGCAGAGCAAAGGACACACAGGCAGGCACAGAGGGAAGGACCAGGAATAGAGCTGGGGGTGTTTGCCTTTAGATAAATCAGCATAATCAATTGGGGAGAGGGGACCACGTGTATGAGGAGTGGGGTCAGTAATAACTTTGGACACAGCGCTCTGAAGGCAACTCAATACACCAGGAATGTGTCAGCCCATACTCCTGCTCGCCAGTGAGCTGTTTCGTCCAGTTACTTCATTACTTGTATTATCTGTGCGCTGCCTGAAGAGATTTCCCTTGGCTGCAGAGGTGGGGATGGGACTGACAGTCAGCTCCAGTGACAGGAGAGCACTGGTGCTGCCAGCTCAGAGCCTGAGCCCACCGTGACGAGCCTGCGCTAATTGCAGCTGGCACAGCCAGCGATGCACGGTTTGCACAGCGGGATCCTGCTCAGCAGGGACAGCGGGGACAGCGGGGACAGCGGGGACAGCGGGGACAGCGGGGACAGCGGGGCAGGGGCTGTGCAGAGGGAAAGGCTGCAGGGGCTGCACTGGGCCTGGCTGGGCAGGGAACAAGCACAGCAGGGGCTCGGGCAGCAGATTCTGCTCAGCAAAGACTCTGTGGCCCAGCACGGCTCACAGTCAGACCCTGGGCTCGTTCCTGTCCCCAGCCTGGGCAATCCGGGGCTGACAGCAGCACCACAGCACCTGCAGCTCCCAGTGTGTCCCAGCACAATTCCCCACTCATTCCTACATGGCAGTCACTCACAACCACAGAGCTACGACAAAGTCTTAAGCCAAGAACATTCTCCACACCTTACTTCAGAGCCAAGTCCTGGGGAGACTGTTTTTATGTCTGGGACTTGGCCTGTCACCAGGTAAAACTCCACAAGAGGGACAAACCTGGTTATCCATGAGGGGTTTGCTAAAGCAGGGATTTTTATCTGCTACAGTGGGAAGAATCTGCACTGAAATATGGAAACCAGCATGCCCACATGCTGCATGCTCTTGCTTAAGCGGGGTGGGACACAACCACCTGCACCCAAGGTGAAAGCAACGCTGGGAATCCTCACAGGACACACCAGAGGCCAGAAATTCCCAAAAGGTGTGAATATGACAGGACTGACTGCACTGGGACCACTCACACATTTCTGTGCAATGGAGAGGAAGATTTTGCTGCCAGTTACCTCCACGGAAACCCTCTGGGCACAAGGGACTGCACTGGACTTACACTGAAATCACAACCTGAGCCAGAGCAGCCACCATGAAAAATCCCAATAAATAATCCATTAGGCATTTACCCAATGCCAGCTTGCCAGGATGACCAGCTGCAGCCATAGCTCTGTGGTTACCTGACAGCTGTGGTGGAACTGGCCACAGGCAGCTTACCCTGCAACCTGTTGGTGGCCACCACTGCGCTCACCTTGACCAGCCAGGCTCTCAGCTGGCAGATGGGGAGAGCTTTTCCAGCTCCTGCACCTACAGCAGGACACACACGCCCCTCTGGTGACAGCTGAGCAGTGGCAGTGCCAGCCCAGCACAGCAGCAGTGCCAGCCCCGCTCCCCCAGCCCACCCCTGCTCCACTGGCATGGCCAGAGCTCAGCGTGCCCCACGGGATTTGCTCCAGTGGGATTAGTCAAGCTGAAGCTCGGATTGACCCCAGCCTTGAGTCTCCGAGAAGGAAACTGTAATCCTGTCCCTGGCAAATCAGGGAGCAGAGCAAGTGCTCAGGCATAAATCCAGGGAGTTTTCCACCTGCCCCAGCAGCTGAGCTCCCCCAGCAGCTGAGCTCCTCCAGGCACACTCCCCAGCATTTGTTCCTGCCTACATAAGTTACATTCTGTGACTGCCCAATGCCACCTAAAGCTTAGCATTTTGCAGACAAAATGAGCATCAAACACCACTTTCATGGCAGACTGACAACTTCACACTGCTCTGCATTGTCACATTCAACCTGCCCTGTGACATGCAGAGGGGACCATCCTGCAGGAGGACAAAGCTGCTGCCTCGCTGTTTGTGCACGCAGCTGATGGAGCTGCTGCTTCCATCTCTTGGCCCTGAAATGCTGAAATGCCTTGTCACTGAAATGCTCTGCAGGAGGTGTACAGGAGAAGAGGCAAATCTCTGCAGAAAGGCAGGTGCAGCACAGCAGACCTCCTCCAAGGCATCTCCCATCACAGCCACTCCGGGATGGCTGTCAGGGGAACCAGATGCAGTGGGGCACAGCCCAACCTCCCTGGGAAACTGTGCACAGGGTCCAAGAAATCTGAGTGCTTCAGCAAAATGGGAGACACAAACCAGGATTTATGATGGAATTTGCTGGAACTGAGGGAGTGAAGTGGCAGCTCTTAAGCAAGGGCCCAGTGACAGCTACAAACACGAAGACACAGGCACACCATGGCCCTGCCCACTGCCCCTTCCCAGCAGTGGCACAGCCTGCAGCTGCAGCCACAGCCCCCAGTGTCACCCCAGACTGCCCTGCTGTGAGGGACCAAAACCAACACATCCTCTCTTTGAAAAGGTTTAAGCCCTGGATGCCACTTGTGTAAATTATCTCCTAGTATGTCCCAGGCATGAGTGGTACTCAGAGCACCCGAGGCAGTTACACAAGGTCAAAGGGCTTGCAGCTGTTAGACTGGGGATGACTCAAATCATCAGGGCTCTTCCAATCACAGTAAACACCTCACTACACAGCCTGAGCAGAGTTAAATACTCCTTTTACACTATGTGGGTTAGAAATTTCTCAGAGGATGATGCTCATCAAGTGCATTTAAACCATTAAGCCAAATGGGTGAGAAATTCTGGCAGCAAGGTGCATTTAAAATCCTTTTTCACTTGTCTGTGGTTGAAAATTAAACCACGGATGGATGTGGCTTTAATTTAAAGCACACCCATCACAGGACAATTACACGTCAGATTTACACAAAACTGCAGCAAAACAGTTACAGCTATGTAAATATCTGTGCAAGCAAAATCACCAGAACGTTAGATCAAATGAGGCTGGTGGAAGACTCCTCAATCTTCTGTCCTTAGGGACCACAGGCACTGCACAGAGATACCAATAAGCATCACACCGAGCTCTTAAAGCGTGTTTGACCTCCCAGTGCCCTGCGACTCTGCTCGCCAGCAGCAGCAGTGGCAGCGCCTGGCCCCATGCACTGGCAGACACCAAACAGCAGCTCCTCACTGCACTGAGCTGCTGGCAGGAGTGCATGGGCTGAGAGTAAAACAAAGGCCGAAACTTTCAAGGCAGTGAGTGGACTCCAACCCTGTTCAGTTCTCTGATATTTCAGTATGGCTTTCGACAGGGGAGAAAGAAACACACCTTCCCGGTGTGTTTGACCAGGGAAGGAAGCACCACCTGGGATAACACCCCTGACACTGCTGCCTTTTCAAGTCCTGCCTCCCAACCTGCTGAGGGCTGACAGCCCCAGCTCCGACAGCCAGACACCGAGCAAACCTCTCCAGCGGGCTGTCAGGTATCAGCCTGTCAGGCTGGAAATGCTGCCTGAAACATAACAGCAGATACACATCTACATGAAATACACATCTACATGAAACTCTCTTGCTCTGTAAAGAAAAATGCTGCCAGTCACAGGAGCAACCCTGTGCAGAGACAAGAATTAACTGCCTGCCCAGGGTTTTCAATGGCTTCATGCACAATGGAACCAGGACCCACAAAGTGAGGCAAGCACAATCATAGTAACAATCTTAGATGTATAAATATAAAACCCACTAGTACTCAAAATGCAAATTCTGACAGGGTGTTAATAAATTACGAGCTGATCCTTTATGATTAATGTCATGACCAGGAGGAAAACTCATTTGGAGGAAGTACTTCTGCTCCTACAGCAGTAGCTACATTTGGGAATGCTCCAAGCTGGGAGAGCTCCTGCCGTGCCTCCTCACTGGGATGGGCGAGCCCTGGGGCAGCGCAGCACACGGTGGCACTGGGTACCAGACCTGGGACACAACGCAGCGCTGGCAGCACGTCCCCCAGCACAGCACAGCGCGGGCACCCAGGGCAGCTCCCCCATGCACCGCCACGCCCATGCACTGCCACGCCCATGCACTGCCACGCCCATGCACTGCCACGCCCATGCACCGCCACACCCATGCACTGCCACGCCCATGCACCGCCACGCCCATGCACTGCCACACCCATGCACTGCCACGCCCAAGCACCGCCACGCCCAAGCACTGCCACGCCCATGCACTGCCACGCCCATGCACCGCCACGCCCAAGCACTGCCACGCCCATGCACTGCCAGGCCCATGCACCAACTGCAGCGCTGCCTCCAAGGGTGCCCTTCAGCAGCAGCCGACCGTGGCAGGGCGGCACTGCAGGTGCTGCAGCACGCAGGGGACACCAGCAGCAACCCTCACCCCAGGCCCTGCAGGGACACTCCCCCCACACTCACCCGCAGCACAGTGATCATGGAGGGGTCTCGGAGACGGCCATCCTCATCCTTGAGGTTGTATCCCTCCGGTCTCTTGTCCCTCTCGCTGACCTTCCATAGCTTCACAGTCTTATCTGGGGGAGGAGAGAGGAGAGCATCATGCTGGCTGCTCCCTGAGCCACCCACTGACAGACGTGCCAAGGCCACACCGGCTGGAAAAACCTCCTGTGCTCCCCAGTGCCACGTGCTGGAAGTGGGGATAGATGTTCCCGTGCCCACAGCAAGCTGCTGGTGCACAGCCCTGCAGAGGAGCGAAGAGTGCAGGCACACTGGCCCTGACACGCCCTGAGACATGACAGGGTGTCTGGAGCTCACCCAGAGTCAAGCTGACATTCCCATCCAGAACTGTGCAGAGCCCAGCACACAGCAGGACTGAAGGCAGCTCCCTGTCTCCTTCCAGGATCCCCCCACAGTGCCACGGAGCCCCCACAGAAAGAACACCAGGAACAGTGGGGTTCTTGTCAATAATGGTGTTCCTTCCACTCCCTCCTGGCAGGGACTCCATCCACAGTTCATCATCACTTCCACCAGGTTTCATACAAAGCCCCATCATCCATCTTCATTTTCTCTCTTACACAGCAACTCCAAAGCAGTGCCAATTAATTTTGTTTTTATAACATGCTCTGTTTTGTGGGGCTCACTATAAAATGTTAGTGTAACGGTAAGAACAACACAGGAGTATTTCCAAACTAATTGTTTTGATAACCTGCCTGCATATGGAACACCACCCTAATGGAAGGGTAATACCCCTGTTAATCAAAAAACTATTTAAAAACTCAATTAACAGAACATTATGCTGTATAATTAATCTTCATTGCATTTCAGTGATTCTCCCCCAAACGAGTTTAATAAGTCTTTGAATTTTATTACAATGATCAATAGAGTCAATTCTATAACACAAAGTAAGTTGGTTATGGAAGATAATTAGACCCCTCCTTTTCCCCTGAAGTAATTAAGTCACATCTATCTTAAGGTCCCATTCATCCCAAATAATATTCCTAGATCCTCATGACATTTATCAGAACGTAACATGTAACTGCTGAGCTGAACACAACTGCAAATTGAAATAAAACACCTGCAGTTTGTCTTTAAAAAAACAAATAATATTCCCAGGATCCTGAGAATAAAAAATGTAAGTTGTTGGCAGGTCAGAAGCCTCCGTCTCTCCCTCAAAGGCAGGAGCTGCCATGAAATACACCTGGTGCTCAGGGATTGAGCTCTGCCAGACCCATTCCCCCAGACACCTGTGTTACCCTGCAGGGAAGGTTTTTAACAAACATTTCCCCAAACAAACACCACAGGAAAGACCATGCCCGGTGGTGGGAGCTGGAGCAGGGGACAGTACGGCCACGCACCGTTGGTGGAGAGCAGGAAATAGGCGGCGTTCTGCTGCGGCAGCCATCGAATCTTATTGATCTTCTCCTCAATCTCCAGGCTCTTCAGGTAATCGAACTCTGGCTCGTGGCTCTGGAAGGTGCTGTAGACATTGTACTCTCCCCTGCGGTGGGGCTGGTTCTTGCTCTGCACAGGGACAGGGAGGAGCTGAAGGTGTTGGCAGCTGGCTCGGGGCGCTCTGGGGTTGCAGGGCTGAATGCCCGGGCACGGCCTCTGCTGACACCAGGGCTCCTGGTGTGCTCCGTGGGAACGGAGAAGAAATGGAGAGGGAATGGGGTGGAAACAGAGCGGGAATGGAGAGGGAAGGTAGCAGGAACAGATCCCGCCCCACCGCCTGTCCCTGGTGAATGGCTGGCACTGAATGGCTCCCACCAGGTGCTGAGCCCAGCCACAGAAGAGCTGCTGGCAGCAGCTACAGGGACAGAACAGGCAGCCTGGCTTTGGGTGGGTGGGTGAAAACCCACAGGTCCCCTTGAGCAGGAGCTGAGTGGATCCATTCAGAGTGATGCTGGAGGCTTAAAGTTCGAGAAAAGCAGTAGAATAATGAAATGAGAGGAAAAGGAGAAGTGAAATAGTGCTGGAAAGGCTGATGACATATCTACACATGTGATGATTAACACTGAGTTCTCTTCAGCATATGTAGAAATAATTTTAAAGCTTTTACTTTGAGAAAAATTTAAAACCATCATCGGACTGTGACATGTCTCATGCCCAGGTCTGATGCATTGCTTCCAGCACAGCTGAGGACAGGTCCTGCTGGCTCAGGCCAGAGCAGCTGACTGGGACAGCTTTGGAAATGGTGGGGACTGTCCCAGGGGGCAGGGCTGGCACAGCTCCCCCATCCAGGCTGTGCCCACCAGTGCAGGGCCGTGCCAAAGGCTGAACACACACTTCTCTGGTAGGCACAGCCTCAGCTCCCAACAAAGCATTTGCTAACACTCCCTGGGCAAAGTTTTGGAAGGGAAGAGTAATTGTTGCATCCATCTACACTTTTCAGAATTTTGGTGGCATGGGGGCTTCTTGAGGTGGTGTTTTCTCCAAGATGGGCACTCATCACACACTCAGATGTGCTGCCTGATCCCTGCTACACCTGGAGCAGAAGGATGCAGGCAATGCGATGTTTGGAAGGTGTTTGGCAGGAGGAAATCTGGCCCTGCTCATATTAATAGCTGCTTTTCAGCTCATAGTATGCCAGGAGAGCCCTGAGCTTAGGAGTGACAAAGGCAGATTAGGGAACAGCAGGATGCTCCACTTAAAAGGATAAAATGGGCATTTTGCATTCACTGGCACTTACCTCCTGCTCACGCTGAAATATTACAACCCGGCCCCCCTTGTCCCCTGTTGCCAGTAACTCTCCAGTGTGGTTGAACTCAACTGTGGAGATGATGTCAGCTGGTAAAGAGAAGACAAAGACAATTTAAGTAACTGCAGCCTGACTTCCAGAAAGCACCATGCCCCATACGGCTACGTGCCTCGTCGCTGCTCTGTGCTCTGTGGCAGAAATCCTGGGATTTCCATTGTCTCTAACACTAAACACTCTCAGTATTTCAGAGCTGTGCTGTCATGAGCTCAGACCTGCCTGGTGCTCCTGCCCCCCTGCCCTGGCCTGTGCCCCAGCCCTGGTCCCAGTGGGATTTCCAGTTACTGTGCCTGTGCTAAATGCAGCCTGAGGACCGCTGTCAGCAGCAGGGGCGCAGGGCTGGGCAGTACAGCCTGGCACAGCACAGCATGGCACAGCATGGCACAGCACACTTCCCTCATGTCTTGGGGAGTTGTCCGTGCCACCTGGGGTGACACAATCAATTCCTGGGACCTGGGGAGCCCTTGGTGCCAGCGGTGCCCCCAAGTATCTCATCTCAGCACCTGGCTGATGGGCAGATCTTGCTGCCACCTGGCCCTGGTGCCACCCTCTGCCTGGGGTGGTGGTTTGCCTTCACCCTCAGAGGAGAGGGCACAGACAAATTAAGACACCTTTGTCCTCTCTCCCTGAGCTGCCCAGGTAGAACAGCTCAGGTGACCACATCTACATTGCTGCTTCCCTCTGCCCATTGCTGAATCCACCATTGCCTACAAAAGTAAATTAAAGTGGTGCCTTTCAGCCCTCCATCAGCTGAAAAGCCCCTGCACTCACACCACTCCCCTTCCCCACAAACCAGGACACCATCTCCAGGGTTCTGGGCTCAGTGGCAGGAGGAGCCAGGGGACACAGAGACCTGTAACTGCAGCTCTAATCCGCAGTGTTTACCCTTGAGGCAACGCAGGCAGGAGCTGCTAATGATTGGATTTATTTAGCCTATTTTTAGAAGAATGTCAGAGGTTAATTCCACGGCAATTAATGCCCAACTGGTGCTCATCCATTGCCTGGGGAACCACACTCCACCAGCACGAAGCTGGGAACTGGAAGAATGACTGCAGCCTTGGAGCCTCAGCAGCGGGTGCAGGACGGAGTCTGCGATGAACAGCCCTTGGCCATAACAGCTGCCAGCTCACTCCTGCCATGTGCATTCCCTCCCCTTCTCACCCCTGTAGCACCAGGACTGGCAGAATTGCAGCCCAGGGCTCTGGGCAGGGCCCAGGGCTGGCCACAGCTGCAAACTCTGTCTGTGCTCACAGGCCAAGGCACCACCCGGGCTGCGGCCACCGGCACTCGGAGCCCTCGGAGCCCTGCTGTGGCTCCTCCTGCATGTCAGCTCCAGTGTGTTCCAGCAGAGCTCAGAAACGTGCAACCTGAGCTCTCCCCTCTCCCTCCCCATGAGTTTTACCCCAGGTACAGACTAGAAAGCTACCTCAGCAAACAAGAAAAGACAAAATGCAGCAACTGGCCCAAGCTCCTGATGCAGCTTGGAACACCACAGAGGGTCTGTCCTCCAGGACTCCAGCCCAGATCACACCCCATGCTGCAGCATCAGCCACACAAGGCACCTCAGAGCCCCTTCACACAGCACGGGCTCCCCCACAACAACAGCTCTGTGCCCCGGACAGCATCCCAGCTGAGCAAGAGACTCCAGGCAGACTGGAGAGTGAGGACAGACAACCCAGCCTGGCAGTGTGGGACTCACCAACACACACCAGGGCTCACCAACACACACCAGGGCTCACCAACACACACCAGGGCACACCAACACACACCAGGGCACACCAACACACACCAGGGCACACCAACACACATCTGTGCTCACAGGCAAACAGGCTAGCTGGACTGGCTGGCATTGAGCTAGAGAGCTCCAAGGAAGAACACTTCATTCCTTCACATGGAACCCGTGTGCCTTGTGGCCATTCTGTCCAGTCCATGGAGCTAGGAAGGGTTTAACCATCTGCTGCCAGCACCCAGGAAGGCTCAGGAATGCTGCAGAGGGGCTGAGCTCCACTCTGGCTCACACCAGTGGGGTGGACTGCAGCTGGGTGTGGGCAGCACCTGGCAGAGATCTCAGTCTTTTGGAGTTAAGGTTATGGAATGGATTCTGAACTTCTTCAGATCACCTGCTCTTCTCTGTTGTTTGGATCTGAACTATTGGTTAAATATCATTCCCATTTAGCAAGGTTGCACAAGCACCACATTTAAAAATTCCTCCCAAAGGGCAGGACAGGGATTTTTAACACCTGTTGGAGGCTGAGGAGGGACACTGGGACAGG